>NC_069657.1:271348339-271687506 GCF_027244095.1 Hemicordylus capensis | reverse complement strand
ATACTCTCTCTTCAAGATGGCTCTAGGCTGGTTTTTAAGGGCAGCACCCCCAAAATCGTGTGTGTGTACAACAGTAATACCATAGGAAACACCCACTGACTCAGTGGGTGCAGAGGCGTAACTAGGGAAAACGGCGCCCAGGGCAAGCACTGAAATGGCGCGCCCTGCCCCCCCCAACATACTACAATATACTTAGGTTTTTGCTCACAAGCGCCCGCCGCCGCCGCCAAGCCAGGCCACTGACTGGCCGCCAGGCGCCAGCAAAGCAATGGGGGGGGCGCGCGGGGGGCGCGGAAGGGACCGCTCGTGGGGGAGGGGGCGCCGACGCGCTCCCTTGACTGCTGCAGCGCTGCTGCACTGAGCAGGAAACATTTGTATTAACAAAAAAAAATTTAAAAATTAAAAAAAAATTTTGTCATGGCGGCGCCCCCCACGTGACCAGAAAAGATGGCGCCCGGGGCACGTGCCCCCCCTGCCCCCCCTATAGTTATGCCTCTGAGTGGGTGCTTCTTGGGGGGTTACTTTGCCCCCACCTGATTCTGGGGGTGGAGTCCTTTAAATCCAAGTCTGGAGTTGGTTTGGAAAGACTTTCTCTTCAAGCCAGCTTCTGATAAAGATTATTGGTAAAACATTGGGTTAATGCCCATCCAGTACCAATAGTGTCGGGGAGGCCAATTTGGCCTCCTCGATATTTTTCTTTTGCATATCATTATTGGATGGACATTGATCCAATATATTTCATGGTGCACAGGACTAACCACATACAGCATTTGCTATGAACAATCCAAAGAATGCACCCAAAGAGAGGCTGCTTAGTCAGGTGCTCTGGTAACATCTTTTTATGAGTTTCTGATATGATATTAACATGTTAACATTAAATAACTTTTGCTCATTTGCTTACAAAGTAGCTGGCTTTGCAGTTCACATTGTTTCATGGTGATCAACAAAAGTTTCAGTGACAGTTTTAATTGAGTCTAAAGAGCTAACATTAAATCTGTTTTGTACATAGGAACACAGGAAAATAGGAAGCTGCCTTATACTGAGTCAGACCATTGGTCCATCTAGCTCAATATTGTCTACACAGACTGGCAGTGACTTCTCCCTATCTGGAGATGCCAGGGAGAGAACTTAGAACCTTCTGCATGCAAGCATGAAGATACTTTTCCCAGAGTGGCTCCACCCCCTAAGGGGAATATCTTACCCTGCTCACATGTATTTCCTATTCAAATGCAAACTTGGGTGGATCCTGCTTAGCAAAGGGAACAATTCATGTTTGCTACCACAAGACCAGCTCTCCTTCCACAGGAGATGGGTAATAGGCCTAAAACAGTCAGGTTAGCCTGATCACCACATAGGTGATCTCTCTTCTTAGGATCTCTGAGCCGGAGAAGAATTTCTGAGGGAAATGATAATACATCTGAACAATATGAGCTGGTTAAATTAACTGTGTCCTAATCAGTTAACTACAAACTTCTATAGCCCTATTCATGCATTATGTTCAGCATTTGTACGATCTATCTACAGTGTACATAGGTACATGTTATGTTGAATGCAGGAACAGTACGGCAGTATACTTCCTACCTGTACTATGCATGTGAGGGACCTATATCCAGCTTCAGTTTTAAAATGAATGGAGATATAGAAACTCACACAAAAACATGTAACTGTGTACAGACATCTGAACTTGAGAACAACGTAATGTCTGAATAGGGTTTATTTATAATCATTATTTTGCATTTTCAAACATGGGACTGGGTTGCAGGGGTTCCATTAATTTATAGCATAAGAACTGAGACCTAATCAGAATTTCCACATTCATTCATTCATTCATTCCCTTAAGAATGGTTAGCCTTGTTGTATGGCCATACGTACCACAAGTTTCACATATATGTATAGTTCTAAAATGTGTGTATGCTAAAAGGAATATAACAAGGAAAACAAGCAACAAGCCTATGAGGAAAGACTGAAGAAATTGAGTATGTTTCATCTGGAGAAGAGAAGACTGAGACAGGGACCTGATTGCAGTCTTCAAATACTTGAAAGGCTATCACAAAATACTTGTTCTCTGCTGCCCAGAGGGATGGCCTAAATATAATGGCCAACAACCTGGTTAAGTGTGCACCCACGTGCTGGAAAGAAATGTTCCACTATTGAAAGCTTTCTTAATTCCGCAGTACCTGTTGCCTATGACGGTCAATTTTCACCAGTCTCTCAATTCCCCAGAAGTGCCCTGTGCCACTCAGAAATATGTCCCTGAGGGTTGCGCAGGGCATTTCTGTGGGAAGGAGAGATTGGTGAAAATCACTTAGCAGGGGGAGAGTAACTGGCCCTAGTCACAGTTACTGTTGCTGGTGTCTATTCTATGTTTCTTTTTAGATTGTGAGCCCTTTGGGGACAGGGGTCCATCTTATTTATTTGTTATTTCTCTGTGTAAACTGCCTTGAGCCATTTCTGGAAAGGCGGTCTAGAAATTGAATAAAAACAAATACTATTCAAGATACCATCGTTGCATGATAGGTACTGCAGGGCTAAGAAAGCTTTCCATAGCAGGCTCACCCCTTCCTGGTGTGTGGGTGCTAAGTCAGGATGTTGGCCAATGAGTTTAATAACAGAAGGGTAGGTTTCAGACATTAGGCAAAATTTCTTCAGGGTCAGAGTAGTTTGACAATGGAACCAATTACTGGGGAGGGGTGGTAAAGAGGCCCTTTCTTTCTGGAAATCTTCAAGCAGAGGCTGGAGAACCACCTGTTGCGGACGGTCTAACTTTGGGTTTCCTGCATAGACCGGGGGTTGGACTAGATGGCCTATACAGCTCCCTCTAGTCTATTACTCTAACGGTAGGGTTTATTTTTTAAGAGTCAAGGACCAGTAAGTTCCCAGTGAGCTGTGAGCACAGTGTCTTTAGATCCTTGCCTCTTAGTGCACATGAAGAATTTTGGTATCCTGGAATAACCACACTCCTTGTCATGTGTTCTGGTTTATATGGACTCAGAACTGTCATCACAACCCACACAAGCATATTTTATTTTCTTCACTTGCTCATGTGGCACACACCTGGGGTTTTACTTGCAAGACGTTTGGCTCCAAAATGTACAGGAGAATTGCCAGATTGGAAAGCCTGTCCTGTTCCCTTCATGCAAGCTTTTCTGAATATATCCCCCATTGCTTTTATAGAGTGGTAAAGCACAAGGCTGAGAAAACATGGAGAAGTGCCTTTTCCTTAAGGAATGTAAGCTTGTGAGATCACCCGGCATTCTGCATGTGTGTCTGTGTGTCTTTGTCTGTCCCTGTCAACTTTGCAATGCCTGGACCAATATGAACCAAGTTGGGTACATTTGTAGGGACACCTCAGTGGTGTAGTTTGTGATGATGTCATCCATTCCAATTCAAGATGGTGGATGTGTAAATGTTTGATGTGCAAGTGGGCTAACTTGTGAACCTCCTAACTGATTTGAACCAAATTTGCTGCAGCTGTAGGGGCACATAGGGACACCCCAACAATATAGTTTGTATTGATGTCATCCACTGCTATTCAAGATGACAGATGCATGAACATTTGAGGCATAACTGGGCTAATGTATGAACTGCCTAAATGATTTGACCCAAATTTGCTACAGCTTTAAGGACACATAGGGGCAGCTCAAAGGTGCAGTCTGTAATGATGCCATCCACCCTTATTCAAGATGGCAGCCACATGAACATTTGAGGTGCAAGTAGGCTAACTTGTGGACTATCTAAACAATTTGGACGAGATTTGGTGCAGTTGTGGTGAGTGACACAAAGAGACACTGCATGGGCATAGTTTGTAATGATGTCATCAACCCCAATTCAAGATGGCGGATGTGTGAACGTTTGAGGCACAAGTGGGAATGGATTTGAACCAAATTTGGTGCAGTTGTAGGGACACATAGGGACACCTCAACAGCATAGTTTGTGATGATATCATCCACCCGATTCAAGATGGCCGACACATGAACATCTGAGGTGCAAGTGGGCTAACTTGTGAACCGCTTAACAGATCTGAACCAAATTTGCTACAGGTGTAGGGACAGATATGGACGCCTCAATGGCATAGTTTCTAATTATGTCACACACCCCAGTTCAAGTTGGATGCATGAATACTTGAGGCACAAGGGGGCTAACTTGTGAACCACCTAACTGATTTGAACCACATTTGGAACTGTTGTAGGGACACATAGGGACACCTCAATGATGTAGTTTGTGATTATGTCATCCATCCCATTTCAAGATGGCAGATATGTGAATGGTTGAGGCGCAAGTGGGCTAACTTGTAGATTGCCTAACTGCTTTGAACCAAATTTGCTACAGGTGTAGAGACACATAGGGATGCCTCAATGGCATAGTTTGTGATGATGTCATCCACCCTAATTCAAGATGGCAGAAGCATCTTGAATATTCAAGGTTCAAGTGGGCTAACCTGTGAATCACCTAACCGATTTTAACCGAATTTTTTTCAGGTATAAGGACACATAAGGACAGCTCAAGGATTTAGTTTGTAATGATGTCACCCCAATTCAAGATGGCAGACATGTGAATGTTAGAGGCACAAGTGGGCTAACTTGTGGACTGCTTAACTGATTTGAATCAAATTTGCTACAGTTGTAGTGAGTGACACATAGAGACACCTCAATGGCATAGTTTTTGATGATGTCATCCACCCCAATTCAAGATGGCAGATTTGTGAAAGTTCAAGGTTTAAGTGGGCTAACTTGTGAGGATGGTAATTATCAATTAAGATTATAGTGAGAGGGAAGTAGGCAGATTAGTTCTTACCAGAATTTGTTTGAACTTTCAATAGTTTCTCTATCAAATTATTCTTCCCATTCCATGCCTAGCTGCCTAAATTACCACACTACCTTTTTGTAAAGCTGGGAGACAGATGCTCTGGTGAATGGATGGTAGAACCAGTCCAAAGAACTATCCCGGGTGACAGCGATTTGTTCTGTCTGCAGGGCCCACTGAAACGATACCCTCCACAACTTCTCACAAGAAACTCTTTATCCTGCTCAGTTTCCTTCATCAATCTGTCCAGCAGGCATTCATTATGCTGCTTCTCAGAGATCAGTTCCTGAGTCATGAACTTCAGTCTACCAATCACTTACGGCCACTTTATGCATTCAGAGAAATCAAGAAGTAAAGCTTGTCAGGACTATACCGTTTCAAACTGCCAGTGGAGAACTGCATGTTTGACTGCTCCTCAACAGAAGAAACCCCATTCCATGTAGAAAACCAATAAAGCAGTTTAGCCAAGTCTTTTTCCTGACATACCCCTTTTCTATGTAAATTGTATATTTTCCCATGAGAGAGCATTCATACATTCATCTTCCTTCCACCTCCATGGCCTGAAGTGGTACAATCAAACATAAGTGTTACCCCTTGATTCGGCGAATGTGTAAAACCCTCTTCAGATGTTATTCTAAAGTGCCACTGTAGCTATGTCCAGCCGTGCAAACGGGTCGGAAGTCCTGCCCCCGACCTTTCAGTCATCCTTGTGCCCTGCCACTCATGCATAGAGTGGGGTTTGTCTGAACAGGAAAAGTCCTTATCCATGGTAGTGCACACTTCTGTGATCTTGACTGTCATGGAAGTGCTCACCATTAGGCATTCCCCTGTTCAGACGAACCTCACTCTAAGGAGTTTAAAAGGTCTGTTTAAATCCTAACCTGTTTAGGATAACATCTGAAGAGGGTTTAACTTGATTTTCATTCTGAAGCAGTTCAATTTCTTTAAAGGGGATATTAAACGGGTTCTACATTTTTAGATTCTAGATTTGTATCCCAACTTTCCTCCAAGCATTGACGTGTTAGCTGCTTTTGTAAGATAGGCAAGGCTGAGAGAGACCAAGGTGTCCAAGCTCCAAGGCAGAACAGGGATATGAATATACATTATGCTAAGCCCATCATCAACAGAAAGGCTGGAAAAGGAACCTTTTTTGAGAAATAGAAGGTGATTCACCTTAGGCTGAAGCAAACAGGGATGGGATAGTTAACACTTTCCTGCAGCATTTCCCCTCAGAAAATCATCACCTGAGGTGATTATTGTCCCGTCCCCCATGACTATTTGCTGCAAACCTAACATTCTACCCACTACACTATTCTCAAGCATCTTGGCTTGAGGCACTACTGTCCTCTGTCTATTGAGCAATGAAAACTAACTCAGAAGTTAGATGGCTCAGAATGGCTGTTTTTGTTACACTAACAAAATATTGCCACCTCCCTTGTTGGTGGTTAGAACTTCCTGAAGTAACAAAAATGTCATTTGTTTTGCTCAGAGCTGGCTGCCACATTTACAGAGGAACTGAAATTTTCACTGGTTTGAATTAATGAGCTTTAAAAAAAAATTATTTCCTAGTAAATATTTTTGTGACCTGTAAAATCCTTCCATCATACTAGATGTCAACAAGACTTCAGTATATAGCATTTCTATAGTGCTTTAATGTAAAGAGTGTTCTAAATTCTAAATTCCATTCATCCTCATAGCAAAACTCTGAGATAGGTCATGGTTATTAACATTTTACAAAGGGAAATCTGAGACTGAAATTGGGAGATAGAAGTCCTCAAGACTGCTGTGGGATCTTCATAATGGAGTATGATTTGAATCCAGATTTCCCAATCATCTCAGAAGAACTGCAGCAATACTGACTGAAGAGACAGAGAAATGTGCATACAGATAAATCTTCCTGAAGAAACTTCCCAAGCTTGGAATCTTCACCAAGCCTCACCACAGGGGAAACCCCATGCCAATGAAACCTTGGAAACCCTTGGGACAATCATACTGGCCTTTCTGAGGTGGAGGGAATGCCATTTCTCAGCTGTCTCTTGTGCCCCATCAAACTATAGTTAGTTGCATTCAAGTCTCTTTGAAATACATGGAACAAATTTATCACAACTAACTTAATCTCTATTTATATCACTGGGAATTAAGTGTGACGATATTTTGATCAAGGTCTAGGCTAGGGGTACATAGGGTACATTGGTGTGTAGTGATCACCTTAAGTGGCACAGTGGGGAAATGCTTGACCAACAAGCAGAAGGCTGCTGGTTTAAAACCCCACTGGTACTATATTGGGCAGCAGAGATATAGGAAGATGTTGAAAGGCATCATCTCATACTTTTTTTTAGAATGTGAGCCCTTTGGGGACAGGGAGCCATCTTATTTATTTATTTATTATTTCTCTGTGTAAACCACCCTGAGCCATTTTTGGAAGGGCGGTATAGAAATTGAATTATTATTAATAATAATAATAATAATAATAATAATAATAATAATAATAATAATAATAATGTGTGGGGGGAGGCAATGGTAAACCCCTTCTGTATTCTACCAAAGAAAACCACAGGGCTCTGTGGGCGCCAGGAGTCAGAAACGACTTGATGGCACACTTTACTTTTACCTTGTATGATGTGTAGTTAGAGAACAGTGGAGACCTGGCTTCAGTCCTCCCACAGTCATTGAGCCACATCCAGTCTAGCTCACTGGGTGACCTTGAACTAGCTATTGTCTGTCAGCCTGATCTCCCTCACTGGGTTGTTATGAGAATTTAATGGGAGGCATCATTTAGACTACCCTGAGCTCCTTGGAAGAAGAGTGGAATGTAAATGTAATAAATATTTACCACAGAATCAAGCTGGTTCAAAAATTTTGCTCATCCTCCAGAACTGTAGTTCTGTTGAATTCTCTGCATCCTTATCAAGCAAAATCTCAAGATTTTGCAGAGGGAAGCCATAAGAGTTAAACTGATTTGAAACTGATATATGTTTACAGTGTCTATGTCCCCTCTTATAGCTAAGTAATATTAATCCATACTATGTATACATGGACAGCCAGGAAAACAAACAAGGCACAAATGACCAGGCTCAAACTATCATACTTTGGACCCATTATGCAAAACCCCATCTCCCTTGAGAAGTCCATAATGCTGGGTAAAGTTGAAGGAAAGAGAAGAAGAGGACGGCCAGCAGCAAGGTGGATGGACTTGATTACGACAGCAATGAATGCACCCCTGCGAGACCTTAAAGGCCAAGTTGAAGACAGGTCATCCTGGAGAGAATCTATCTAAGTGATCACTTAGATCCACACTGACTTGACGGTACTTAATCAATCGACCAATCAATCAATCAGTGGATTACATACATACATACATACTATAAAATGTATATATACTTACATTTCATGCTATGAATGCTTTTTTGTACAGTATTCAACTTTCAATATCTGCTTTGCACTGAAGTTTTCCATTTTTCTCTGTGTGGAAACTTGTCAGAGGGATAGAAGAGACAGGTGGGAAGGGGAGGGTGTTTCCTGTTAAACTTTGACCACTGCACGAAGTCCATGGGTTGGCAGGAGTTTCTCTATTATGTCATTGCAAAGTGCCATATTCTAAAGGTATGGAGCTTATTTAAAAACAATATTTACCATGCTATCAACTTCAGAACAGGTGGCTGGAAAATGAAGGGTTGAGGGAAAGGAGGATATCATCCACTATGCAATTCAGAGGAGGAGGAGGAGGAGAAGGAGCACATCTGTAAAGCTGTGGGAGTTGGCCAGCTTTAAGAACAGAAACCATTTACAAAAAGAAGTTCTTCTTTCTTTCATTGCCAATAACTCTTGCAGGCTTCTCAGATTTTTATGGTTTACTGTTTTGCTGCTGACTGTTTTCACGATTGCCTAGTATATACATTTACATTTGTCCACAGATGCAACTACTGCACCTGGGTATAGTTGGACTGCTTGTTTGCATTGTGTGAACCAGTCAAGCATCCCCCTCTGTACTCTTCTTTGTTTCCTGCCTATGTCCTTTTTTACTTGACGAGAGCTTGTAGAAAGGACCTTTGCGCATGTGTATTTGGAAAAGGATAAAGGGGCCTCAGCTAAGAATGCCAGAGGCTACGGTCCAAAAAACCCCCCACAACAACCCAGAAATTTAGTGCGAATAAATTGAAATGGCCTGGCCTGATGCTACAGATATGCTAGAATGTAAATATAACCCTCTTAGATGCAGACATCCAGGCCTATCTGAAAAGTGTTGTTCATTTCCCAAACCTGTCTCTGGAGTAATCTCCCATAATTTATTGCCTTGCTGTGAACAGCAAGTTCTTCTTTGTGTGGTACTCATTTGTTTGAAATATTAATCAGTTCCACGAGAGGAGTTGCATTTATGAATGTTTCCCACTGATAAATGGCAGAACCTGAAGTCATTTCTCTTTGCTGTGGTTTTCCCCAAAGGGTGTTTGCTCCACATTCAGGCACCAGCAGGATGGAAGGCTTTTTCAACACCTGCTACTATCGCTCCAAAGCAATAAGCCAGGAAGCCATCTGCTTATAGGCATTTTTAGGGACACCCAAAGGCCTCAAAATGGTGTGTGATTGGATCAGGGAGAAGGGGTAATCCTTTGGCAACCTATTTTATTCTTTCAAAAGAGGATTGTACATTCTCAAAAGTTTTTATTTTTAAATGTGTGCATCCTCTTTTCCCACCTGCATCTGTGAATGTTCAAAGCAACTAACAACACTTTAGATTAATACGACTACAATCTCAAAAACTAACAATAGAAGCAAATATAGAAGTCCATGGAAGATGCGGTTCACCACATCTGGTGATAGGGAGCCTGATCCTGAGACCAGCTCATAGTTATGCAGTGCTGGCAGAGCAACCCTTTTGGAACTCACCAATGGAGGGTGGTTTGCTAAGGTCAACTCCCTAAAACCTGGAGCTGACAATAAGACCTGGGGATGGCATATAGGGATGTGCAAACCGGTTTGGTTCAATGTTTCAAATTTGAACTGAACCAGCCATTAGGTTCAAGCTGCAGGTTCAAATTTGAACTGAACCGGCGGGGGGTTTGATTTGAGCTGGTTTAAACTGATTTGAACTGGTTCTAACCTCCCAAAGTGGGTGGGGTGGAAGTTCGCACCCTTGAGTGCCTACCGCCCAAACCCCAAAGCAATTGGACACTCGTATGATTTTTTTAACGAATTTTTGAAAATTGCTTTTATTTTTTTCTCATTGGGTATAATGGGACTATAACCAGCCCATTATTCCCTATAATGGGAATAATAAAGCACCCATGGATGCCAACCACCACCCAACACCCCAAAGCAATTGGAAACTTCTACAATTTTAATGAATTTTTGAAATATTTTAATTATTTTTCTCATAGGGTATAATGGGACTTGAACCAGCCCATAATCCCCTATTATGGAGCACCTAGGGGCACAAAGGTGGGGTTGGTGGTAGGCACCCAGGGGTGCCTACCACCCACCAAACCCCAAGGCAGTTGGACACTCCTCTGATTATTGGTGCATTTTAAAAGTATCTTTCAATTCCCTATAGAACTGGCCCTATCCACTCCCAGCACAGTAGTTCCAGTGACTGTTGCTGGTGTGTGTCTTAAGTTTCTTTTTAGAATGTGAGCCCTTTAGGGACAGGGAGCCATCTTATTTGTTTGTTATTTCTCTTTGTAAACCGCCCTGAGCCATTTTTGGAAGGGCGGTATAGAAATTGAATTATTATTTATTATTATTATTATTATTATTATTATTATTATTATTATGAATAATGAGGATTCCAGCAAATTTATAGCTTCACGTCGGGGGGAAAGGGGTGGCCTAGAGTGGAGTGTGGTGGGTGTTAGTGCCCAAGAGGGGGGCAAGGAAGCTACCAGAATTATTTCAAAGGAATTTGGCAAAGGGCTGATTTTTAAGTGATTTTTGAAGTTTAAGCAGTTTAAAGGTTTTTCTCCATAGGGAAGAATGGAGATTCCAGCAGCCCCATAACTGTACTTGGAGGGCACTGGGGTGGCCCAGAGCGATTGGTGGTGTAGTGCACAGAGGGTGCAAACCACCCCCATGGGTTGCTAACCCATGGGGTACTGGGTTTTGTTGTTTCTGAGGTGTTCGGAGTGTAGATTCTCTGGTAGCAAATGAGAGTGGATTCATGGGTTGTCATTGAAAATCTCATTTGCTACCAGAGAATCTACACTCCAAACACCTCAGAAACAACAAAACCCAGTACCTCATGGGTTAATATTCAAATTTGAACCAAACGCAGGGGTGGGGGTGGGGTTTTAAAGTAAAACCAAAACCGAACACCCCCCCCCCTCATTTCGAACTCAGTGTGAATTCGAACCAAACCAGGCAAACTGGTTTTGTGCATATTCCTACTGACATAGGTGATACAGCTCTCATAAAATGATGACCTTAAATTTTCATCAAGCTAAAAGCCTGCCCTATGAGATAGATCTTTAGCAGATGGCCAAATGTCAGGACAGTTGGAGAATACCTAATATTAATGGCAAAAAATTCTATAGGACGGGTGCTGCTTTGGAAAAGGCCTCTTCATGGGTCACTGCCAATAGCACCTCTAAGAATCTATTATATGAATTCTCCTGGGTGTGCCTTGGAATGTGTGTCCCAGAGCCCAGCTGATTGGCTGGGCAGCGGACAGGCCTGATTGGCTGAGGTGTACCCAGGAGGATTGGTTGCCATGGCAGCGGCCCAGCTGTTGAGGTTAGAGGTGGCGGGCCCGGCCCGGCCGCAGAGGCAAGGCCCAGGAGTGGGGAAAGAAAGGGGGGGCAGAAGTGGCAGTGGGGAGGAGAGGTGGCTGGTCCCAGAAACAGAGACTGGGGCAGAAGGGGGGGGGAGAGGTAACCACCGGCCTCAAAGAGCGCACAGATGTTCTGTGCAGGGTTGGCTAGTGACTGTGAAAAGTAGGAAATGGCTTGGCTTTCTGGCCATTCATAACCATGGTCAGAGAAATTGCCTATTGTCATCACTTGTCTTTTTTCTGGATCAGTGCACGATTTCATGCCACCAGAATAGCAAGTGTTGTTATGGCTTTTTCCCTTTTTTAAAAGGAAAACCTTTTTTTTATTACCAAGGTGTATCTGACCATTTCCAAGTTCTTCAATATTAAATTTTGTGTACGATTATGGCACTGTTGTGAAATCCCAGAACAAAACAATAAATAGCTGCTTTTGGAAGTACTGCAGATTTAAGGCTAGATCTTGATGGGCTATGTAGGACTGCACTAACCCTGCACCCTTCCACATCAGCCCTGACAAGCACCAGGCATACTTGGGGTCAGGACAGTGCATTCCCAGTTGGCAGGCAAGAACAGGGGGTCCACAAGGTGTTCCTGGGGGTTGCTGGAGCCCAGCTCTCTGTGTTGGCTGTGGTGAGGAGAAGTGGAGTGTGGTTCCACAACAGCAGGGGTTAGTGCATGTAATAAATAAAATAGTCACCTGATCCACCAACCATTTCAGTTTGGACGCTGGAATGTAAGACCAGTCATTTTACATGTGAGTATGTGGTCTCAGCGAGCTTCCATATCAGGTTGAAAAGAATGTCTGTTAGAACTTCTGAATATGATAGCCTAGAAATTTATTTTGCAGCCTTTTCATCTGCCCTAACAGGGAATACATATGGCATATATGATATGAGACTGGATAATGTGATGGAAATGACAATACTCCCCTGCCCCCCCTTTAAAAGAAATCTCTGAGTTACTAATGGTGTGCCTTGCTTTTTGCACATTTATAATCATTGTTCCATAATGATTTACATCTTTAATATGAAGGGAATGGCTATGGGAAAATCTTTCATATATCACTGGCATAGATTTTAGTGTTAGCTGGTGCTTATTCATTTCTGTGCATGTTGACATTATTTGGTATATGTTCAGATGAATTAGTGACCTCTGGCAATCTGGGAATTTCAATTATTTCTGAATTCAGCAGCCTTTCCTTATATGGCTATATATTTATATATTATATATGAATAATATATAGAAAGCAAAATAAGGTGGGGGGTGGCATGCACTAGAAAAACAATATTATTTTTTAAATTTTCCACATCCTTTCTCAGCTTAATTCTGAGTCCCAATGATCACCGGAAACAGATAGGTCAATACTTCCAGAATCAGAATCAGAATCAATTTTATTATAGCCTTAAGCCAACCAAAATACTTCCAAAAAGTGAGTAGGATTTGAACTTTGTCAAGATCACAGTCGGAAAAGTTCCATGTCTTTGGGGCAGACACTGTGAGAAAAGCTAGTGATGTCAAAACTTGATACACATAAGAGCATTAAAAAAAAAGCCTCGCTGAATCAGGCCCATGGCCTATCTAGTCCAGCATCCTGTTTCACACAGTGGCCCTCCGGATGCCTCTGAGAAGCCCACAGGCAAGAGGTGAAGGCATGTCCTCTCTCCTGCTATTGCTCCCCTGCAACTGGTATTGAGAGGAATCGTGCCTGTAAACCTGGAGGTGGCCACCAAACTAGCAGCCATTAATAGACCTGTCCTCCATGAAACTGACCAATTATTCTATGTCAACTGGAACACCTTTATCCACATGTCTGTTGACACTCTCAAAGAATTCCAAAAGTGTAAAAGACATGCCCTTGCCATGCTGGTTCTTCTTCAGCAAGACCTGTTCTTCTATGTGTTTAACAATTTTGTCCTTAAGTATGCTTTCCATCAATTTACCCAGCACAGAAATTAAGCTAACTGGTTTGAAATTTCCCAGATCCCCCTGGATCCCTTTTTGAAAAGCTGAGTTACATTAGCTACTTTCTAATCCTCTGGTACAGAGCCTGACTGTAGTAGGGACAAGTTACATATTTTTCTAGGAGATCAGCATTTTCACATTTGAGTTCCTTCAGAACTCTTGGGTGGATACCATCTGGTCCTGGTGATTTGTTAATTTTTAGTTTCTCAAGACAGTTTAGAACATTTTCCCTCGACACCTAAATGTGCCCAATTCTGGATTGGATATATGGTCAGTATTCTCCGCTGTGAAGACGGATGCAGAGAACTCATTGCTTATTCTCCTTAATAATCCCTTTCACGCTCTCATCACGTAAGGGTCCAACTGCTTCCCTGGCAGGTTTTCTGCTGCTGTGTTTAAAGAAATTTTTGTTATTCCCCTTGACACTTCTAGCAATATATTCCTCAAACTCTCTTTTTGCATCCCTTATTATTGTCTCCTTACATTTCTTTTGTCAGAGTTCATGTTCCTTTCTGTTCTCTTCATTTGGGCAGGACTTCTGTTTTCAGATGCATTCTGAAGTCCAGTGCATCTGTGTTGGACCTCCTTGGCAATGCTCCACTCACAAATAAGCTGAATTGGATCACATTATGGTCACTGTTCCCCAATGGTTCTACAACTCTGACATCTTGCACGGGGTCCTGGGCACCACTCAGGATTAAGTTCAAGATTGCCTTCTCTCTGCTTGGTTCCACAACTAACTGTTCTAAGGCACAGTCATTTATCATGTCTAGAAATTTGGCCTCATTGTCAATACATGAATTTGCCCAGTCTATGTGAGGGCAATTAAAATCACCCACTTGTTTCTTTTTGGTGCCTCTCTGATTTGCTTCTCCAATTCCAGGTTACTCTCAGCATTTTGATCCGGAGGGCAATAACACACCCCTAGAAACACATTTCCTTTCAATCCTCATATTTTCACACATAATGTTTTTGGGAGGACTCTGGTCCTCCTAGGTTTTCTAGCTTGTTCTGCCTCTCCTTTTTGTAGAGTTTGTATCCAGGAATAACAGTGTTCCACTGGTTCTCACTGTTCCACAGTCATTAAGAGGGTGCCCTTGGTGGATCACAGAGACTGTAATGAGGCACAAAAGAGGAGGTAGTCTTTAAGGTTTGTTGGGCTTAAGCAAAACCATTTTTCAAGACATCTTGCAATCTTGCAAACAGGTCACTTGGAAGGTAACCTGCCTTGAATCTTCTATTGTCATGCATAAGTTAGTGTGAATAACTGGTTTGGAGACTGCAGCCTAAATCGCCTCTTTGTAGTCTTTTCTCCCCATATTCATACCATGGCCCCACTTCACTTGAAGTCATCCTTAAAAAAATGGGACATTCTTCTGTTTGGCACTCTCCAAGATGCTTCCCCTGCTTGGTTTCCTGAATTTTAACATACTAGAATTGCTGATCACTTAACACATGTGGGTCTTGGGTATTAGCTTTGGCAAAATCCTCCTGACTTGCTGAAGAATGAGAATTCACACCTTCCCTGAATGATTTTTTTCTGCATGGAAGGTTCTCACTTTGGTGGTGGTGCCTCCAGAAGGTTTCAGAATAATTGCTTTCTCACAAGGGGGAAAGTTTCGAGTTGCTGATTGGCAACACAACTGATGCACCATTGTCAAGCTGGGAAGCAAGTTATTAAATTTTACTTGTGTTGACATGTTGCCTAAAAGTGATATAAAGGGGGAGATTTCATAGCCAATGTAACGAAGGTGTAAGTTTAAACTGAAGATTGCAGCGCACTTTTTTTTGGCCATAGAATATGTTCTATTATTTAAAAACACCTTCAGTATGAATACAGCCTGCCCACCCACCCACTCTACCCCCATCAGACCCCATCCAGTAAAAACATGCATTCATCAGTGTACTCCAAGGAAAAGAGGCACAGTATTTTTGGTGGATATTTTGCAGGTGTAAGAAATTAAATCTGATTTTATACGCAGTTTCTAGTTTTGACAGGATCTGAAGTTTCCCATCATCAGCAATGTAAAGAATTCAGCGTTTCCCCCTTAAATTAATTGGTTTGTGCTGCAACAGCCTATAACTTTGTCAGCTTTATCCCTGCAAATCACCTCTCCACTCAGGGCCATCACATGTGCAGCTTGTCCCGTTTTTAGACTTGCATCTTGGGTGCTATTGCAAATAGGTTTGCCTCTTCTAGATGGGGTCACACTTCCCCAGAAGAAACAGGTATGCAGTATGGAGGTGTTTCTGGACCTCAGTCTCTCTCTCTGGTTCCCCAGGTTGAGGTGGTGGCCAGAGGTGCTTTTTATCAGCTTTGGCTGATATGCCAGCTGCGTCCATTTCTTAAGTTAAATTACCTCAGAACAGTGGTACATACGCAGGTAACCTCCAGGCTGGACTACTGCAATGCTCTCTATGTGGGGCTGCCTTTGTATGTAGTCCAGAAACTGCAGTTGGTCCAGAATGCAGCAGCCAGGTTGGTATCTGGGTCATCTTGGAGAGACCATATTACTCTCATATTGAAAGACCTACACTGGCTGCCAATACGTTTCCAGGCAAAATACAAGGTGCTGGTTATAACCTATAAAACCTAAAGTTTATAGCCTTGAATGGTTATAACCTATAAAGCCTGGTTATAACCTATAAAGTCTTTAGGTTATAACCTAAACAGCTTAGGCCCTGGGTATTTAAGAGAATGTCTTCTTCACCAAGATTCCCACTGCCCGTTCAGATCATCTGGAGAGGTCTGTCTACAGTTGCCACTGGCTCATCTGGTGGCTACTCAGGGACGGGCCTTCTCTGTTGCTGTCCCAAGGCTTTGAAATGCACTCCTTGTTTAAATAAGAGCTTCCCCATCTCTGATAACTTTTAAAAAACCAATCAGGACACATCTGTTCACCCAGGCTTTTAATTAGATTTACAGTTTTAATACTTTTAAATTGGTTTACGCTTTAATTTTTTTTTATGTTGGAATTTTGTTTTGATTGTGTGTTTATTGTGACCCACCCAGAGACGTAAGTGTTGGACGGTATACAAATTTGTTGAATATAAATAAATAAATAAATAAATAAATAAATAAATAAATAAATGCCATCCTGGTTCAAGTGCGGAAGGGGGAAATTCCACAAGCCTACCTTTTTGATTGTGTTTTGTATTGTTTCTGTGATGTTGGGTCAATGGCCGTAATAAATCATTCATTCATTCACAGGCCTACGTTTCCTTGCTTGTGTAAGCCAACCTGGTTTGTTCTGTGGTATGATGATGGCTGCTATTTATTACACCATAAGGTTGTTCACACAGCCTCTTGGGCTGGAGTTGGGGAGGACTGGGGGGAAGGCAGGATCCTACCTACCTTCTCCCCCACATGATCCTGGCAGTTCCAGGCATCGGTGCTCACACGCCCACATGATCAGCACTGCAGCGAGCAATGCACCAATCCAGAGCCTGGGGGAAGGACGACCAGCCTTCAGATATCCCACAATACACTGCAGAAGCAGCAAAGTGCACTGTGGATACTCCTGAGGCCAGGTTTCGCTTTCCTCCAGCCTCTGTCATTTTAATGGCTGCCAGCAGCCCATGTACCCACACAACCCGGGCCGTGAGGTAGGAGGGCGTGCACATGCCCTCCTTCCTCACTTTTAACATGGGTGCAAAACCTGGGTACCTGGTAGAGGAGTGCCAGGATTAAGACTGATCCTGGAGGTTCTCATGACTAGTGCTGCCCTATCCTGAGAACAACCTCCATGTATTTTAACAATTTGATTATAAAATGATTCCATGTTCAGACTTTTCTAGCAATCAGGCGTCTTAAACTACCAGCTTTCTATCTGTTGGAGAAGTAAAGGTAAAGGTAAAGTGTGCTGTCAAGTTGGTGCTCTCCTGGCAACCACAGTGCCCTGTGGTTGTCTTTGGTAGAATACAGGAGGGGTTTAACATTGCCTCCTCCCGCACAGTCTGAGATGATGCCTTTCAGCATCTTCCTATATTTACTGGTGCCAGATATAGGTGTTTCCCATAGTCTGGGAAACATCCCAGTGGGGATTAGAACCGAGATTAGAATTGTATACCATTGCCATCTCCCATGCAGTATTATATGACGCCTTTCAGCATCTTCCTATTTTGCTGCTACCCAAAATAGGTGTTTCCCATAGTCTGGGAAGCATACCAGCCTGGATTAGAACTGGCAACTTCTGGCATGCTAGTCAAGTCATTTCCCCACTGAGCCATTAGGTTGCTGTTGTAAAAGTACCTTAGCAATTCTGAAATAGAAATAGAATCAATCAATCATAGAAATAGCAGCACACACCTATCTCTTTATTCAGAGTGACAGTGTTATGTACTATACAATAGTGTCTCCTCAAAAATTTGGGCTTTAGAAAATATGTTGAGTTTGGTTCTTGGAGATTTGTAAATGTAGGCTGAGTTGCTTCACTTTCCTTGTTTAGCCAATATTGTTTGTTTTCTGGTTCCTGTCCTTTAACAGTCACTGCCCTTAAGTTGTTCCTATTTATTTTTTTCTCTTGGGAATGACTTATTAAAAAGGTTGTCAGCATTTGTTGCTGCTGCCATTTTTCATGGTTCAGTTCTCTGGAGTCCTACTTTAGAGAGGAACATCTAGAGTATATAGTGGATGCATCCTCTCTCTAGCAGGCTTCATGTAAATATGTCTGTATGAACACTAAGCATTCAATGCAAGCCTGATATTTCAGATCCTTAAGCTGTTGAGATGTTTTGAACTGTTGATAATGTATTGTAGAACAGTGTTCCACTCTATATCTTTTGTGAAAATAACCAACATTCTATTGACTTTTAAATCAGGAGAAGACAGATGATTGCAGAGTAAGCATATACAGAAGGTGGAAAAGAGCTTTGTTTTGGCAATGTGTAAGTAAGTGTGTGTGTGTGTGTGTGTGTGTGTGTGCGCGTGCGCGCGTGCGCTAGAGGAAGGGTGCTTGGGTGGTAATCCTTCTTAAGAGAATTGGGGTGTTATAAGCACAACTCTATTTTCATCTGTGAAATGTTGGAGAGTGTGTGAGTTGTGAATCTAGACATGTGAGGGAGCTTTTCTCTTTAATTTGCTTTCAGGCAATGGAATATGGTAGGTTTTGTTTTTTGGGCTATTTTTAAGAAAACCATGGGCTTTAAAAGTAAAGTCTTAATAAGTCTCCAGGTTTTAGCACTATATAAAAAGAAAGGTTTTACACTTCTATTAAATAGTTACAGTCAAGTTTGGGGGAAAATCTGTTCCTCCAGGCTGACTTTTTAGTTGTAAAGGTGTGTCTGGCTTTTGCTCTTCTGGTTTTAATCTCTTCATCCGTTCCACCTGTTTTGTTTGCAGTGCCACCAAGATACACAAAACATCAGACCTTTCCTATTTCAATTACGAAAAAGGTTGGCATTTATTGCAATTTGTTCTTTTTCATACTTTTAGTTTTTATGTTGTTGATCCTTAACTTTATTAACTGTGCACATAGGTAATTTGTTTTGGCTTGCATATCTCTGTCGAAATGCGATAGCAAAAGTATGTCATTGAAGAGAAGACCCTTTGGGGGATTTCCCCCCTGCTGCGTTCTACAAGTTGTTATCTTAAAGCCAAATCATTCCCCCAAAATATGGAGCGGTAGAGCTTAGTAAATCCCAACAGGGAGGCCAAGGTTTATCGGAAAATGATGTTATCCTGGAACAAACAGATTTACAGGTCACTTCCGAGTTCCAAAATAAAAACTGTAACCCTGATGACAGCCTGCCCTTCCTTGCTTCAAATGGGCTGAGGGTTTCAGGCCAACTCCTATTGGACAGGTGTCCACCTCACTAAGGTCACCAGCTGGAAATGACTTTATTTTTCCTATAAAAGTAGGTGGTTATTGCTAACACAGCATAAAAAGGCTGAGATAAAGTCCTCATAGTTACCACAACAGATGTTATACAAACTCTGAATTCTATTTCTTAAAGAAAATTGTGCCCAGATGCTTGTGGTAAAACTTTATGGCCTAAACTCTGCCTTGTATGTCCAGCTCCCAGAGGTTTCTATCCAAGTGATGTAGGTCCATTTTCAAATTAGTGTTCAGTCCAAGAGCAAAACAGGGAACGCAGAATGATGTATTTGGGACAGAGATTTCTGCATCAAGAGTTCATTCTTAACCATTAACGCCCATAAAGAAGCATATAAGGAGAGGAGAGCTAGTCTTGTGGTAGCAAGCATGACTTGTCCCCTTAGCTAAGCAGGGTCCGCCCTGGTTGCATATGAATGGGAGACTAGAAGTATGAGCACTGTAAGATATTCCCCTCAGGGGATGAAGCCGCTCTAGGAAGAGCAGAAGGTTCCAAGTTCCCTCCCTGGCTTCTCCAAGATAGGGCTGAGAAAGATTCCTGCCTGCAACCTTGGAGATGCCACAGCCAGTCTGTGTAGACAATATTGAGCTAGATGGACCTATGGTCTGACTCAGTATATGGATGGACCTATGGTCTGACTCAGTATATGGCAGCTTCCTATGCTCCTATATTTTGATCATTAAGAAATATTAACATTCCTTCATCAAATCTCAAACCCTTGATCAAGCTTTAAAACAAACTTGTAGAAATATTTGCTGTGTTAAGCCCTACAATCTGGGGGCATTATACGTCCTGAGAGGTCCAGGCAGAAGCCTAGAAACCGATCAGTATATGAAGAAGGTTATTGCCCAGTTTTTACAGCGACCCTCACATGGAAAAGGATTGGACAGGTGCCCATCTCCTCCATCACACACTTCAAAGAATTTGTGAATTGGGGAGTGTTGCCATTCTGGCCGTCCATCATTCAAATCATGGGAACTCTCCCTGTGTTCAGAGCTTGCCTCTGCAGGCAGGTGTTGAACCCGGAGAGAGCAGGAGGCATGGTCACATAGCATGTCAATGCCCGGACTCATGGTTAGCCAATATGCTCCCATACCCTGTATACCTGGGTGCAATGTACTCAGTTTTTGAAAACTTGAAGACACCTTGTATTGTGAATATATCTCTTCACAGCTATATGCAAAAAGGGGCAAAATGAAAAGTACCCATCCCATTAATGGGTGTTTCATGCTATTACTATTTGGCTATACTCTATAAGCCACTAACTTCAAAATACTTGTGCTTAAAATAACTGAAGGCCATTGACAATAAAGGGTGCAAAGTCTGTGAATTGGACTATCGTAAATCACTTGTTATGGTTCTCATCGTAAAATTTTAAAACTTTGCCTGCCTCCATTCAACAGATTATATATGAACTCTCATGGGAAAAGAGTTAGTGAGATTATCTGCTAAATCTTTTCACACAAGGGAGCTAGTTATATATGTTTCTCATTATTACTTCTTGCTACATTAGCCCTTTAGAAACTCAGGTTAGAGATCAGGGATTAATTGTTTCTTCAAATATGGAACAAGCAGACATTCTGAATAATGGTTATTTGTGTAACAGTTAGACAAGCTGCTTTAAATTTGACTTTTATCCAACAAATTTCCTGGGCTCTTGCTTCTCCCCTCTACATCCCATCCTATCCACGAGATCAATGTTGTTTTCAAAACTATCAGAATCAATTCCAGCTGAAAAGTTGCTAGGACTCATGTTGTTAGGATCATGAATCAGTAAACTTTCTGTCTCTATTGTCATCTGAAGGGGGGGAAATGGATTTCGTCCAGAACAGAGACCGCAAACCAGAAGCAAGTATGTATGAATCACTGTGGTTTGCACTCACTTAGGAATTAAATAATTTCTGGTTCTTTTAGCGTTAACAAATCAGCAGCTTGCTTTTGAGTCTTCCATACACTAGTAACTGCTTGATTAGAACCAGCAAAGCCACGCATATAAGGCTCCCCTGGGGCACTCCTGTTATGTAGATACACAGTTCCAAAGCAATTATATTCTGCTCCTTTGATATCTTTCCTCACACTTTGAGATCGGGTTCATACCCGCGGACAGACAGGAAACCGTTTTTTATTTACTTGATTGACAATATTGCACATTTCAGCATTGAGGGTCACTGAGGAATATTTAGGACATTGTACTGATTATTTTCAAGTCCCACAGAAAATACTATCTACCATCCTCATTCTTGTAAGAATATTCTCTCTCTCTCTCTCTCTCTCTCTCTCTCTCCCCACTCTCTCTCTCTCCCTCCTTCCCTCCCTCTCTCCTTCTCCCTCCCTCTCTCTTATAAACACACACACACACACACACACTGCTTTGAGAACTTTTGTTGAAAAGTTGTATACAAATATCCATCTTATTTGTATTCATAAATACTTAGTAGCATGAAGATATCATTATTACTTCTCTAGGCAGGGCTTTCCCTGTATGCCGAGTTCCCTCAAATTTATTTATTCACTTATTCAAAATCCATCCCTTCTTTAATAAATTCTTGAGATTACTCCACTTTTGCCTTCAAAAGAATCCTATGAGTAGGGGTCAGGTTGAAATATCATAGCTGGCCCAATGGCTGAGTGGTATGAATATAGGTTCCCCAAGTCTAACCACTATACCACACTGATTTCCCAGTTTCAGGGTGTCCTTCCGTGGACTAGCAGACCATTAAGTCTCTTCTCTGAGACAAATTCTTCCTTGTGTAGCCCATTCCCTGCCATGCAGCTTCTTTTCTAATGATTTCATTGGTTCCTATCCTTCTTATCCCAATCCTTTATCTTATCTTGGACATCTCTTGAATGACCATTTATAATAACCCTGTTCACACATTATATTCAACACATGTACAACACATGTACACATACATATTTGTATGCAAGTACAGTTATTCACTAGGGATGTGCACAGAACGGATTTTGTGCTTTGTTTCAAGCTCAAAACAAAACACAGATGGCTGAAATGGTTTGTCGAAACAATGGTCAACCAAGTTGTTTCAACGAAACAAACTCGAAAAGTTTTGAGTGTTTTGGCTATAGGGAACAATGGGAAAAATCAAAACACCCCATTGTTCCCCATGGGAAGCTCCAAGGGATACCAAAGTGGGTTGGGTGGTAGGATCCTATTGTGGGAAAGGTCAAGAAATTGTTAGAAATTGCTGGCTTGCCCATTTCTTTTGTGGGTGGGGTGGTAAGTAGCACCAATATGCCCTACCATCCAACACACTTTGGTGTCCCTAGAAACAATGGGATGTTTTGAGTTTCCCCATTGTTCCCTATGGCTGGAACAAACTGCACTAACAGTGCACACACATTTTGCATTGCAATTTGCAATGCATTTTGCAACCCTGCCTTGAAAAACACTGCAGAAGCACACAGTAAAAGGGAATCCGTCCCTCCCAATACAGAGCACGCTGACAGCATGGAGGTGGCCAGGACGCAATCGGCCTGCCTCTTTCCCTCATTGGCCAATCCCAGCCACATGGAGGGGGAGGCAAGATGGCAGCCCGTACCTGCCTCATGTGATGGAGGCACAACCACACCCCTGTCTTATTGCACAGGCGTGGCTGCGGGGACTGAAAATTTCAA
The DNA here is from genome assembly GCF_027244095.1 of Hemicordylus capensis. Taxonomy (NCBI): domain Eukaryota; kingdom Metazoa; phylum Chordata; class Lepidosauria; order Squamata; family Cordylidae; genus Hemicordylus; species Hemicordylus capensis. Next base: position 271,664,510 of record NC_069657.1, on the reverse strand, counting down.
ACACAGTCCAAAAATGGCCAAAAAAGAATCACTGACTCAGAATCCACAGCCAACCACAGTGCCTGTTCTGTAGTAACATCGTTGGCACAAATTGCTATATCACACACAATTATGGCTCCTTATATTACTTTCTAGCATTATAACAGCTGCCACAGCAACACCTTCAGCAGCAAGGATAACCATAAGCTCAACTAGAACAACTTCAGCCACATTTTGACTGAGTGAGTACACCTTGCAATGCGAATTACAGAGCAGACTAGGGCAGTGAGTGAAGCACAAGATAGTCTCAAGGCCAGACATGGAGCTCATCACACCAATCACCAAGAAAGATTACAAACAAGCACACACACATGGCTGCCGCTGTCCATTTCTCGTGACAACACTATCTCACAAACAAACCAAATCTCAACCCAAGGAAGGCAGGTGCACAAGTTCTGCCTTTGTCAATCTGGCATCCAGCAAAACCAGACAGATATAGCAGCAATAGCATAGCATATCATACTTCGTTTTGAGAAAACTACAAAATCAAACCTTTCTTGATTCCTTCCTTCTGTCTTGATGTATCCTCTTCAACGAGGCACATATAAGGATTATCTCTGCCTCCTAGTACCTTTGAATACATTTTGAAACTCCCTCCTTTTGTGTTCCCCCTCCCTTCTGGCTTTCCTCAGCCAATGAGGGCACAGCTGCTCATGACTTGTATAACAAGCCAACCAAAAAGCACAGAGATTGCAAGTGAAGTGGAAGCCAGTGCCAGAAAACCAATCAGCAAGGGGAAAATAGGCCTCCAAAATGGCTCTCGAAATGTCAGAATGGGGTTGTTTTGTTCTGAGCTTGCAACAGGCCCTTTATTTAAACGGCATTTTGTTTTGAGCTTGAAACACTCAAAATGGTCCATTTTGAGTTGAAACTTTTTGACATTGAAACATTTTGTACATTCCTATTGTTCACATGTTATGTTCAATGAAAGCAAAGTAGTATACTTCTTGTGGGTCAGTTCAGATGATACTTCTGCCAGCTGCCCACATGGGATAAGGACGTGCATATACCATGAGTGCAAATGTCCTTTACCCTCCTGATGCACCAGAGCACCTTTCCCTAATCACAAGTTCATCTTAACTGTACCAGATGCTGGGAGTACTAGTTTAAACGAATAGAGGGAGAGAAGAACTTGCGCATTCATAGCATCTGCATATCCTTATTGTGTGTGAGCAACCAGCAGGCAAAGTATAGTCTAAAACAGCCCTATCTATAGCTGTACCATTTAAGGGTCCTGCACCCAGGTCCACTTTTTTAAAGAATGCAAGTGCAGTTATTCACACAAAAACATGTACATATTTACAGGCATCTGTACAGGGCAATTCAGTGGGACTTTTAAAAATATATAACTGTGATTTTTCTGTGCTCTGCTTATGAACCTCACTGTTGCTGCTACTTTAACCCATCCATGCATGGAACAATGTTCTTTCTATCTCTGAAGTATCAAAAGATCCACAGTCATTCTGTTTCTTCTACCCAGCTCTGTTGTTTGGATTTTGATTTTTTACTGCTGGTCTCTGACTGTAATAAGGTTTTATTCATTCACAGTCATTTTAAAGTGAAAGTTCCATGTGTGTAGGAGAAACTGGCTTTTGATTAAAGGGGGCAGTGGAGTGGGAAGTTCTGGAGAAACATACAAAGCTGTTACTTTATAGGTATCTATCTATCTATCTATCTATCTATCTATCTATCTATCTATCTATCTATCTAATATACTCTATTCCCATCTTTTCATTTATCCCATCTTTCTATTCAAAAATGCTCAACCTCTTTTCAAACAATATTAAAGTAAGACATAATGTAACAAGGTAAAAGTTATAATAAATTGAAGATAAGATGGGATAGAACTTCCTGTTCTGGATGGGGTTACACTCAACATAGAACATAGGAACACAGGAAGCTGCCATATACTGAGTCAGACCATTGGTCTATCTAGCTCAGTATTGTCTACACAGACTGGCAGCGGCTTCTTCAAGGTTGCAGGCAGGAATCTCTCTCAGCCCTATCTTGGAGATGCCAGGGAAGGACCTTGGAGCCTAGATGCTCTTCCCAGAGTGACTCCATCCTCTAAGGGGAATATCTTACAGTGCTCACACTTCTAGTCTCCCATTCAGATGCAACCAGGGCAGACCCTGCTTAGCCAAGGGGACAAGTCATGCTTGCTGCCACAAGACCAGCAATCCAAGCTGCACAGAAAATAATGAGGCCATGCCCACGACCTCACCGGAGAGGGTGGGCAGGCTGTGGGGAAGGCAGGAGCTCAGTTGCCTTCCCTGGCAGATGAGTGGCTGCCATCCTCCCCTCTGCTGGGTGCCCACACCAATAGCGGTGCACCAAAGGGAAATGCTGGGAGCGGGAGGACGTCCCTCTCCTGCATTCCAGGGTGCCCCGAGGCAGAAGCGCAGCCGCCATGCTTGGCGTGGCTGCTCTTCCCCCCCTGGCTCACTGCCAGAAATGGCAGCAGGCCGGGTGGAGCCACTTAATCTGGTGGCGATCGCCCAGATGATCGCCAGCGGAGGTTAAGCTACCACAAGCCCAGCTCTCTTCCCATCACTCCCCGGAACGAGCCATTTGGGAATGCTCCTGGATCCAAGTCTCACTCTGGTATCAAATCTGGGGCTGTGGCCAGGAGCACTTTATCAGCTTTGGCGGATACAATCGCTGCATCCGTTCCCTAAGGAGAGTGAATTTAAAACAGTGGTGCACTTGCTGCTAACCTCTAGGCTACCTGCATTTTATGTAAGGTTGCCTGTGTACGAAGCTGACGTTTCTGGACACTTTTAAAAGACAGCTGCCTTTTTGCCTGCCAAATCTGGGGTAGCCTGAGTATCCACTCTTCAGTAAGGCAAATGAAGAAGGAAAACAAAGGGCTCCTGCAACTACAGAATGATCAGCATCTCCAGTCACTTGTCAAACAAGTCGCTACTGCCTAATAGTCATTATATCCCATTAACATCCTGAAGCTTCAGACAAGGGTGAATATTTTGTGGGGTCACAGAACTCAAGGGGCTATCACATGTGAGGGATCACACATCCTCAGGCTGGGATGGTGTGTGTGTGTGTGTAGAAACAGCAGCTCCTGTCAGTTGCCCTAATCATTCTATTCAGCAACTAGAAGTTTTTAGAATTGGTAGAATATAACAAGAAGTAGTTTCACTCCATTTGCCATGCTCATTTTTCAAGGCCAATCTGTCTAAGTGATGTAGCTGAGGATCGTAAGCAGTGATTGTAAAGAAGTCAACGAACTTGTTAGCTCACTCACTGTAGTTAGTCATGTACTGCCTTCTGGGAAAAAGGTAGGCGGGTGTTATGAACACTAATGATAGAATATTTTAAAAGCAATTTCTTTTCTGGCTGCCATAAATCATAGTGTAGTTTAATTACAAGTATATTACCAGCAGGCCACAACTTAAATATTGCTGTGGAAATTAATTGCCTGGTAATAAATAAGAAGCACTCATGTTCACCTACGTATTTGCCCACACACCAATGATAATCCAAAGCTTAAAGGGCTGCAACCTTATTTAACCAACAATTAAGTCAAACAACATGGGGATTGGTTCTCCACCCCTCTACAGTGCAGGTCCTAATTAGGGATGTGTATGGAACCGGTTCCATGCAAAGCTGGGAAGGCAGCTGGGGGTTCCTTTAAGGGGCAGGGAAGGCTCTGCCTACCTGCCAGCCCCTGCCCCACTGCTTTCCCCCTGCCGGAGCTCTCATAAAAAGCGGGCATGTGGGGCTGCAATGTGGCTCCCTGCAGCCCTGGTCAGCAGCACCCCAGAAATGGCTGATGAATTTGTGTGTGCTGTGCGCACATGCGTTGGCCATTTCCAGGGCACTGCTGAGTGGGGCTCAGATCGCCCTGTACAGATGCCTGCAAATATGTACATGTTTTTGTGTGAATAACTGCACTTGCATTCTTTAAAAAAGGTGGACCTGGGTGCAGGACCCTTGAATGGTACAGCTATAGATAGGGCTGTTTTAGACTATACTTTGCCTGCTGGTTGCTCACACACAATAAGGATATGCAGATGCTATGAATGCGCAAGTTCTTCTCTCCCTCTATTCGTTTAAACTAGTACTCCCAGCATCTGGTACAGTTAAGATGAACTTGTGATTAGGGAAAGGTGCTCTGGTGCATCAGGAGGGTAAAGGACATTTGCACTCATGGTATATGCACGTCCTTATCCCATGTGGGCAGCTGGCAGAAGTATCATCTGAACTGACCCACAAGAAGTATCATAGGGAGGCATGCTGCAGCCCCACACGCCTGCTTTTTACGAGAGCACCAGCTAGGGGAAAGTGGCGAGCGGAGGCCTGGCAGGTAGGCAGTGTCTCCCCTGTCCCTTAAAGGAACCCCCCGTCCTCCGAATCAGCTCAAACGCTGCTCCAAAGAACCGTTTCAGCGCTCCCAGAATGGAGAGCCAAATGGTTCCATGCACATCCCTAGCCCTAATGACTGGCCAAGGCACAAGTTCTCCTACCTGAAATACTTCAGGCTATTACACTCTGGCTCAGAGCATTACATACTAGTGCTAATTGCTAATTCTCTTAGCCAACCAAAGGAAGCATCACAGCCCACACACACAAGCCGCACAGCCTTTACGATTTGCCGCGCCCTTGCAACCTAGAGAAAAGCCTGAGCCAGCACTTCCGGAGCTGTAAAGCTTCTAGGAACTGATTACGGGCTCCTCCTTAGTCATCATCATCATCATCATTAAATTTATATCCCACTTTTCCTCCAAGGAGCCCAGAGCGGTGTACTACATACTTGCGTTTTCTCCTCACAACAACCCTGTGAAGTAGATTAGGCTGAGAGAGAAGTGACTGGCCCAGAGTCACCCAGCTAGTTTCATGGCTGAACGGGGATTTGAACTCGGGTCTCCCCGGTCCTAGTCCAGCACTCTAACCACTACACCACACTGGCTCTCAAACATGCACCTGAGGGTGCTCACCGTGTTAACCTTCAGCCCTGCACTGTTCCTGCCATTGTGACCAGGGAAGGGACCCAACTAACTCTAAGGGAAAGTATGTTTTGTCATTCCAATACGTAATTTGAAGACTCTACTTGTGAATAGACTGTCATTCAGCTGCCTACTTCTCTTGCCCTCAAATAATTGGTCAGTTTGACTCATCATGCAGTGTCCATAATTAGTAATTATTATTGCTATGACTGTCAAGTAGTGACATTGGAAAAGCTTATATGAAGGTAGATTATTCTTCATACTAGTTGCCTTGGCTACCATATCATCATTTCTGTTTGGTTTTTGTTGTGGGGAAATTAGTGAAGTTACATAGTAGAATTCAGATCAGTGCACCACAGATCTTAATGGTGGTCATTCAGTTGTTGATTGCATTCTCGATTGTGAGGTCTTTGATTTTAATCGGATCATTGTGTGCACATATGGATATTCCTGGTGGCCTAACCAATGAACGTAATTAAAAGAAATGATGGGCTTTCACTTTAAGCAAACATCTGGTTTTACTTGAAACAAGATGACTTCGCTGTTTCAAGAACATATTTGTAACCCCGGATTCACATTTTCATCTTAAAATATATATTTTCTCTGTTCCACCAGCATGTTAATGTAAACACTGTATATAACTGACAACCCAAATTTTTGGAAATATTTGGTGCTCTGAGCATTAGTGAGACCACAAGAATTATTACAATTTTGATTTGATCTCTGTAAATCTATTTCAACAGTCACTCTGATTTAAACAATTATTCTGATTTATATTCCGAGAGCTATAATTTGCAGAAAATGTAACCATGCGAGAATTTTTTTTAATATAATTTGTCTTGGCATCCTGGCCTTGTTGTGATGTCATTGCTTTAGATTTAATGGAAATATTGAGGGAATAGAAGGAAAATAAGCCCCTTCCTTTGAAGCATGTTTCACAAATTTTCCTTCTCCTTTCTCTTAAAGATTATGCCCCAGTTCATACTTTTGGTTGGGGCTACGCTGCAATGGCATGGTGGGGGAGAAGTGTAGGTCCCGCCACCGAGAGTGTGGCATGTGAAGTGTACCCTCTGTGCAAGCTCCTGGATGTGTGGAGAAGTGGGGAGTTTCACATTTCACTCCCACCATGCCATTGCAATGCCAATTAATGTAATAAAAATGAAATATAAAGAAAGAGGGAGAAAAAAGGAGGGGGGAGGAATCACATGGACTGGGCTTCCACATGATAGATGGAATGTCAGCGTGGTGTAGTGGTTAGAGTGCTGGACTAGGACTGGGGAGACCCGAGTTCAAATCCCCATTCAGCCATGAAACTAGCTGGGTGACTCTGGGCCAGTCACTTCTCTCTCAGCCTAACCGACTTCACAGGGTTGTTGTGAAAGAGAAACTCAAGAATGTAGTACACCGCTCTGGGCTCCTTGGAGGAAGAGCGGGGTATAAATGTAAAAATAAAAATAAAAATAAATAAAATAAATGTCAGCTCTGTCTTTTAGGGAACTAGAGGTAAGATGCCCTCAGTAAGATCCCTGCCCTGAGCCCACGTTCTCGCTGCTGCTGCTGCTCTGCTGCTGCTGCTACCCTCATATGCCCTCTTCCTCTGACTTCAGGGAAAGGGTGAGGAGAACAGAGGCTCCTCCTCCTCCTCTGTTTCAATTTTGTGACCAATAGGAAGTGACAACAAAGAAGAGGAGCAGCAATGCCAGGGCTTGTCAGTGGGCCTCTCCTGAGGCACGAGACTTAACAGGCACTCAGCGAGGCTGACTCCTGACACCAACCAGGTTACACTCTCGCACTCAGGGCGGGTGTACAAACTGCACGCTATCAGATGGAGCAAGGACTTGCGCTACTCCTACAGCATGCTGCTGCTGCAGCTTGGCTCACTCTACAAACAGAGGCTATCAATCATGTATTTTCCCACAATGACACCAAGTGTTCTGTTCAGTAATGTGTCCAAGGTCACCCAGAGGAGAACCCTACCATCACATAGGAGCATAGGAAGCTGCCATATACTGAGTCAGACCATTGGTCCATCTAGCTCAGTATTGTCTACACAGGCTGGCAGTGGCTTCTCCAAGGTTGTAGGCAAGAATCTCTCTCCCTGCCCTATCTTGGAGATGCCAGGGAGGCCCAACTCAAGTGGCAGATCTTGGACTACAATTAAAGGGCAGAAAAGCACCAGTTGTTATATCTTTACCACCTGGGGCAATGGTGGTGGTGGTGGTGGTGGTGGAATTGTATTTTTCTGCTTCAGGCACCAAAACATGGTGTACTTTCTCTGGGTGTGAATGATAATGAAGAATTACATGAAGGGAATATCTAAGAGGCTATAAAAAGACTTAATCACCTGATATTTATTCCTATGTGTTAAGAACATTTGTGTGTACAATTTCAGTTTTAAGGCTGAAGAATCCTTTTCATTTGTATCTTTGCAAAGACAGTTTCCTAGCAATTGCCTATATGTAACATATTCCTTTTCAGGTCAAGAAAGGGAAAATGTCATTTCTACACATTTATCAACAGCAGGAGAAAAAAAATGGAACTTTCACCATTAGAACACTATCTAATCTGGTTTATTGTGAGACCTGAGAGAAGACAAGTGTGTTTTATTAAACCTCTAGCTCTCATGCACTTCATCACATCTGCTTTCTAAAATAAAATAAAACAAAACAAAATAAATGCAAGGTTATTAAGAGAAGCCCTTCATTATAAAAAGCATACGTTACTGCTATGCACAATAGAATGAAAAACAGTGAAGAAAAATCTATTCATATGGAAGCCATTCATCTGGATACACCTAGATAGGGTATGTAGGGATTTCCAGCACTATTGAAAAGGTTATCCCTAGTACAAGATATTAAAAATATGCCTCATGTGATTTAGGGATTTGAAGCATCGCCTTTTCAGAACAAGAGTTAAGGGAGAGAGAGAATCTGAATCCATGTTGGAAATGTAGGAAATTTTGTGTACTTTGCTATAGCATTGTTAATAACACCGGATGTAGATGGAATGTTTCTTTCAAATGCGATAATTTGTTCAGATATAAAACTATACGTAACATTCCAAGTTAAACTCAATTTCTTACGATGCTGCTCCCACATTCACTGTCTGAAGGGTTTGTTTAAAAGTTGTCCTCATGCCAAAACGTTGCTTTGTCTGACAAAGATATATATATGTGCTGTGATTTTATTGTCACCAAGGGATATTTTATTGATATGGCTTTAGAATTATGGATTTAGGGTACAACCTTAAGAGGTCTGTAAGGCAAAGAATATCCTAAGATTACCATATTTATATCTAGTCTGCCGCTGCTCTTTCTGTGCGTAATGCTCCCACCCACCCTCTTTTTTCCTGCGACGTTTATCACATATTATAAACACAGTCAGCCCAGCCCAGCTAGCCAGTTGGGAACTGTGTGCACATATGTTTGCCGCACATGTGATTCTTCATGCAGCTGCATGTGCATAGTCTGAGTCAGATACCAAGCAATGGCACTGCTCAGCTATTCCCAAAGAGAAGGAACGGGCTGTAGATACGCCTTCATGCTCACTCATCTCTATTAAGCAGGTGAATGGTGTGGATCAGGGCCTACTGGAATTACTTTAATGCATACCCTGTACCTTAATCTTACAAGCTCTTACGTTTTTTGCACATTTTAAAAATAAAAACCCTCATGTTGTGAACTGGCAACTGTTTCAGCTCCACCTGCATGAGCAAATGAGGAAAAAGTACATTGGACATGACCTCGGCACTGGTCATATATCATGTTCTTCCATCTGTACAGTCAATGTTTTATAAATCTCTACAGTTGTGTCCATATTTTTGATTCATTTGCCATATTTTCTCCAGTAATGCCAGCCGCAATCCTGAACACCTTTATTTTCTGGCACAATAAATAAAATTAATGTGCAGCTTTTAGGAAGAGCTACAGTGAGTTACCGGTCCCTCTTCTGGGACTATAGCTGTAGCAGTTGGCGAAGGAAATGAAGCTGAAATGAAGTCTGTCTTTGTAGATGTGTACAAGTGATTTTAATGCTAGGGTTTAAGCTGAATCAGCCCACCTCCATGTTTGTAGTTCCAAGGTCTTCTGCAGGTGGGCCTTTCATACAGAAGCTCACAAGAGTCAGTCTGTGTGAAAATGAGAATGAAGAAAGAGGGAAAGTGGCAGATAGGTTAACAGAGTACAATAAAGCTTTCATACAAAGAAGCGAGTGCTGAAACGATGTGGAGTAGCTTAGAAAAGCATTAGCAAGTATATGGAAGCAGTTTGTCAAAATTATGTCTGATTAAAAGAGTAAGAACAGGCCTTCTCTGTTCTCTAATTTATAGAACTCAAGGTCAGAGGTATCTGTTGAAGGCAGCCATGGCTTGGCTAGTTTCTGTATTGGTTATGCTTATACATTCTGAAATCAGGGGAAGTTAGAGAACAGAATAGGCCTGATCTACCCATTCAGAAGTATTGTGTGTTATGAAGAAGCCCTCCTGGGAGTGCACCATCTCAAAATGCACACATGGGGGACTACAGGGCTAAATTGCTCCCCCATGTCAAAAACTCCCTTGTTTGACCATGTGTTTCTCTTTTAAACGGAACATGAATTTTCAAGAGAAACACACATATTTTAAGGGGAATATATCTTAAAGAAAGAATAAATTGATAAGGTCAAAGAGCTGGCAGGGAGTTGGAAGGGGTAACAGCTATTAATATTCTGATTTCCTTTCCCCTGTAATGGCCTGCTGTCCTGCCAATGCCACATCTTCCTCTATTCCTCACCACTAAGAGTGTGCATGGAACTGGTTTGTCTGGTTCAGTCCAAATCTGAATCGGATTAGAATTGATCCAGCCTGGTCCAGTTCTGTGTCCATCTGAACCGGGTCCGGTTCAACCATCGAACAGGGCTGAACTGGTTAGGAGGATATACTGGTAAAAGGGAATCTGGTGAGGATCCCCTTTTACAAGTACAGGGGATGGGGGACCATTTCAGGGGTAAGGGGCAGACGTGCGGGGATGGAGAGAGAGTAAGTAAGTTGCTTACCTGGCCAGTGCAGCTTCTGGCACCAGCGCTTGTGGTGGTGCACTGTTTGTGCACACCCCGAGGCTCTACATGTGATCAGTGTGTAGAGCCTAAAGGGGTTCTCTGGGGAGAGTGGGCTTGACCTGCACTCCCTGCAGACAAGCAATAGCTTGTTGCTGGGTGGCTGATCTGGCCGCCTAGACAAGCGGCCGCTTAGGTCAGGCGCTCCCGTGCCTGGCTGCTGCTCGCTCGGGAGCTCTGGGGGTCAAGGGGAGGGAAGCTCCGCCGTGTGCCTCGCCAGCCCCCCAGAAATGCACCACACAAGTGTGCAGTGCATTCCTGGGGTCCCCCCTCCACCCCATCCCGAGTGTGTCTGCCGCGGCTGCTGACACACAATCACAAAAGCATGGTTAATGGAGTGCTCACTCTGTTAACCTTGTTTAGGGGGAGAGGTATTTAGGTCGGCTAGCCGCCGTTGAACCACCAGGTTCACTTGCAAGCCTGGTAGTTCTCACAAGTGATAGAAACCAGGCTGGGCTCCCTTAGACCGGCTCCCATCGATCGTGAGAATAGCCCTCCCTACTCACCACCATTGGAATAGATGCTCCAGGAACAGTGAATGCTGCCCCATCTCCAGGTAAGCCAAAACACATACAGGTGGCCCTTGTTATCTGTGGGCTCAGGGGTCACAGTTTCGCATATCTGCGGTTGGGTCTAAGGGAGTCAGTTTCTTTATTCAAGGTTTTTAAAATAGGCAAAATTCACCTATCACCGACATCATTCCTGCCCCCACTTTGCAGCACAGAGCCACTTTGTGGTGTTTTTGTTGTTGTTTTTTAAAATTCTCCCCTGATATTTTTGGCAAAAATTCACGTTTGGGAGGGTTTGCAGGTTTGGGGGACCCTTGCTGGAGAGCTGGAGGCCTGGAGAGCAAGGTACTGTGCTTTATCCTCTTTATTTCTGCTTTTTTGTCCCCATTATCCTTTATCCCTGGATTCTCATAGTGGTAAGGCTTCATTATTTGCAGATTCTATATTGGCATCTCTAGGTGAGAATGGAACGCCCACCAATAATGAGGGCCACCTGTACTTGTATTGGCCTAAATTCTGTTTAGCAGAAGTGGGTTTTGTCAGCAACAGCAAGTCTTGCCCCAGCCCTCAGTCCCACCTGTGCAGCCCTGAACAGCTTAGGTCTAAGTTATCTTAGAGAATGCCTTCTTCTACATGAGCACCAACACACATGAAGGTCACCTGGGGAGGTCTCCTTCCAGCGGCCACTGGTTCATCTGGTGGCAACTTAAAATCAGGCCTTCTCTGCAACTGCTCCTAGGCTGTGGAATGCGCTGCCCACAGAAATCCAAGGCTCAACAACATTACTGGCCTTCAAGACATGTTTTTGGACTGGCCTTCCTGTGTTGTAAAATTATTTTTAAATTGTTCTGAACTGTTTATACTGCTTTTCGTTTTTATTGCCCGCTGGTTTTATTATGTTGGCATTTTATTTGTTGTGAACCACACAGAGCTGACAGATGGAGCATATAAAGATTTAAGATATAATAAATAAACAGACAGACACTTTTCCTGAATTGAAACCAGAGTATGATGCATCAGAGAAAGGCCAGCACTCTACCCAAGATGGGGGTTATGTTTGCGTGATTGGCTGCAGGTTCTTCAGTAGCAAATTATTGTAGCTTGTTTCATAGCATTTGTTTCAGAGCACTTTGTTTCATAGGTAAAGGTAAAGCGTGCCATTGAGTGGGTGTCAACTCCTGGCTAGGGATGTGCACAGACCAGGCTGGCCTGGTTTAGTTTGAGTCTGAACATGTTTTTCAGTGTAAAAAAAAATTTTTTTTTTTAACCTTACTCTCTTCTGGGGAGTTGCTGGAGGCAGTGGGGGGAGTCCGCGGAGGTCCCCCTCCCCCCGCCGGCTGGCTGTTTGGCTGGTTTTTGGTGTTCTTCACTAGGCACGTTGGCCATTTTGGAGGTCATGCGCCAGCGCGATTGGCCTCTGCGTGGCCCAGGCTGGAGATGGCGGGGGGGAGGGTCCGAAGAGGTCCCCCCTCCCCCTGCTGACTCTCCTTATGTCCCCCTCCAGCCGGTTTGGCCACTTTTCAGCTGGTTTTCGGCCTTCTCCGCTTGGTGTGGAGAAGGGCCCGTGCCACGAAGAGGCCAATCACGCAGGCGCGCCATCACCAAAAAAACGTTCATGAACCCCCTGAACATTCAGAGGGTGTTCGGTCCGGGGCCGGACCGAACAGGGGATGGTTCGGTTTGACCCCAAACTGTCGAACCGAACTGGTTCGATGTAGAGCCGGTTTGCACATCCCTACTCCTGGCAACCACAGAGCCCTGTGCTTGTCTTTGGTAGAATACAGGAGGGGTTTACCATTGCCTCTTCCCACGAAGTATGAGATGATGCCTTTCAGCATCTTCATGTATCGCTGCTGCCCAATATAGGTGTTTCCCATAGTCTGGTGAACACACCAGCAGGAATTTGAACCGGCAACCTCTGGCTGGTTAATCCGGTCCTTTCTTGGGGGAGGGTACAGAAGGTGGTGCTGGGGGACTACTGCTGGACTCCGTGGCCACTGGCCTGTGGGGTCATGCAGGGTTCGGTCTTGTCCCCCATGCTATTTAACATCTACATGAAACCGCTGGGAGAGGTCATCCGGGGACTTGGATTGAGTTGTCAGCAATATGTGGATGACACTCAGCTCTATCTCTCCTTGTCCTAGGGATCCTAGGGAGGTGGTGGATGTCCTGAATCGGGGGCTGGAGGCTGTTATGGGTTGGATGTGGGCTAATAAACTGAAATTGAATCCGGACAAGACAGAGGTACTGTTGGTCAGTAGGAGAACCAATCGAGATGAGGAGATTTTAACGGTTCTGGATGAGGTTGCACTCCCCTTGAAGGAGAAAGTAAGCAGCTTGGGTGTACTACTGGTCCTGGCTCTGCTTTTGGAAGCTCAGGTGGAGGCTGTGGCCAGGGGTGCCTTTGCACGGCTTCAGCTAGTGCGCCAGCTGCATCCCTTTCAAGAGAAGGCAAATCTGGCCACGGTTACCCATGCCTTAGTCACGTCAAGGCTGAATTACTGTAATGCACTCTACGTGGGGCTGCCCTTGAAGAATATCCAGAAACTGCAGCTAGTGCAAAACGCAGCAGCTAGGGTTTTGTCCAGAGCTGCCCGGTGGGAGCACATCACACCCATCCTGAAAGAGCTGCACTGGCTGCCAGTTCGTTTCCGGGTCCAATTCAAGGTGCTGGTTTTAACCCTTAAAGCCCTTAATGGTTTGGGCCCGGGGTATTGGAGGGACCGCCTGCTCCCAAGGGTTGCTGCCCGCTTGACAAGGTCATCTGAGGGGGCTCTGCTCCAGGTGCCTACAATGAAGGAGGCTCATCTGTCGTGCACTCGGGACAGGGCCTTCTCTGTTGCTGCCCCCAGACTTTGGAATGCTCTCCCAGTGGCCATTCGCTCCTCAGACTCCATCACAGTTTTTAGAAAGCTTCTTAAATCTTGGCTTTTTACCCAGGCTTTTATATGACTGTTTCTACTGCTGCTTCTATGTGTTTTTACTCTTGTGTCTATGTGTTTTTCTGCTTGTATTTTATAGTTTTTAAATTAGATTTGTTTTACATTTTTAGCTTAATATTTTAATTGTCATTTTTATTGTATGTTTTTAACTTTTGTAAACCGCCTTGGGGTTGTTTTTAATGAAAGGCGGTATAGAAATTCAACAATAAATAAATAAATAAAAAGTCGTTTCCCTGCTGCACTATTATTGTAGCTTGTTTCATAGCAATAATGCAAATTATTGTAGCTTTTGTTTCATAGCACTATTGTAGCTTGTTTCATAGCACTGCTGCTGAGTATAAGTGCCTCCTATATGACAGGAGATTGCTTTGAGCATCTAACCTACTGGCAAGAGCCGATATTTGTTCAGTATTAGTAATGGAGCTTGGATGTTTTCAGTGTTAGCATAGGATCCCAGGATATCTATAAAGGCACATGATGTAGGAAGCTTGCAAAGCTAGTAGGTGTGGGTCTGGTCAGTGCCTGAATGGGAAGCTTCCTGGAAAACCTATGTATGCAATTTGAATTAAGAACATAAGAACAGCCCTGCTGGATCAGGTCCAAGACCCATCTAGTCCAGCATCCTGTTTCATACAGTGGCCCACCAGATGCTGCTAGAAGCCTACAGGCAGGAGTTGAGGGCATGCCCTCTCTCTATTGAGGAAAGTCAGAGAAGAAATATAACAGATAAATAATGCCAGCATAGAAGGGATTCTTGCTGAAACCTGGGATTAAGAGCTAAGAGCCACCTAATGGCACAGCGGGGAAGTAACTTGTCTAGGGAGCAAGAGGTTGCCAGTTTGAATCCCTGCTGATATGTTTCCCAGACTAAGGGAAACACCTATATTGGGCAGCAGTGATATAGGAAGATGTTGAAAGGCATCATCTCATACCACACGGAAGATGGCAATGGTAAATCCCTCCTGTATTCTACCAAAGTCAGCCACATGGCTCTGTGGTCGCCAGGAGTCAACTCGATGACAAAACTTTACTTTACTTTACCTATTACAGAGGATTGCCTGGATGAACTGTGTGCATTCCTTCCATAGATGCTTAAGAAATGCATATGATCTAAGCACCATTTTCCCAAACCCAAATATCTAGAGAACAATAGAAGGATGTTCAGAAGACACTTTCCCCAAACCAAATAAAGTGAGCATACAATGTAAAATGGAACAAGTATGCACCAAATGTATACTAGATATCCACATTTTTTGGCAAACTTGACCACAAAGTCTGTTATAAAACAATGGCAACCTCTACAGAGAAGCATTCTTTAAAAATTGAAAGAAAAGCTAGGTTTGTAAAAAAAAAAAATGCATTTTTATATGCAGTCAAATTTTGAGTGGCTCTGTATATTTTTATGTTAAATATAATATATGGATACTTCAGAATATTTGCTGTCTGATGGAATGGGAGATACCCACACTATTTAGTGATTTAAGCACTGGTTTCAGTGAAATAGAAAACCTTATGGGCATTCTTTTTCTTAAGCAACGATAGCTCTTGTTGACTTGGGAATTGGTCCCAGTCCCACTAAAATCAAAGAGAGTCTTCTCTTCTGTGGAAGTTAGAGGTCACTAACTTCTGGTGGTGCAGTCATAAATAACTGTAATCAATAGCAACATCTAAATGTAATCAATGTAACCTATTAGAAATTTTAGTTCTATGACTGATTTATCTTATGTTCACAGCTGGCCATCCAAAGGACTTTCTTAGGTGTCTGTGTTTGTTTCTGTGCTTATACTGGGATATCATATCCTCCTTCCCACTCCTTGCTGCAGTTCTCCATGCTATGTCCATTCCCAAAGCTTGTCCGTGTTTTGGAAATGGTTTGTTGCATAGGGCTGGGTGGATTGCAGCTCTGTGACTTATTCATAGCCAATAACAGGGCTTATCAGCCAAGGGCAGCATCAAGCACACAAGAGAACCCTGACAATGAAAGTTATCGACTGTATATGGGGATAATAATATAGGCAGTGTCTCTAATTTAATAAAGCAGTTGCCCAGCAATGGGGATGCTGCCACGTCCCATCCCAAGCTTCCAAGCCTGTCAAATGGGAAAGCCACACAGGGGCGTGCCCTCTTCCAACTCTGTCCCTTGTTCCCCCCTCCTGGCAATCAAGAGAGAAAGGGGATGGGATAGCAAGACAGGCACTATGTGCTCCTGCGAATGAAGTGATAAAGAGGTATGTTCACAAGCACATGCAGTCGTGGTGGCAACATAAACAGGGCAACCCCATTATATTGCTGGGGTGGCAACATATGGCAGGATGGTGATACCCGGGGTTGGGTTTAAAAGGCAGTCCCACCTGGGGATTCTAGTATGGCTGAGGAATATTTTTTGTACTAGTGGCTGAAGACTTAAAAAAAAAAAACATTTTAAGAAAAAAAAATATTTACAATGAAGTTGGGGAAGGGAGGCCAAGCCCCTTCCCCTTTGGTGAACACATGCAGACCCTAGGGTTACTCATAAGAAGAGCTGGGCAGCAGGATCAGCATTGCCTTCAGTGACAGGGAAGACCCTCCTCTGTGATGACGATAGATGCTGCTTCTGAGTGGACCGCTCTCTTATGGGAGTAGAAGGCCATGGGGATGTCCCATCACAACTCATGAGAAGAACCGTCTGTGGGGACAGGGGTGTCGGGCAAAATAGCTAATAATGTGCGATGACATCCCTCTCTCATGGAGCGCTCCCCCACGAGAGTGTCAGGCCATGGAGACACACGAGGGCCGGATACCAGATGCCGTCCTGCCTGGTTGCTCAACACAAGCAAGCTGCGGGAATGCGTACCCTGGCAAACACCTTTCCCTGTCTTGGTGACTGCCACAAAGAAGCAGTCAAACAGGCACTCTGCCATCCCATTTGCCCATTTAAACATGTCCATCTTGGGGGTTGTTTTTTTGCCTGGAATGGCTACCCTACACTTCTGCAGTTATGGAAAATCAAGATTCCCCTCTCCCGTGATTCCCCATGGTGGCAAATCTGTAACGTCAGTCAAAACCCAGGAAATTTGAATGAGAGTAAAAATCTGTCCCTGGTCCTGGTGTTACCCCTTTTTGTGCACCTGGCTATGCCTGGACACATGGAGCATCAAAATCTCCTTTGGGTGCCTCAAAGGCTTCCCTGGAGAGGCGGGGGTTGCAATGCAAAAGATTTATCATTAACCAGAGAGAACGGGCCCCAAGCAAGCAGGGTCCCCCTTTTTTTGATAGTGCGCAGTCCGATGGAAGACTAAAGGCTGGCAAGCCTAAGGTCCTCCCCAGTAGACTGGCCCTCTCATGAGAATGCTAATCCCCTGGTGGCAAGCTGCCATAGGGGCAGGAGTGCGGTTTGGTCTCTGTGGACTGCTCTTCTGGGGTGAGCCATTGCAAGAGCAGCTGTGGTCACAGTGGGCCAGGCCCCAGGATCCTTTGCCCTCCCTCACATACATATCCCCTCCTAGGAAGTATTTGTGTTTTCTGCCCTTTCCTGAGTAGAAAATTAGTTCCCCTCAGCATCTACCCCCACCAGAAATTATGCTTGTGCAAGACTCTTTCTTTTGCGGGGCGGCAGTGCAATGCCCTTTTAAATGCCCTTTACCTTCCAAGGGTGGGCAGACCATCCCAAAAAGAAATAATCGTGTTCAGCACACCCCCTTCAAGTTTGTGGCCAATGGTTGCCACTCTGGAGACGTCCTGACGCCTTGCCCACAGTCTGGCAAAGTGAGTGCTACGGAGCTTGCTGGGATGCAGCTTCATCAGGCCAGGAAGAGGGAGTGGCTCCCCTGCCTGGAAAATGGAGGTTGCCAGGCTGCAGTTGGATGAACGTCTGCATGGTTAGAAAAATTAACCGTGGGTTCAGCAAGCCTCCGGTTTCATGTTACATGCAAATGTGGCCACTGTTGCTTTAGGACAGGGCCCCAACCTGCTTAGTAGTTGTGAGTGGAGGGTGGAATTAGAGATTGCTGCTAGACAGCAAGTTGCTCTGCTGCTAGTTTCAGGCAGGTGATTTCTTCAAGGACCTGCCTCAGATCAGTTTGGTTATTCTACATGCTTTCCCAAGGATGGTTATTAACAAAGGTTGGTTCAACAATCCTGCAGTATCCTGCTATCCTGTGTGCTGACAGCACTACCGGGACATTCGCCATGCGGGATGTCATGTGAGGTAGGGTTGGCTCCCTTCTTCCCTGGGTTCTGGTAGAGAGTAGAGTTGCTGCTGTTTCTGATGGTTCTGAGCTCTCTCTTTCTCTGTGTTTTTGTTGTTCTGTTTGCTGCAATTCTGTTGCTTTTACTAAGTTGTGATGTATGACTGACATTCTAATACATGTATTTGTCATTTTATCTAGTTTGTTTTTTTTAAAAAATGGCAGCAGACTTAACAGCAGTACTAACAACCACAGTTTCATATCCCCACAAGCATGTCAGACTAATAATATTGCAACCAGTTCCTAAATCAAAAAGCACAAGCACAAAGTAAGACATGTTTCTAGGCCCCATGCCTATTGCTGGTGGAAACTAGGCTATTAAACTCTGCTAGGCAAATGTAGCTATTGATGCTTTTCTGTTTCTGTGTGATATTGTTGTCTTTGATTATGCAAATAAACACTGTTGGGGTATTCATCTCTGCTAACTCCCATTGCAAAGGTTAATACTTCTGATGGTATACACAGAAGTTCTAGTGGGTAGCAGGTGCAGCATCAAATCCATAATGTATACCTTAAATATACAGTATCTCTTTATATTGATATAAAGAAGTAACATTCTTGTGTAAAGCCTTGTCCCTGGACAGATATGACACACCTCCCAGGATTGTAATGAGAATGAGATATAGTTAGGGAAAGAAAACATTTCAGAAATGTCCCCCCCCCCTTTTTTTTTTAAAGAACATTTTCTAAAATGTGTACATTATTCGGATTTCTTGTACACTCAGCTAAGCATTTCACTGAGGCATCTTATTCACCACTCTATTTACAGAGGAAGATGAACTTGAAGTCTTTTGGTGCAGCTTTGTTGAAAGAGTCTTTCTTACAGCATGGCTCAAAGTGGTTTGTTTGGATTTCTTTAGAGATGACATACAATATGTAAGATTCTATGCTTGCCAAGAGAGAAACATTATCAAATAAAGAAAGAAAACTATAGAAAGATGAATATATGATTTCATGGAATTTGATTTCATTACATCCAGAGTAGGCAGTTGGAATCAGCTTCAAATGGAGAACGCAAAGGTCTGATTAGTAACCATTTTACTAGACAGAGTAGCCCTCTTCAGACATAAATTGTAAGCATAAGCGAGGGGGGAAGTAGGGAGGAAGTCCCACCCCCATTGTCACTCACCCCCTGCACCTGACGACCACGCTTAAGGCACTGTTAACCCCTGCTAACTGGGCAAAGAGGCACCTTTTTAATGCGGTGATTCTCTTTATTTAGCAGGGGGAGAGCAACTGGCCCTATCCTCCCCCAGCACAGTACCTCCAGTGACTGTTGCTGGTGTCTATTTTACGTTTATTTTTAGATTGCGAGCCCTTTGAGGACAGGGATCCATCTTATTTATTTATTATTTCTCTGTGTAAACCGCTTTGGGAACTTTTGTTGGAAAGTTTATAAATATTTGTTGTTGTTTGTCTGGGTTGCGGCTGTAAGTTGATGGCTGGTGATTCCATGAACTGCAACCTTGATCGATCATGGTTGCAGCTCACGGGATCACCAGCCATCATGCTTACGGCATTGCCTGGATCAAACACTGCCATAAGCATTGCCGTCAGGCACAGGGGGTGAGTGACCATGGGGGTGGTGGCAGTGAGACTTCCTCCATGCTTTCCTCCTTGTGAGCAGCACTCATGCTTACAATTTATAACATCTTAAGAGATCTAGTTTGAGCGTGGGTTGGAAGATGACTGGTGTTAGGAGTAACAACCTTTTCAGCCCAAACAATATACTTATGGATCACCCACGCAGTACCAGGACCTTTCAGGTCCACATTGGTATTACCAGAGACCAGAAGAACAACACATTTGGCAATGGAAGATGAGAGGATGTTTGGCTCCAGGGCTTCCCTCTCCATGCTTGATAATAATAACAAATGGGCTGAACAGGTCTCTGAGTAAATCAGATGACTTAGGAGGACCCTAGAACAATTGCAAACAACTTTAGTAAGCATATACTAAAAATCCTTCCCCAGAAAATTAAAAGTAATCACCAAGAAATAAATCCCACCATGAAGCAATCTCCTCACCCACTCTAGAAGGTGCTCAGCCCAACCACTAACAGAGCTCAGCCTTTAGGACATAACCACCCCACCCCACCCCCAAAACCTAGGTATTTGTTCAGCAGTTGTTCAGCTCTCAGTGTCTGTGGTAAAGCCCAGTTCAGCATGAATAATTTCACCATTTTCAATAGCTGGTTAGCCTTGCCTGCTAGCCCTCCTTTGGATTTACCTTGTGGTTCCCAGGAACTGAGGTTGTGCTAATTCTCATTATTTTGACCATCCACCCCACTGAAAGCTGAGATGGAGTGTGCATTCTATGGATATGTCCTAGAGATTCCCAAGGCTTCGAGTTTCCAAGCAGAAATAACTATATTTGGGCCCTTCAATTCACAATAAGCCACCCAGAGGTCCCCTCACCAGGCAGATCTCCCATCTCATCACTCCTACACATATAAGCACGTATCGTGTGTATGTATGTATGTATATATGTATCAAATTTATATCCCACCCAAACTTATGTCTCTGGGTGGCTTTTCTAACTCCATTTCTCTGGGTTTTTTTTGTTTCCTGTGTCAGTTAACTTCCTACCTGTCTCAGGAATCATCCCGCATGTAGTGTTGCCACAATTAAACAGCTAGGATAACACCAAGGAGACTTGCTAGGAGTCATGTCTTTTAAAGCTCTATGGTTATTTTATTATTTGTGAATTATGAGTGCTATTGAATGTATTGCTTTTCTGTGCTGTTCTATATGCAAGTTTAGTCTTTTGGAATTCCCATCTTAAGAATTTGGTTTGCTAGCATTGCAATTAGGTATATATTATATTGATTCCCCAAATGAGAATATTTGGGGCTTGAAAAGTCAATTTCTTCTTGGAGTGAGCTTTAACAAACTTCTGAAGTTATTTTCTGGGCCTGACTTAGAGAATTTCTCTGATGTCCCTTGTCTCCACATTAATATTTGTTGGATATAGTAATGAGTATTAAAAAAAATTTTTAATGTGATCCTTCTCTCCATTGAATGACTGGTGAAGCAAAACTTCACAACAAAATGTCCCAATATTATACATGATTTTATAAGGTCATGTATAATACCTGAGCCTCAGCATTCCTCATGGGTAAAAGGGGAAAAAATTGCATTGATGGCACCCTGATTTGTAGGTGAAGACTGACATCAAACTAGTTACATATTGCTGAACCTCACTGCTCTTTTTACTTAACTGCTACATCAGTCTTCCTGCTCAGATTCTTACTATTTAGTTTTTCTCAAATGTTGACACATCAAGAGAACGGGGCTGAGAAAATGCCTTTCCCACCAAAATCAAGCCACAAATTGCAGAATCAACACTGAAGCATTTCAAAGCTATTACTCCCATGGCAGGATTTGAACTTAACATCCTCTGATCCAGAGTTCTAAGATAATATATTCACCCTGCGCAACAAGAAATGCCTGCAGTCTCCAAAGGAATTAGCCTTTTCAATTAGCTGCAACAATTACATGAACTATTTTCCTTGCCAAGAAGAGCCATTCGTCTAATATCACAAGGATTGTCAAATATTATTTTAAATAGAAATGTCAGGTGCAAGTTTACCTTGCCTATTTCATTTGCTAGGAAATGCAAGACCTGGTGATTAACTAGCCCACTCTGCCTGTATAAATGCTCCCTCAAGAAGGTATTAATGCTGCTTATCTGTTAAGAGT
Source organism: Hemicordylus capensis (assembly GCF_027244095.1). NCBI lineage: Eukaryota > Metazoa > Chordata > Lepidosauria > Squamata > Cordylidae > Hemicordylus > Hemicordylus capensis. Next base: position 271,643,039 of record NC_069657.1, on the reverse strand, counting down.
GACCCATATAGCCTAGCAATCCATATTGTTTGCTTTGAAAAATATCCATCTTGAGCCAGTCTGCACTTTGCAAGAGCAGCAATGAATTAAAATATAATATATATCAATATTAATATAACATGCTATGAATTCAACTGTGAACTTAGTTCTTTTTAATATAATTGAGCACATGGCTGGTTGGCCTGCTGCTTGATCAGCCAGAGCCATTTTCCAGGAGAGTGGAAGGCAGAGGCATAGCAAATAGGACGAAAAGTGAAGAGGGGGCCACTGCTGTCTTCTTCGCCCCCACTCCCAGTCATTATTTTGCTGCAGAAGAGCAAAAAAGAGAGGATGAAAAGCATAACATTCTAGGGGTGTGCATATCATAATTTTTCTATTTTGGCTTTGGCCAAATCTGAAGGCCCCCCCCCCAATTCGAGGAGGGTCCAAAATCAAGCATCCCCAACCCCCCAATTTTAGGTTTCGGAGCTGACTTGCTCCAAAACTGTGGGCTGCCAATCTCCCAGCTGCTCTCCCTCAAAGACAAGTGCTATTTGGCTCCCAGAAAAGGTCCGTCTCTGTCCTCCTCCTGCCACCGGCAGCTTTTGCCCCCACCCACCAGCAATGCTTTCTCTCCCCAGGGCCGGGCTCCCTCCTTCCCTCCCTGCAATTTTTGCCGACCCACCTGCTAGGGCCCTCTGCCGCCATTTTTGCCCACCCACCTGCTAGGGCCCTCTGCCGCCATTTTCACCTACCCACCTGCTAGGGCCCGCTGCCGCCTCCTCAGCCCTCCGTGGGCCTCCTCAACCCTCCGTGGGCCTCCTCTGCTTCATTCCCGTTGCGGCCGCACCCACCACCACTGCCCGCACAAGAGCTCTCGGGCCAGGAAGCTTCCTGTTCCTGACGCTCCGACCGGAAACTCCCTGCTGCATCTGGCCCTGCAGGCCTGAAGGGCGGTAAATTCAAAGACACGTCATCAGTAGAAGAACTAGACTCTTGACTTGAGAGACTGCAGTGATAGTCAAACAGGTCCAAAATTTGGGGGGTCGTTTTGATTCGGCTACAAAACTCTTCGTTTTGGCATTTTTCATTTTCGGCAGGTGTACAAAACGTCCAGAAATGCCATTTTCGGACACAAAACATTTTGTAGCCGAATTGAAATGCTCATCCGTATAACATTCTCCACAAGCCCTTTCCCTGCTCCTGTGGAAATAATACCACACATTCCACATGCATTACAGAGACTTCAATACACGTCCTTGTGAATGCACATTCTCCTAGCTCAGAAGGTTTTTAAACACATGTACCTACTACAATCAGCACATATATTCATACAAGATCAACGATGCTTCTATGTTATTTGCCTGTTCATGGTGGGGGGCGGGGGCGGGAAGGAGGAATGAAAAAAGCACAGCAGGGCCTATGGACATGTGCCCTGCTCTCGTGCAATTATAGCTACGACCCTAGTGGAAGGTGAGTGGCTTCAGCCCTGTAGCCAACAGAAAACAGGGGGCAGAGAGGAGGAGACCTTTAAAATAATGGGGCGGGGGGAAGCCACCCAGGAAGCAGTGGGAAATGACATCTTTTAATGGGCCCAGGCCAAAGAGGCAGCTTAGGGAAGCAGCCATCAGAGCCTTTCATTCAAGCCTTTGTGTGCAGTCATCTCAAGGCACATGCAGGCCCCACATGACCCACATGGGGTTGGAATGTTCAAACTGGCCCCTAGGTGTGAGGTTTAAACTGCCATTTAAATCATCTGAGCCATTATGACCGGTGCTGATCTTAATGGACCCCATTTGGAGATGACAGAAATAGTGGGGAGCATTTGGCATTTGGAGGGGGTTGGGTATGAAACATCTTTAAAATGTTGTGAGAGGCAGCATTCTGCTGATTAATTATGGTGGCAGGTGTCTGCTTTTCTTTTGTAAGAGCTTATTTTATACAGTGCCCCTGTATGTAGCAAAATTCCAGGGGCATTTAGGCAGCCAGATGAAGCCAGCCATGGGGCAGAGGTTTAGCACTTTCCGTGGTACTGCTGCTGTGTTTTTAGTATAAGCCATTCTGAGCCATAGTGTGCTAGAGGAGCAGGATAGAAACAGTTTAAAGAACGAACTGCAGGGGTACATAAACGGAGGAGGAGGAGTAAGCTCACTCCTTCAAAATGTAACAAAGATTTCTTATCATCCCTGAAATTTCTCCTGTTTCTTTCTTCTTCTTCTTTTAACCCCTTGAAGCCTTGTATTTCATAGAAATGGCTTCCAGGAGAGTTTTCAGATCAGCTCTAATTTGAACAGCAACAAATGATATTTTGAACTCCTGTAGCTGAATGCTTATGACATCTCTACCTAGTGCAGTAATGTTTGCTCTAGCTCTGACTGTTATATATGTAAGGAGTCCAATTCATATCTGCTCCATTATCTGGAACATAGGAAGCTGCAATATGCTGAGTCAGACCAATGGTCTGTCTAGTTCAGTATTATCTTCACAGACTGGCAGTGGCTTCTTCAAGGTTCCAGGCAGGAATCTCTCAGCCCTGTCTTGGAGAAGCCAGGGAGGGAACATGAAACCTTCTGCTCTTCCCAGAATAGCTCCATCCCCTGAAGAGAATTTCTTCTACTGCTCACACTTCTAGTCTCCCATTCATATGCAACCAGGGTGGACCCTGCTTAGCTAAGGGGACAAGTCATGCTTGCTACCACAAGACCAGTTCTCCTGTCCTAAAGGGGAAATCTCCTGGTTAGATTGCCTTCCAAACTACTGTAATTTCATCACTTTCTTCTTTCTGCTACTTCTAGATAAAATGTGGCACTCTGTTATGCTGTAGTTCCTGCCCGCCCCACCCCACCCCGATTGCTTCTCCCCCCCCCCAGATATGACCTTTTTCCAGGTTCTGTTCACAGAACTGTCCATGTTCAAATCATGTGGGAGTTCTTTCTGTGTGTTGTGTTCCCACCAAATCAGCATCCCATACCTGCCAAATTGTCCCTATTTCAGGTGAACGGGAAATAGGGTCAAGTAAGTCGGCAAGTATGGCATCCTAGTAGGCATCATCAGACATAATGATAATCAAACAGATGGTTTGTTCTGGGGACTGATGGTTTGTTCCGGGACATAGTGAATACACGAGAGCTGATAGGTTGTTCATCCTTAGCTAGTAACAAGGAACTACAACAAATGGGTCATTCCTTTTCAAATAAATCAGTGGTAGAATGCCAGGTGAGTCTTTTTAAAGGGCAATATTTTTGAACTTCTACCTGGAGCTCAAGCAACAGAGAAATTAGAGGGATTTAAGCATTGGGTAGCATGTGTGTGTGTGTGTGTGTGTGTGTGTGTGTGTGTGTGTGTGTGTTTAATGCTTGAGCTGTTCAATCCCTGTTCCTTCACAGGGATTTTTCCCTGAGTCTCTAAACAGCAATCTGTTAGTCTTGGCAAACTTCAATCCACAGTGTAACATTCATCAGTGTCTTTCTTTTTGGTTTCAAAGGCAATACTTACATATAATGATTTTGCTGTGAAACAAAACAGAAAATGTGCATTGTGGTGCTGAAAACACATTTCATGGAGTTGTTACAGGTTTGTTGGAAGGAGGCCCTTTATTTAATTAATCTTTTTGCATTTGTGTGCGTGTTTGGATTTCCCCCCTTTAAGTTTTTATTAAGCTCTGCAGGCCTTGATCCCCCAGAGACTGCTATGGGAAAGTTTGGCTCGGCTGCAACTGCGTGCCTTTCCACCTGGTGTATTTCCATGATTCCTTCATGATTAGTAGCATGGCATGCAGGCCTACTGTGAGTGATCAAATGATCTGTTTTCTTTTCCCTTGAGGTGAACCACATTTTGCTTGTATGAAAAAGCAAGCGTTCCTACTAGACCAGAAAGCAGCCTACTGCTTTGGAGAGGCTTCTAACAGGCATTGATATAAACTGCTGACCTCTCTTGATGGGATGCCTTGTTCTCCCCTGCCCCTTGAGACCTGTATTTATTAGTCATGTCTATGAAGCTTTGCTTTACTGCATTAAAACTTCATGAGCTAACGGATTATTCTGCACAGACTTATATTCCCCAAGATACATAACTGCATAATCAGCCTACTGAAATGATAACAGTGGAAATTCTCCTTTGAGGGCTGTGTTGGTACTATCCATCCATCCCTTTGAAGACCAGAATTCCAGAGATAGGAAATGTTTTCAGAATATTACAACACTTCTAGCACTTGGGTTAAGGGAAGAATGACCCATCATGATCTTGTTATGAATGTCTTCACAAACAAACCCATATTTAATGAAAAAAACATGAATGAGGGAGATGAGGGCCTTTTGTAGTGGAGAGTTGGAAGGTGGAAGGGAAGAAATCCCTCCTAGGTCCACTGATTCTTCATTATAAATGTTTTCTGGAACCATTCCCCCCCAGCTAAGCTTAATTTTGGCTTCAGGGCCCAGCTGTATGAAAACTGGCAGATGGGGATTGCAATGGCAGAATGTAGCCTGCCATTGGATAAGGGGGGACAAAAGCACTTCCCACCCTCTCCTCCACACTGTGTGCTGGCCGCTCACTCCATCTTAGTGAGAACAGGCAGGCCATTTAAGACAGGCGTGTGCTTTCACTGGCATGGGGCAGCGCAGTCACTACAACAGACGGCATGGCCCAGAAAAGGCAGGCGGATGGTGGTGTGTGCAGGGGTGGAAGCAGATGCTAGTGGGTGGTGCAGGTGGGTAGCAGTGGTGGGTCTGTGAATGCACAGGCACAAGGGGCCGCCTTCAACCTCACGACACCCATGCTAGAATCAGCAGGCTAGGAAAAGATGAAGCATTCCTTTTCACCAACTGGCAAGACACGCTTCCATGTAATGGAAAACCGGAGGTGAAGGAGCCTGAAGTTGAATGAATGCATTTCTTTCTTAAGGCCAGAGGCCAGCAAGAAGAAACACAATTAGCAATAAGTAATAAATCCAAGATAAACAGAACGAATCAAGCCACTATCATAGATTGCCATGATCTAGAGACTAATCAAGCTGCTATCATAGATTGTCATAATCTAGAGACTAAAAAACAGAACTTAGCAACTTTATAAGTGATCTGAAACTTTTGATCTGCTAAAAGCAATGCTACATAAAAATCTTCAGAATGACCCAAAAATTCCATTAAGAGGAGACAGATCAAATTATGTCGTAAATCAGAATGAAATCTACAGTATAGAAGGACATGCGTTATTGACTCTTCTGCACCACAAGGACAGAAAATGACATGCAGTGGAGTTTTTAAACTATCTGCCCTCAAGAAGCACTGAGGGAAGGACGTTAAATCTTGCCCTTGTGAAAGCCCAATTATATTTTGGCTGTGTCAGGGTATAAAGATAGGATGCCATAGCTCTCCCATTTAGGGTCTCCATCTCATTTAAGGTCCTGCAAAAACTGGGAATTTGGCTCAAATTAAACTGTTGTTCTACATCTAGGAAGTGTTGTGTGATAAATTCTTTGGCCTTCTCCCTTTTTAATGTATGCAGATTGTTCAGAGATAGGCCACAAGGAAGTAATTAATGGGTGATACATTTCTACCAGCTAGAATGCAAATCATCGCTCAAGGTATGAGGTGCCAGCCCCAAAGGTGTACTGTTCAGCCTATGCCAATAATTAACTGCTATTATCCATAATCTGGTCTTTACTCAAGCAAGGCCTGCCTCCAAGCTCAATAATGTATTGGCGACACCCTTGAGAGTACTAAAAAGAGACATAAGAAACCTGGATTGTACACTTTCAAGCAGCCCAAAGTTGGTGTATGGGATGAGTGACGCTCCATAGAAAAGTTGCGCCAATGACTTGTCCTGGAAAAGTTTAATAGCAGTAGGCAGGAAGCTATTTCCTTGCATGTGACAGTATCTTAAAATGGCTGTTGCTCTCCTTTGGGTAAGACCAGAAACATATTTGGCATGAGTGATCCTCTTCCTATTGGCCTGAAATCAACCTCAAGCTATTTAAAAGTGTTGATGTTCAATTGCATAGTTATTGACAATCCATTTATAGACTTTGGGTCTTTTGGGAAAAACCATTATCTTAGTTGTTTGATAATTAATCACCAAGGATTCCTTCTTACAGTATTGAACCAAAGCAGCAATAGGTCTCTTCAAACTCACCCGCGTTTGAGACAGAATGAGCACATCATCCGCACAGAAGAATTGGAAGTCATCTACTTGCCAATTTAGAAGCATGTAAATCTAAATATTGTAAATGAGTGCATTAATGTAAATATTAAATAAGGTTGGGGCCAATATACAACCCTGACAGACACCTCTATGGGTAGATATAGTGTTAGAGAGGAGTACAGTACAGTTGTATCTTACCCTCAGCAAAGATCCCTTATGAAGTTTATATATTAAGAGCAGCAAACGATTATCAATCATCGGATTCCCAAGCTTGGACCAAAGAAAAGTACATGAGATCCAATTTAAAGCTGCCTTGAAATCAACAAATGTGGTATAAAGCGTATCTTTTGGGCTAATTGCATATTTTTCAATAAAGTGTTGCAACACCAGGTAGAGATCAATAGTCTGTCTGCCTGGTCTGAAACTGCATGCTCTTCCTCTAGGACAGGGCTGCTCAACTTTGGCCCTCCAGCTGTTTTTGGACTACAGCTCCCATCATCCCCAGCCACAGTGGCCAGTAGTGAGGGATGATGGAAGTTATAGGCCAACATCTGCAGGAGGGCCAAAGTTGCGCAGCCTTGCTCTAGGATCTCCTCCTAATCAATCTATTCTTTGAGGTTCCATGCTAAATGCTTGGCACACAATTTGCTGATGACATTTAAAATTCTAATAGGTCTATAATTCAAAGGGTCATCCCTGTCACCTTTTTAATACCTTTTTAATAGATGGAAATTATAATGGCTACCCCCACAATCTTTGGGGATATATGCTGTTTGATCAATAAAAATAAACAGAGAGCCACCAGCCAATATTTGCTTTAAACACATCCTGAGGGATAAAATCATTCCCCGGTGCCTTTCTTACTTTCAATTGATCTATTAACTGTTTTATTTCATTAACTGACACTGGAGGCCATTGCTGCAACGGGCCAGTAGGCGCATCAAAGGACAAATCAGGGAGATCCTGAGAGCCATACAGAGAACCAGAGTAAGACTCCCAAGCACCCACTGGAATGCCAAAGTCTAAGCATGAAATTGGCGTAACCAGCAATAAGATGCAAAAAAGTAGGTTTCCCTTGCCAAACTCCAAATTTGAAACCTTGGGTTGTAGTGAGTTTTGCTGTTCATACCTGAGGTCTCCAGCTGCCTGGTGAATCAGCCAATCCGAAACACCCCAATTTTGTCCTTTGTGCAAAATTGCAAAATCCGAATCCGAAATGTTTTGGATTTTAAAAAATGGCCCCGGGGGAAAACTAGTGGGTGGGGGTAGTAGTGCCCAATGGGTGGGAACTACCACCCAAATTTCAGAGGAATTGGGCAAAGGGCTGATTTTTGGTGAATTTTTGAAGTATAGGATTTTTCCCATGGGGAAGAATGGAGCTTTCAGTAAAAGTATAGCTTCATGTTGGGGGGAAAGGGGTGGCCCAGAGCAGAGTAGGGTGGGTAGTAGTGCCCAGTGGGGGCAAGGAAGCTGCTAGGATTATTTCAAAGGAATTGGGCAGAGGGCTGATTTTTAAAGATGTAATGGAGTTTGCGTGTCTGTTAAGTTCTTCCCCATAGGGAATGCTGGACCTCCATAATTCCTACCCCATAACTGCACTTGGGGGGCACCAGGGTGGCCCAGAGCAAGTGGTGGTGTAGAGCACATAGGGTGCCTACCACCCCCATGGGTTGCTAACCCATGGGGTACTGGGTTCTGTTGTTTCTGAGATGTTTTGAGTGTAGATTCAGATTCTCTGGTAGCATATGAGATTGGATTCATGGTTTGTCGTTGAAAATCTCATATGCTACCAGAGAATCTATACTCAGAACACCTCAGAAATAACAGAACCCAGCATCCCATGGGTTAGCAACCCATGGGGGTGATTGGCACCCTATGTGCCCTACACCACCACTCGCTCCCGGCCACCCCAGTGCCCCCCAGGTGGAGTGATGGGTCTTCTGAAACCTCATTATTCCCTAGGGGGGGAAAACCTTAAAGAAGCTTAAACTTCAACAATTCCTAAGAAATCAGCCCTTTGCCTTATTCCTTTGGAATCTGGGTTGTGGCAGGCACCCCTTGGGGCACTGCCACCCAACCCACTGTTTTGCCCCTCAGGCCCCCTTTCTGCCCTGAATCTGCCCCAAAGACATGTCAACTTCAGAAATTCTTTAAAAATCAGCCCTTTTCCCAATTCCTTTGGAATCTGGGTGGCAGCAGGCACCCATTGGGGCACTACCACCTGAACCACTCTTCTGTCCCCAAAGCCCCCTTTCTGCCCCAAATCCACCCCAAATAACATCACACATCACACATCAACAACAGCAGAGCTTTGGAAAAAATCAGGCAGATTTCCAAAGGTCATACACATCCCCCCGCCGCCCGGAATGCAGTTTGATCTACACACAACAGTGTGAAACAACAACAATGCAATGCACACTGCTCCACTGTCCAATGAGGGTAAAATTTACCCTTAAATTTGCTTAAAAGGAATGAGGCAATTGCCAGCAGATCAGCCCATGCTTTCGCTGGCCGATCTGTGGGCTGGAAGGGCTGGAAATTCAAAGAGATGTCAAAACTCAAAATGGAGACTGAAGGAGAAAGACTCTTTGTGATTGCAAAATGGAGTTCCAAAATAGCCGAAACAACAAAATGTTTTGTATCCAAAACAGGGATGTTTTGTTTTGGCTACAACATTTTCTGTTTTGAGCACTGGGTGTTTTGTTTTGGCTACAAAACAGCCGAAATGGCCTGTTTTGTGCACAAAACATTTTGTATCCGAAACGAAACGCACATCCCTAGTCTAAATCTATTGTTGGACTATTATTTTGCTCTTCATATCGTACTTCTAATAACTAATCTGAAAATTGATCTAGAAAACAGAAGAGGGAAAATTAGGTAAATTTTGCTTGCCTATGTGTCATAGCATGCACAAAGTGTGTAGACAAATATTTGTTTCTTTTAATAGCTCTGGCTCTCTTTTGGGAAGAAATGTGTTCATGTTGCTTTCAACTTTAGCTAACTCCTCACAAGACACTGAATTATTATTTTCTTGTTGGTGTTAATGTCACCAATATGAGTTCCTGCACTACAAAAATATGAGCGCACTAGTAAGCAAGATTTAGGTTCTGCTCTGCTATTTCTCTCACTGCTCATTAAAGTAAAAACAACACTGTGTGAGAGCATAAAGCAGCTGAACTCTCAAAGAGGGGACACTGAAAACCAAAATGAAGTGAATCATCCATCTTGTATGGAGAAGCGTATAAAAACCCAGCCAGTCCCTGGGGTTCAGTAGGTTCATTTGAAAACTACTGACTAGCATTTCTTTCTCAACAGATGACAACATAAACTAAGGATGCTGAGTGTATCCACTTTAAAGCCTAGCTAGTTCTCTTGTGTCTTTCCAGGTCTTGTAAAAGCAAGGCCTGTGCCATGAATAGGGTATCCCTCCTCAGATCCTGGAGTAGCATAAGCAGAGCTTTTGTTAAATCTGCCTCAGTCAGCAAGGGGCAGCTTCCCTCTGTGCTTGAAAGGGTGGCAAGTTTGGATGTGGGCTGCCTTAAAACAAATCTTTAATTTATGAGGTCTTTTTTGGAACATAGTTTTTAGCTTGAGAGTGAAATGAGGAGAGAAAATGAACCAATTTATTTACTTAACTCTTGGCCAGCAATGTCATTAGTTTGTGTGTGTATGTTTAAAAAAAAAAATACTACAGGAGGAGGGTGGATGGGTTTGTTTCAAAACATGAAAAGGTTAACTTAGACAAATCTTTATGGCTAGTTATCATCACTAACAAGACTGGTTGCAGTGCTGAAGTGGCCCCTCAGCAAAATGCCATGTGGTAGGCCACCCTCCCATGTAATCAGCCCCAAAGGGTTTGTAGGAGCCCCGGGGGTTTGTAGGACTTCCCTGGTGACAGTGTGGGGTGAGTCTTTTTCTTTTTCCACCACACTGTTGCCAGTCATGTTCCTCCTAGTGCTTTTTGTGGGGCCTGGTTGTTGCCGTCCTGATTCCCCAGTACCCCAAATGTTAAGCCGTTACAGAGCATTGTTGGAAAAAATGGCTGTCACCACAAAAATATTGTAGCGAAGGCGGTGGCCCTTTTGGGGGCGGGTGGGGGGTAGTGTCCTAAAATGGCTGAATGTCTTGGGCACTGAGAATACAAGATGGTGACTGTCAGGCCCCTGGCACCAGAATTATCATGTTTTCCTTCTCTCTCTCTTTAAAAAATGGGTCCAGGCTAGTCTCAGTGTTCAGCTTTTCCTAGAAGCCGGGGCTGTATTAGTTGCCTGAGGATGCCACAGGCTGATGCTGGGCCTGATGACTGCTAAACACTTATCTTATCCCTCAGCCTGAATGACAGGCTTGGCAGCAAGGGGAATGTTGATGCTGAACATCAGCCGGCATTTCCCTTGCTTCTGAGCCTGTAAGTCAGGCTGAGGGAGAGGTGGGCTGAGCCTGAGCACCTAGCCAGTAGACACATGGAGAGGAGGAGGAGGGAGGGATGTTGCCTGACACTCCTCTTCTTCCCCTTCTAGGGAGAGAATGATGTAGCATGCAAATGCTCCAGGGAGGCAGGAAGAGTCTGTGTACCATCTACAAGTCTTCAGCATACCCTCAGGGTTCAGGTAACCCTGGTTGAAAACTCCAGACTTAATCCATTACGCAGCTGAAACAAAGCCTACATTTGTGCACATCCATCCCCTTCTCTCTCTACTTGTTCTCTCCCTCACTGTGAAAATTTAGATTGCAGACTCTGAGGGGTAGGGAACTATTTATTTGGTTTGTGTTATTCTGTACACTATTGTATACATTGATGATGATGATGATGATGATGATGATAATTAAATATAATAATATAATATAATTAATATAGCCAAATCCTCTCCACTGTAGACCTCAGGTTTGTTTGGGATCAATGGATGTTTTTGCATTTACATTGGTGTAACTGAGAACCCTGTTTGGCCTAAGGGTAAAGTTCCTCTTGAGAGAAAACCTGTTTTAACACTCAGATGTAACATTATAGGAATGGATTGCTGTAATAAAATAGTGTTAGAATGGCTTCAATTGTTCACTATTTTTTCCTTTATGTTATGCATTCCGGCACACTGTTGCTAAGCTTTTTTCTGTCTTATAGGAACAGCATTCATGAAAAAACGGTATGAATTTCTGGCCAATTAGTTTTGTTTACTAAAGGTTAGTCTTAAGGTCAGAGTTACATTTTACCTACTTTCTATTTCTCAAATTGTCCTGTCACTGAAGTAGTACATGTTATCTATCTATATCGATCTATCTATCTATCTTTATTTAATTTATTTATGTATACATGTATTTCCTGTTCTTACTCCAAGGTGCTCAGAGTATTGTACATGGTTATGTTTATCCTCTCAAAATAATCCTGCGAGATAGATTAGGCTGAAAGGCAAGTGAGTGGCCCAGAATCACCCAGTGAGTTTCATAGCTGAACAGGAATTTGAACTCAGGTCTCCCTGGTTCTAGCCCAATACTCTAACCACTATCACTACACCACTCTATCTATCTATCTATCTATCTATCTATCTATCTATCTATCTTTTTTTAAAAAAAAAAACCTACTAGAAGGCAGAGTGCAACTGTGGCTCCACTGATTTGCCAATGGACCGCTCTTGGAAGAGCATCTGCATCAGACCTGCTCAACTTTGGCCCTCCAGCTGTTTTTGGACTACAACTCCTATAATCCCCAGCCATAGTGGCCAATAATCATGGATTATGGGAGTTGTAGGCCAACATCTGTAGGAGGGCCGAAGTTGAGCAGGCCTGTATGCATGCATGCAGAAGGTTCCAAGTTCCATCCCTGGCATCTCCAAAAAGGGCTGAGAGAGATTCCTGCCTGCAACCTTGCAGAAGCTGCTGCCAGTCTGTGTAGACAATACTGAACTAGATGGACCAATGGTCTGACTCGGTATAAGACAGCTTCCTATGTCTTAAGCTTGTACAGAATACAAGCCACTCCGGTTTCCATCAAAATTATTAAGAAAATGTAGATTGTCAGATCATTCAAACATAATGTTCAATAGACTTTAGGCTTGGTTCAAAATTCACACTTGCAGCACGATTGTCAGTTCTTCATCATTGACTTCCATACCACACTGATAACCTTGAATGCTCTGTATCTCATGGGTAGGCTAGATAGATCACCAGATACTCCCCATGCCATTGTTGACAAAACTTGTGAAGTGATGTGATCAAGGAAACCACATCTTTAGATACGTCAATGCAATGCTGAAGCTGCTTACTGGTGAATGAAAATAAGATAAAGGTATCCATTAAAAATATCCTGAAACAAAGGACAAGTGCACAGCTGGCAGTGTGTTAGATGCACACACATGAAAGAGGTGAAATAAAGCAAGGGACAGCTCAAAACAAAGGTCAGCAAAACTGATATAATTGAAAGCAAAAAAACCCCAAAACATTTAAATGAGTCACTTCACAACATCAGTGAAAGGGCTGCTTATTCTCGTTAGTTTCTTCAGATATGCAAAGATTTGCAACAACAGTGGAAAAGATGGGCCAAATGTCCATAAAAATGCCATCCCTGGAACTTCTTACCACCCAGAGAGTGGGTGATTTCTCCGTCTACTGAACTATTTTAAAGGGGTCTGACTAGTTTTATTACAGAAAATGCACTCCTTAAAATCTGGTTCCCAGTATGGCAAAATTTCAGCCCATGGCAACTGGTGTATGCCAACAAACCATAGGTGTAACTATAGGGGGGCAGGGGGGCACGTGCCCCGGGCGCCACTTGGCAGGGGGCACCAAAAAGTGCCCCCGCCGATTTGACTGATTTTTTTTTTTTTTTTGCAGAGCAGTCCCCCTCCCCAGGTCCTGGCGCCCCCCCCCCCCACTGGCATTGCTCATCCAGCACTGGGCGCCGCGGTGTATTCGTAGTCCAAGTCTCTGACTCTCACTCCCCGGCGCGCCCCGCCGCCCCGCCACCAGTCGCGCATGCGTCGAGAGGAGGACACGCACCAGAGCAAACTTCCTGAACAACTCCCTCTTCTGAACAACTTCCTGAACGCCCGAACCAGTTCCCCTTTTTGCTCATTCAAGTCCTTCCTCCCCTATAATCTAACCACGTTTTAACTGAAAAGGTTCAGGTAGGGGGAGATGGGGGGATGTGGAACCTTGGGTTCCACATCCCCCCATCTCTCCCTTCCTGGACTTTTTCACTATGTAATGCAAGCTAATTTAATTATATGTCATCATTAGCTGTTTCCTGATTAGCTGTTTCAGCCCATCAGGAAAGTCTAAACCTCCACCGATTTAATTAACCAGACTGAAAATCAGATGAACAGAGAATGTTTTAATGAAAGGTGGTATATAAATTTTACAATAAGTAAAACTATCATTAGGAGCAATTAGCGATTACTTAAACATTGGTGCTGCCAAGCAATTTGTAAATAAAACTAGAAGCCCTTTGAAAATAAGCTGGAATTAATTGTAGGTTGGGCAGGGGGTGAAAGTATATACTTCTAAACATTTATTGTTAAATTTATATACCACCTTTCATTAAAAACAACCCCAAAGTGGTTTGGTTTTAGTCATGGATTTTAATTTTAATTGCTCTTTTGTCAATGTGATGAAGATTAGTTAAATCTGAGTGGTCTTAGGCAACCAATGTTGCATCTGAAATGCCATTTCATTTTTTATTGTCATAAATACTCTCCAACCAATTTAAATAGCAAAGGTGTATATTATCGCTTTATTCAATTGCAGGGAATCTCAAAAAAGCAGGATTTGCAACTAAGGCAGTGCATATCTTCTCTAAAATGGCCCTTTTATAGTTTTTCTAACTTTGAAATCGTAACATAAAACAAAGCATAAATGCATAAATGCTTCCCCCTCCATTTGAAACCTTTTCTGGTGTAAATAGCGCACGGTTTTGGAAAAGGGGAGTCTTTCTTTAACAGCGGGAGAATAAGGAGTCTTTAGCACTATCACCCTAGTCCCTCGAATTACTTTGGAGTCCTTGGTTTTCGTTTTGTTAAAATACAGTCACTCACAAGGGAAAGTCAGGAACAGAACTAGGGCGTGAGGGAGGGGCATCATAATCATAATAATCATCATTGCATCATAATTCTGATGTCTGAGATACAAGCCAACTTCACAGGGTTGTTGTGAGGAAAAACCTAAGTATGTAGTGCATTTTGAAATTTTTTGTAATTTTTGTAATTTTTGTAATTTTTAAAATAAAAGTTATCTGAAACATGTGTGTCAGTCAAGATGTATGTTGGGGGGCGGTGGGGGGGACGCGGCGGTGGGGGGGGCGCAATTTCAGTGCTTGCCCCGGGCGCCGTTTTCCCTAGTTACGCCTCTGCAACAAACTGCATTGTTCACATCTTCGTGAACTCAAGAAATTTGGGCTGCTGTTTAGTTGATTAACAAGTTTGCATAATCAGTTTAAAACATTTTGAGTGACTACAAAGGCATGCAGATTGCATGGATTAATTCATAGATTAAATTGGCTAAAATTCATATAATTATTCAACAGAGATCTTTTAATTAAAGAGTGTGCCTTCCAACTCTGTAAGTAAGACTTGCCATGGTCAGTACTGCAGTCCAGTACTTTGTGGATGGTTCTGTGCTGTATCACATGTTCTATTTCCCCTCTGTTTGTTGGAGATGGAGTTCCAGTGCATCGACCTTTTGCAGCAACTATCCTAATGACCACTTTGGGCATTGGGAGCAGAGGTAGTTAGTGAGGGTCTCCTTACCTGTCCCTGCTTGCCTCTACTCTGTGACCCCTGCCTTGACTCCTCAGGTACTTCCTGTAGTCAGTCAGGGTTGGAGTAGGCCCAGAGACAAAATGTCCCCCCCCCCACTGAAGCTTACCTCATGAAGTAAAGAAATCTTAAATGAGGCGAGGCGGCGGCGGCTGGCGGGCCCGGCTAGGCCGCGGAGGCGAGGCGGCGGCTGGCGGCAGCAGCCGCAGTCGCGGCTGCACTCGGCCCACTGGCGGCGACACTCGGCCCGCTGGCAGCGATGGCCGCACTCGGCCCCACCAGAGACGGGGGGGTGGAGAGAGAGAGAGGTAGCCGGCCCCAAAGAGCGAACAGATGCTCTGTGCGGGGTCAGCTTGTATTTATTATTATTATTATTTATTATTACATTTTATATCCCGCTCTTCCTCCAAGAAGCCCAGAGCGGTGTACTAAATATACTTAAGTTTCTCCTCACAACAACCCTGTGAAGGAGGTTAGGCTGAGAGATAAGTGACTGGCCCAGAGTCACCCAGCAAGTCTCATGGCTGAATGGGGATTTGAACTCGGGTCTCCCCAGTCCTAGTCCAGCACTCTAACCACTATACCACGATTGGCCAGATGAGTCTGGCTCTCTTGTAGGCTCTGCAGTGGTGCCAGTCCTTGAGAATTGGCACCCTATTGGCCAGGGGGGAGGGCAAAGGTGGGGCTCCAAAAAGAAGGAGTTTCAAATCCTATTTAAAGGCAAGCCTCGGGCCTAGCAAAATCACTCTTGCTGCAGTCTTCTTTGGCTTGAGCTGAGAGCTTCTGGCTGCTTTGCTTGTGAGAGTCTGCCTGGCAGACTTGCTGTGTATTTGTTCCCTTCTGCCTTTTTTCTGCTCCCTCCCACCCCCCTCCCCATTTTAAACGCTCCTCCCCCTTAGAGTGACTGTGTTGTTCTGCTGCTGGGTCCCCCCCCCCGCCCTGAGTGAGTGAGTGTCTCTCTTTCCTCTCTCCTGCTCTGGGCTGGAGGGCCAGGCCCTTTGGCCTGGGGCCTCTCTCTGGCCCATTTCTCTAACCCCCAGTCCCCACTTTCCCCCCACCTTCCCCCCTTTTTTTCTTTGCTTCTGTGGTGCCTGCTGCCTTTAAAATAAACTTTGGCTGAGTTGAGATTTGAGTCCTCAGCTCAGCAGCCACCACTGCCAGTTGTTTTAATTTTATTTTGGGTTTGGGGGGTGGGTGGGGTTCCTTGTTTTCTCCGGAGCAGGTGCTTTTCTTTGTTAACCTTTTTCTTGCTGTGAGCATACCGCCTGCTCCTGTGTCCAGCAGCACCTCCCCCTTTTGGTCCTCTTCCCTTCCCCCCCCCCACCTCTTCCCCATCCCCAGCTCCATGAACACATACACTTATCTGGATATTGCTGACAACTCAGTCCAAGTCCCCGGACAACCTCCCCAGCAGATTCATGTAGATGTTAAAAAGCATTGGGGACAAAACCAAACCCCATGGGAGCCCACAGGTCAATGGCCAAGGAGCTGAGCAGTAGTCTCTCAGCACCACCTTCTGGACTCTCCCCCCAAGAAAGGACCAAAGCCACTCCAAAGCAGTGCCTCCAATCCCTATACTTGAGAGACAGTCCAGAAAGGATACCATGGTTGATGGTATCAAACGCTGCTGAGAGGTCCAGCAAAACCAACAGGGACGCGCTCCCCCTGTCTAGCTCCTGGCGTAGCTCAACCATTAGAGCGACCAAGGCAGTTTCAGTCCCATATCCAGGATGGAAGCCAGATTAAAAAGAGTCTAGATAATCCTCCAGGCTCCCAATGCAGCATTCAGTCTGAATGAAAAGTAGAATCTATCTATATTATTAATTCTCCAAGACAGGCCATGCGTGGGGACGTGGTAGAAAGGAGGCGATTGGCTGACAGAGTTTACAAGCAGAAGCACCTGATTGGGCAGTGGGGATTCCATATGCAGATAGGGAGGAGGAGCCTGTGGCACTGTGGTGATTGGGCGGTGGGGATTACCTATGCAGATAAGGAGG
This sequence comes from Hemicordylus capensis, assembly GCF_027244095.1. NCBI lineage: Eukaryota > Metazoa > Chordata > Lepidosauria > Squamata > Cordylidae > Hemicordylus > Hemicordylus capensis. The sequence goes on along the minus strand of NC_069657.1, from coordinate 271,626,187 downwards.
AGGAGCCTGTGATGGTTAAGGACAGTTGGAATGCAACTGTTACTGGTCGGAAGATGTTCTTGATTGTAGAGGAGAGGAAGATAGATAGATAGATAGCAGGCAGGGGTCTGCAAAAAGGTGGGTTGTGAGGGAGGAAGGAGAAGGAGGATGCCGTTGTGTGAATTAAATGAGGAAACAAAATGAACAAAATCTGTTAACTCAGGGAGGGAAGGAGAGAGAGAGAAAAAAAACACATGAAGGGAGGGGGAAGAAAGATTGGGGATGAGCGAGTGAAGGAGAGAGAAGGAGAAAAAGAAGGGAGGGGGAAGAGAGACAGAAGGAAGGGCAAGGGATGGGCCTGAGCCTGTCAGCAGCCTGAGGGGAATGAGTAGCCATGGCAGCACTAGCAGCAAGGAAGGGCCCAGTCAACCACTGCTGCTGTTTGGGGCTACTGAGGCCATTGTAAGAGGGAGGCAGGGAGGCAAGGGATGGGCCCAGGCCTGTCATCAGCCTGAGGGGAACGAGCAGCCATGGTGGTGGCAGCAGCGAGGTTGCTGCTCCTGGAGGAAGGAGCAGGAGTGGGGTTCAGGTGAGGGTGGGGAGGTCTCTGGGGATAGGGGGCTGCAGCTTGGCTTGTATTTTCAGGCTTTAACATGCCTTGATAAATCCATCTGTCTGCACAGCCATGGGTTTTTCACTTTTGTCTTTATTTATGGAAAATTGCCTCTGATGAAGCCTTTCGGTGAAACAGCTATTATCCCGGGCCGGCTGTCTTGGCTTTTCTCCGGGCATCACTTGGCTCCTTTGTCCGCTGTTATCAGCCACCTCAGCGCATGTTGTCTGTTCCGTTTGAAAGTTTGCATCATCAGCTGAACTCCAGGCACTTTCGACATCTTCCTGAGCCCATCGGTCCCTTCCTCTGGATTTGAGTATTCACCATTTGTTTTGTATGTTCTTTTTACATTTCTACATTTGAGGACATTTTGGACTCCATTTGGACACCTGCACATATGGTTTTGTGTATTTCGTTACTGCATTTTGCAATTTCAAATGGCCTTATGTTTATCCATGTTCACTTGTATGTTACCAATGTGGCTGTTTGCTATAATGTGTGTTTATAGCTGGTTTTTCATTTTGTTATAATATACATATATATTATTCTTTATTGCATTCATTATTTCTTTTGTCCACAGGTTTCTTTTCATTGTTCTTGTTTTTACATTCCGTGGACCCCGTTTCCTTTCTTGTTTCTGTTTTGTTGGCCAATAGGCAGCAGCAATGCTGCAGCCACAACCAAGAAGGGTGAGAGGGATGGAAGCAACGGAATGGAGGAGGATCAGGAGGTGAGGGTGGGGAGATCTCTGAGGTGAGGGGAGCAATCAAGTACTAATGCGCAGATGCTCTAGAGCGTGCAAGAGTTCCATCACTGAAGTTGAGAGAAATAATGGCGGTGGTCAGGATGCAGAGGTGGAGGGCCGGCAGGCGAAGCCTCTTCAGCCAGCAGATGTGGGTGGACGGCGGGCGAAGCCCCACCAGCCAGGAAGAGGAGGCAGTGGTGGGGAGAAATAATGGCGGCGGCGAGGAGGTGGTCAGACGGTGGGCAAAGCCCTACTAGCTGGGAGGAGGAGGTGGGAGGCAGCGGCGGGATGGCCTGGCCCTGGCCCGCCCAATGGGGAGAGCTGCGGGGGGGGGGGAGCGAGCGAGCTAGCTGTGGGGGGGGGAGCGAGCGCTGCGGGGGGATGCCACAGGCTCAGTGCACAACTGCACAGATGCTCTGTGCGGGGTCAGCTAGTTAGACAGTAAAATCTACAACAAACAAAATAAGAAAGCAGCGGGAAAACCAACACTTGATATTACCATTGTTTGCTTTTCCAGCTGCTATTCTTGAAAGGTTTTGTTGACGAGGGTGATGGGGTGAGGATACCTCCTGCACACAGAAATCCAGGAATGGGATGTATGCTCTGAGTACAACTACTGAAAATACAGAACGGTTGGTTCATTTCTTCATACCATATGGTTGTGGCTAGTATGGAAGGGTTCAGAAATACTGTTTATGGACATTGCACAACTATTAATGCCAACAATAATAATCTCATTAAATCTAGTCCAAACAGTGTTTTACAAGATTCAAACCAATACATTAAACATACCAATAACAAAACTCAAATTGTTTTAGGAATAGCATCGGGAGAACATTAGCCAATTTTGATCCTAATAATTATTTGCTTCCTGCATTCAAATCTATTCAATATGCTTTTTTCCGAGCATAAATATTTGTTCTGCTAATTGCTCTCCAATTCTCATGGTTATTTTTAAAAAGTTGAAAAGCTATGCTGGGCCAGCAGCTATCCATTAGAGGGAGATCTGGTTGTGTTTTTTTACTTTAATCATTTTACAGTATTTGCCAAAATTAGTTTGCCCAGTACTTCTGTCTTCTGTCCAGATTTCAGTTGTCTATATTTTGTATACCATTATGAAGCTACTTCTCAAGTGAATCCTTGCCAGACTAAACATAGTTTTCCCTCCTTGGACATTCCATCCAAAATTCCCAAATATATATTGTAGGCCCTCTCAGAATTGTTTATAAGATGTGGATTCCTGAATGTTAACCTAGGTAACTATTTCAAAGACGCTTATATTACTTTTGTGCCTGAATATTTAAGAAATTACAATCTCATAATGCCAGTTTTTGTAGACACTGTTCACATCTTTGGACCACAGAAGAAAGTATACAAGGAAAATTAAAACTACAAAAAATATATCTATATGGACTGAGTTCATTAAATCAGATTTTAAAATGTAAGGGGTTTGTGTGTGTGCATACACGTATGTGTTCAGCTTAAGCACTTTTTCTGAAGTCCGTAATAAATCCCATTTTACTTCAATCACAACTGCCTTGGACCAAACCTTTCCCGAGTTTGACCACTTGGGAAATCCCAGAGCATATTTGCCTTAGCAGTTAAGCACTTTATAGATTTGCTCTGTAGGACAGAAGAATATCATAACGTTCTGTTGCTATAGTATGAAGGGAACAATAGCCTAATTACCTTGAAGGGCGCTCATTGTATTTCTGTAAGAACCAAACCAGGTGGAAATAGTCACTTCGAATTTAACAAGGTAAAATAATTTGCCTGGTAGTGTGTATGGCATTTACATTTACCTGGGGCAGCTTTAATGCGATTTTAAAAACACAAAGACAAGGACTTATTCCTGAGGCTATCCCAGCCAATCAGGCAACATTATGATGTCACATTGTCACTCAACCAACCAGATGTCTAACAAGTTAAATCAGAATTTACGCAGCAAACATTGCACTCGCTCTTAATGGTCTTCCTGATGATACCGCTTAGTCAATCAGATTGGTTTTATTTCTTTATTTGGCAAATTTATTGACTGTCTGACTTTCTTAGACTCAAGGCAGTTTACATAAATTAAAACAACAGCAAAGATAAGGGGGAAAGAAAAGAAAGGGGGGGGGACACACCCACACACTCACACTAAAAATGAAAAGCCTGGCAAAATAAGTTTCCAGAAGCTTCTTAAAGGACAGAAGGGAGGGGGGCATTACGAATCTCTGGAGGCAAGGTGTTGCAACAGAGAAGGCTCTCCCACGAGCCCGGGCCACCTGTACCTCCCCTGGGCCTGGAACTCTGAGAAGGCCCTCCTGAGACGACCTCAGAGGATGGGTCGAAGTTGGACGGGAGAGGCGGTGCCAAACTCTAAAGGGTTTTATAGATGATAACCAGCTCTTTGAATTGGACCCGGAAGTGAACTGGCAACCAATGCAGTGACTGCAACAAAGGTGAAACATGGACATATTTTCTGCTGCCCATAAGCAGCCAGGCCATGGCATTTTGAGCCAGCTGAAGCTTCCAAGTCATCTTCAAAGGCAACCCCAGGTAGAGCGCATTGCAACAGTCCCACTGAGAGGTGAGGAGGGAATGAGTTTCATGACGCCGTGAAACCAAACCAGAGGGATGGCAATACTTCCTGCCGTCATTCCGAATGGATGAACATTTTTTACTCAGTTTTGCAGCCTCCCTCAGATGGGTGGGGAGTGTATATCACAGGGCAAAGGGTCCCCCCCAATAAACATGTGTTCCTTGTTTGTATTCAGTTACAAACTAGCTTAGTGTGTTGCTGCTGCTAGCAGAAGAGAGGGAAATATGGTGATTGTGACATCAGAACATAAGACCATTGCACCCAGACCAATGAAGACATAAGACATGAACTATGCTAATAAAGGGTCACAACTTTATTATTACATTTAGAGTGGAAGGGGATTGGCTCTTCATCCTCTTACAGTGTGGTAACTAGAGGCTTGCCACCAGCGGTACAAGCCCAGCCTAAGCAACACATGGGTGATACACCATGGCTCCAGGCAGCCCCATTTCCCTATGGCAGAAGCTACCCTTCCTAGCCAACCTAATGTCAGGCATCTGCCCAAAGTATCATCCCCCCAAAGCTGTCAAGCCTATCAGAGAAGTGATGCTTCAACAGATTCAAGTGAGTCCAAGCCAGAACTCCTTGAGAATTCCAGCATCTGTGTACTGACCAGGGCTTCTCTTTTCACCAAACATGTGTGTAAGGTGCTCACCAGCCCTACACTATTATTATAATCCACACTGTACCTGCCACAGTGTGGGGTTAGCCTAGCTTGACCCCATGCAGTACCCATCAACCATACAAAACAACAGCCAATCTCCTCTTCAGGTCCCCTAGGGTAACATCAATTCCCGGTGGGGAAAGGTGGACCCCATCCCTCCTATAGAGCTCAGGAACTGAAAACAAAATCAGTGTTGTCAGTGTGGGGAATAGCACCCCCTCCATGTAGTGAAACAGACCAACCCATGATCTTCTGGAGTGTTCTATCAAGCTTACCAGGGTGGCTGGCACCCCTCCAAAACTCTGTGTTGCAGCAGGTCAGACCAAATTAGGAGGCTACCAGGAACCCAGCACTGAACAATTTCTAAGTCCCTGGAAGCGTCACAGGCAATGACTAGCCCTAACTTAACTCCCAAATCATATCCCTCCCAAATGCAATAACAAAATGTCTGGAGGCAGGTGAGACTCTGGAGGTTCTCTGATGACAGGCAAAAATTGGTCAAATAACATTACCTGATGATCAATCCAAGAGATCTATGCCCATTGCCCAAGGCCGAGTTGTGTTCCAAAACTGGATGCACTTGCCCGCTTTTGGGCCCAGAAAACAATTGAATGCCTGAGGATTCGCACTCTGGCTTGCCTCGCCAGCATCCATGGGCCTGTCAAAAGAGAAAACAGCACAAGTAACTGAATGCCAGGAAATGCTTAATGCACATAATGATTAAAAATGCCAGAACACCAGTGGTCAATCTGCTAGATTTCAGGGGCTGGACAGCCGAACTGTGATGTTGCAGAAACTGCACTTATATGAAAGGAATGCAGGGACAAGTTGCATGTGGGCTTGCCCAAGGCAGTCATCGCTTTCTTGAACATAGCCCCAATCTGGTCTTGGGGGAGTGGCTGCCCATCCTCATGAACAAAGAGGCACCCATTAGATGGCCCCCACAAGGGACAAATACTTCTCAAGCACTCCAACAGTGCACAAGGCAGACCGCTCAGCCCTATGCAGGGTGACCCGCTGCCTCCACCTTTTCTGATCATTTAGAGTATTTCATCAGGAGGGAGGTCGAATCATTCTGCAAATCTAAATGTTTCCTATGCATGACCTGAGAAACAGGCCCAGCCCTCCTCTTTGGGAATAGCTCAGATTCTCTGAAGGCACCAAAGAAAGCCACAACAGTGGCTGCATGAAAAAGTGCAGCGCAGCCTCATAAGGAGACAGACAAAGGGAGGGAAACAAACCCACAACAGCCTTGACCACCACAGGGGTCAAAGACTGTCGGGAATCTGTGCACGCAGGCTGCTCTCTGGCCTGTCCCTCAAGCACACAATGAATCCTGAAATCACCCATATGATCAGGCAAGCCTTGAGCCTTGAAGTAAAAGGCGAGCACTGCCAAGTGGCCGGCTAAGGTTCCACTTAACAATCGTGGATGCACCAGGTATTGCATTAGGTGCTCAGAGGGCGCTGGCCAACTGAGATCCAATCCTACCTGTCCCCTAAATGCTTGAAAGGCCATCATATGTTACCCTCATGTTTGGGGCCAGTAAAGCCTTGATAGCCCTGTGCGCCTCAGCCTCTAAGTGCCAAGTTCCCAGAGCCAGTGGGGCATTGCATCAGGGCCTCGTACTGCACCTGGAGCAAGGGGATGAAAGCGAGACAGCATCTGCCAGGCCATTCTCCAAACTGGCAACATGTCATGCCACAAATAAAATGTGAAGCAGGCATTGCATGACAAAAGCCCGAACAAGGCCCATCACCCTAGGAGACCTGGAGGTCTGGTGGTTAACAACCTGCAATGTGGCTTGATTGTCGCACCAAAACTTAATGGAGGAGTCCTTGAACAGGTTGGCCCAAATATTAACAGCAACCACTATGGGAAAGAATTCTTAAAAAGTGAGGTCCCTGGTGATGCCCTGCTCCAACCAGTCAACCCACACTCAGTCAACCCAGCACTCAGCACACCAACACCTCCGGAAATACATCCCAAAATGCAGACTACCAGTTGCATCAGAATGTACCTGAAGGTCAGCTTCCAGCAGCTGCTCAGAAGAATAGCAAAAGGAAACTCCATTATATAACCACAGGAAGGAGTCACGTAGTTTGACATCTACATGCATGGGAACAGTAACCTGTCACCTGTCATGAGGCTCCTGCAAACCTCCCATCGTGTCACAGAGACACTGTGGAAAGGCCCTACCAGGAGACACCACCCTACAGGCAAAATTCAGGTGGCTAACTAGGGCCTGGAGTTAGCGAAGCATAACCTTTCTTGCCAACAAGCATTCAGCAAGCTTCACGCTCACTGTGTCCAACTTGCCCCCAAGGGCTGGGCTAAAGGCACACCTAATTCTGTACACAAATTGTAAAACCCATCCAAAAGACGGGCTGTAGTGATAGTAAGGCTTTAGGAGAGGACTAGACCTCACTTAGAGCAACTGCTGGGAGCGTGGGCCTTTCCTAATAAGGGGGAAAGCCTGGGATAGACACTAGCAACAGCCCCCTGAGGGATGCTGTGGTGGGGAAGGATAGGACAAGCTGCTCTCCACCGTGCTAAATAAGGAGAATCAACACTTTTAAAAGGTGCCTCTTTACTCAGTTAGCAGGGGAAGGAGAGGGTACCAATCCTGTACAAATCCTGTACAATCCTGTACAAATAGTTCTGGTAGGAGCTATTACGCGGGCACATTGATCCGAGTTCTTGAGCCCCACAAAAAGAAAATTATCAAGGGAATGAGCAGTGGTCTGCACTCTCATACGGTGCCAAATCACCTGGAACTGAATGTCTCAAACACAGCACAGGAAACAGAGCACCCCATAGGCAAGACTCAGTTGATGTAATCAGCACCCCCAAATGAAAAACCCAGCAGGTCAAAGTAAACAGGCAAAAATCAGAAGGCCTATTCAATATTGCATTTCCCCAACAAATTGCCACACCTGCAGGTGAGTACCATTTGAACCGCCTCACCAAACAAAGTATACTGTACCGAGCATAGTTTGGCTGGTATACTGTCATCAACAGAAGAGCCCCTAGGAAATGTGTCAAATGATATTCCCCAGGGGATTTCTTAGGTACCAAACCCAGTGGTGAAATGTGCAATGTGGGTAAGGGGAATGAAGGGAAGGGGCCATGGATCCTTCCTAAGTCAACCTCCTTCTGCATCTGGAGAACAACCCCCATATAAATGGTAAAAGCTGAAAGCCAATTAGTCCAATTGCACTCTATAGGCTTTCTCTTGGACTTTTCTTGATCCATATTCTGTTCCCCTTCCTTAGGCACAGCTTCAGGTTCCCTAAATAACAACTGAAAAACTTCCACATATTGACCTCTCCAAATGCACTTTTTTACAGGTGGCAGGAGATGATCACTCAATGGTAAGGACACTCTGCCATATGGGTAATTCTCACTGGAAGGAACAGTAACTGAAGCCAAAGAGGATCCAGCCAGAGACGTGGGCCAGGGAGCCTGTCCGGAGGGACCAGTCCCCTGCCATGCCTGCTTACATACCCAGGAGTGAACTGCTCAAAATTACTTTGAGGCCATCCAGGGTAGCCAGAAGGGTAGCCAAATTGAGTAGCTGCTGGACCCTGGGGTGTCATTGGATAAAATCCATATGGTCCCATAGGCCATGGCCAAAAACCCAGAGGGGACTCACCTACACCAACATCAGCTGATGTTCCTCCTTCAGACACTGGTGCTGACAGCTTAGGTCTAGTCAAATCGCCCTCCTGAGTCAAATCAACAGATGCAGGAGCAAGCCTGGTGTTCTCAGCCTCCAACTGGGATAACCTATCAGATGAAGATTGCATGAGATGTGCCCTCTTAGATCCTCTGGTATCCTTTCATGGCGCAGATAGAATACCAGAAGGGCCTCCTTATCAGGGCCAGGAGGAGGGGCAGCCTTAGCCTTTTCAGGAGCTTTCAGGTGAGCAATAAGTACCCTAACGGGGCCCAAGTCCTCATTTTTGTCAGAAGAGGAGAGTTGGCGGGGAGGCAGGATGGTTTATGGAAAGATGAATGGACTTACTCCCTTTTCTCCCTCTTGGCTTTTTTAGGCACCATAGCCTAAAACCCCTGTTAGCAATGCCAAGCAAGGAATAACAAGTCCTTATTCAAAACAAAATGAGTACCACCCAAAATGTGAGGAAGACAATAAAAGAGAGGTGGGAGGATGCAGGCCCACAGACCAAGACCCAGCAAAAGAACAAACTCTGGTAAAGTGGATGGAATATCCTACAGTGCTCACATGTAGGCTCCCTTGCAACTGCAAAACCAAGGCAGATCCTACTTAACAAAGGAGACAATTGCTGTCAGCTACCACAAGACCACCTCACCTCTCCCCAAGGCCAAAGCCCAGGATGGGCGGCCCCTGGCCTATCCGATCCAGGGGGAACCACAGATAAGGCCCCAACCACCCAGAAGGTACTACAAAGAAAAGAAAATATGAGGCTGGCCTCCCTCTCCATCCAGCCCGCCCAGTATTGCCCATGAACAACAGAAGGGTGCATCCAGCCACTGAAGGCCTCCTCGATCCTGGGGCTAACACCCCAGAGAAAATGGAGTTGCTGCCTTTCCAGTGGGGTTTGTCCCTGCTGCACCGCCACCACAATGCCACCACCTAAGCTGAAGCTGCCACTGCAATGTTGCCTCCAAGCCTGAATGAAGAGAGAAGCAGCCTGAACGATCTGTTCAAGTCGCTTCCCATAACGGACTGAAGGGGAGTGGAACTCTGAATGCCCAATGGCCTCCTAGGCTCCGCCCCCTCAGCCTGTGGACCAATAAGTCCCCACTGTAGTAGTGGAATTCCAGTTGTTCTATATTAGATACAACTAAATAGTTTTTTCTAGTATGTGAATGCTCCTGTTTGTCCTGAAAATCCATCTCAAATTATGTACAATCTGCTTAGTAATGCAGACAAAAGCATCAGCATTGATCCTAGAAAGTGTGACTCCCTCTCTCATGTCCACCTTAAGAAAATGGTGTGTAATTCCTCTCACCAACCTGCAGCCACAAATCTTGGGTGCTCCAGAACAGCTGGGTTTTCTGAATAGAAATGCAACCTTGACTGCATTCCACTGAAGTAATGTTCAGTTGCTTGGAGAATCTATTGGTGAATTCCTCGAGTTTCATTAATCACTGAAGAAGTGACACTGCATGTGGGAAGGTCTTAACTTTTTTATTTCTCACTTGTTCTTGATAGCCCCTGATGATTACAAAATCCCTTCCTTTTACAAAGTAATAATGTAGCAATTTCCCAGTACAGCTTTATCCTTTTTCACTCGCTGTAGGAGAGATCCCATCTGTGAGAAAAACCAAGAACTAAATGACTTTTGATGAACACTGACTGAAAAGCTGATGGTATTCAGAGACCCCTTCATAGTATTGATATCCATATCAATATCGATATACAGGAGAAGCATTACAGTAAGATCTGTTTGCAAAACCTACTTGCCCTATATTCACCCAACACTGAATCTTTCTTCCTTACCTTAGTTTCTCTGTAATTTTCCAGTTATTATTCAATAACAGCAGTCAAGGGATTATTGGGTGTGTGTGTGTGTGTGTGTGTGTGTGTGTGTGTGTGTCAGGGGGTCATTTTCAGGGAATGGGGGTCATTTGGGGGTCCCCTTCACTCCTCTTAATCATTCCTGGTGATTTTGGGGGGTTCTGGAGTGATATTTTTCTATTTTTAACTGTATTTTGTGGTCCTTTCATGACCATGATTCCCCTAACCCCCTGTTCGCCATTTATTTCAATGGCTTGTCTACCACTAATTTGCCAACCATGAGGTTTTCCCCATACTGTACTCCAAATGTGGCTGCACCATAGATTTGTATAAGGGCATTATAGAGGCTATTCTCACGACCGCAGGAAAGTGGGCTAAGGAAGCCCAGCCCACTTTCATGCAGTAGTGGGAATTGTGTGGTTCCCGGTGGTTAGCCCGCTTAAGTTCCCCTCCCCTTAAAAGAGGATAGTGGAGCGAGTGCTCCACTAACCCAATTTTGGCGACCGTGAGTTGCCATGGTGGGGCTCCACACTGTGGTGACTCACAAGGAGAACCTTGCTGGGAGGCTAAAACACACGCGGGGCATCCTGGGACTTCTGGGGGTCAGGTGGCCCCTGATCCCTGCAGGCCCTACCGGCTCTGTGACAGAGCCAGTAATCGTGTGGGTGACTGATCTGGATGCCCAGGGCTCTGTGGGTGCTCATATGTGGGGAGAGTGGGCTTGGCCCACTCTCCCTGCCTAACCCCATCCGGCTCTCCGCATTGCTCCTGTGGATAGCCTCATAATATATATATTTTTATAATTTTTGAAATTTTTTATTTTCAATCCCCTTCCTAATGATTCCTAGCACTGTATTTGCCTTTTCCCCAGCTGCTGTGCACTGACTTGACACTTTCAAAGAGCTGTCTAACATGACCCCAAGATCTCTCTCCTAGTCAGCCACCAACAGCTCAGACCCCATCTGAGCTGTGCATATGTGAAGTTGGGGGGGTTTGCCCAATGTACATCACTTTTCACTTGCTTTTCACTTGCTAAATGGCATTTGCCATTTTGTTGCCCACTCCCCCAGTTTGGAGACATCCTTTTGGAGCTCCTCACAATTGGTTTTGGATTTCATTACCCTAAATAGTTTGGCGTCATTTGTAAATTTGGCCACCTCGCTGCTTACCCCAACTTCTAGTTCATTTATGAATAAGTTAAAGAGCACTGGTCCCAGTACAGATCTCTGGGGACTCCACATCTTACTTCCCTCAATTTATAGAACTATCCATTTATACCTACCCTCTGTTTCCTGTCCTTTAACCAGGTACCAGTCCACACAACCTTTTCCCATATACAAGGACTGTTAGGTTTTCTCAAGAGTCTTTGATGAGGAATTTTGTTGAAAGCTTTTTGAAAGTCCAATTATACTATATCAACTGGATTAGCTTTATCCACATGCCTGTTGACATCCTCAAAGAACTCCAAAAGTTTGGTGAGACAAGATTTACCTTTGCAGAAATTACAGGCCAGTTAGCTTAATGTCTGTGCCTTTGCAGAAGCCATGCTAATTCTCCCTCGGCAGGGCCTGTTCTTCTATATGCTTAAAATTTTATCTTTGAGGATGCTTTCCATCAATTTGTCCAGCACAGACATTAAGCTAACCGGCCTGTAATTTCCAAGATCTCCCCTGGATCCCTTTTTGAAAATTGGTGTCACATTGGCTACTTTCCAGTCCTCTGGTACAGAGCCTGATTGTAGGGTTAAGTTACATATTTTTGCAAGGAGGTCAGAAATTTCACATTTGAATTTTTGAAGGACTCTTGGGTGGATGCTATCTGGCCCGGGCAATTTGTTCATTTAAAATTTTTCCAGACAGTTTAAAACGTCATCTCTCATCACTTCTATCTGATTCAGTTCTTTAGCCTCTGTCCCTGGGAAGCTCAGTTCAGGCATAGGTTTACGCTCAGTATCCTCTGCCATTAAGACAGATGCAAATAACTCATGCAGCATCCCTGCTATCTCTATATCCTCCTTAATAATCCCTTGCACTCCTAATCATGCAACAGACCAACTACTTCCCTGGCCAGTTTCCTGCTTCTGATGTTTCACCAAACTCCTCATTTTAGAGAAGTTTCTTCTTCTGAAATTCAAAGTGTCTGTGTTAGAATTCCTTGGCAATTCTCTCCTCGCATATATGCTGAATTTGATCACACTATGGTCACTGTTCCCTAAAGGTTCCACAACACTGACATCTTGCACCAGGTCCTGTGCACCAATCAGGATGAAGTGCAAGGTTGCCTTCTTTCTGGTAAGTTCCATGACCAACTGTTCTAGGGCACAGTCATTCAGTGTATCTAGAAATTTGTCCTCTTTGTCATTACTTGACTGTGAATTTACTCAGTCTATGTGTGGGAAAATGAAGTCACCCATTATTACAGCTATGTCTCTCTTTGTCGCCTCCCTGATTTCCTTCTGGAACTCCCAGTCATGGTCAGTGTTTTGATCAGGAGCGCGATAGCACATTCCTGGTAGCATTTTTCCTTTCAGGCCTTGTATTGTCACCCACAGGGGCCATTCACATGACCTGGGAGGGCGGGTGAGCGGGCAGCAGGGAAGGCTGGTCTAATGCACCTCCCCCCATATGACTGGAGAAATGTTGCTGGGAGCACTCAGTGCAGAACTCTGGAGGCTGGTATGATGCATCCTGGCCTCCAGATATCCCATAATGCACCACACCACAAGGGCAGTGACAGGATAACCCAGGCTCTAAGCACTCATCTCTGTGTCCACTCAGGCTGAACACAGCCTGAGTGAACACATATTCCCAGAGCTGGGGTTAAGGGCGTTTTCGCACCCTTAACCCCGGCTAAAAGCCAGATTAAAAAGCAGGGCTAGGCAGCGCTGCCCCACTGGGATTGGGCCCGATCCCAGCAGTTCTCACGCAGATCCTAACCCAGGCTGGGCTTCCCTAGCCTGAGTTAGGCTGCGCGTGAGAACAGGCTCAAAGAGGACCGAGGAGAGCCTCACAGAGGACATGAATCTCTGGAGGACTTTGGTCTTCTGAGGTTTTCTAGCTTGTTAGATTCTATCCCTTCTTTAATATACAGTGCTATTCTACCCCCAATTCTCCCCTACCTGTCCTCTCTATAGAGTTTATATCCAGGCATAACAGTGTCCCACTGGATCTCACTGTTCCACCACGTTTCCATATGCCCATCTATTATATTAATTCTCTTAGCCGGTGCATGTCCTCCTGGATTTGGCGGCGGAACTCTCGTGAGAGTTCCTAGCATTGGGCGAGAGTTGGGGCAAAGAAAAAATGGCGGCTGCCGGGAGACGGTGGCGGGACAACCTGGCCAGGCCAGGCCATGCCGTCCGGGGTAAGGGGGAGGAGGTGGCGGCAGCAACAGCAGCTAAGCCCAGCCTGTCCGCGATAGGCGGGAGGCAGCAGCGGGATGGCCATCACGGCCGTCCAAGGTAAGGGGAAGGCGACGGCGGCAAAGCCCGGTCTGCCAGCAGGAGGCAGCGGTGGAACGGCCGGGATGGCCATCCCAGGTAAGGGGGAGGCAGCAGCGGAAGCGGCAAAGCCTGGCCTGCCCGCAGGAAGCGGGAGGCGGTGGCGGGACGGCCGTCCCGGCAGTACCAGGCAAAGGGGAGGCGGTGGCAGTGGCAGTGGCAGTGAAGCCTGGCCTGGCCGCCGGGGGCGGGAGGCAGCATGCCAGGCTGGTAAGACAAGAAAGCGGCAGGGAAGCAGCGGAGAGACTACAAAGGGGGTGAGTGGGAAAGAGAGAGTGCAGAGTGGGGCAGGAGGGAGGGGGAGGGTGGCAAGAGAGAGTGGGGTGGGAGGGAGGGGGAGGGGCATTAAGGAGGGGGAGGGGGCAAGAGAGTGGGGCAGGAGGGAGAGTGGGGCAGGAGGGAGGGGGGAACAGCCAGCCCCAAATAGCGCACAGATGCTCTGTGAGGGTAGGCTAGTATATCTATTATTTCATTAGTAACCAATCACTCCAGCTCGCTCATCTTGGCTCAGAGGCTTCTGGCATTGGCTTATAAGCACCTATATGTTGAACCTCTTACCTGGTGTGTGCTATCTTTCTTATGGTCATTTGATCTCTTTGACCAACTAGCATAGCCTTCTGTCTGCTCTTTTCCTGGTTTTATTCTGTCCCCTTCTGGTTTATCTGAAGCATTTACACCCTCACACTTTAAGGGATGGCATTTGCTGAATTGGATACTGCCCAGGTGCTGTCAGCTATCCCCCAGGCATCACTTTAAAAACTGCTCTGCAACTGTTGTGAACTATACCTGGCTTTGCACTCTGTACATGCTCAGAGGGAAAGAGGCAAAGTCACATCATACACAAACTGAATTGGTTCTTGGAGATGGTGACCATGTAGGATCTGGGCGCGCAAACAGAGATAGAGAGAGACACACTCAGAAAGTTCAATGGGCTTTATTTTAAAAAGTTGCTCATCAGGATAAAATAATCCACATTAAAAACATGTTTCCGATTCAAGGTGTAGTGTAATGTGCCTAACTAACATAAGTGTGTGCAATCAGTAATTACAGCTATCTAACAATCTAACAAATCATAAATAAAACATTTAGAGAGAAGCAGAGAAAGAAGAAGGAGGGGGGGGGGCTTAGGAAGTGGGGTAGCAGTGATTAGTAAGGAGGAGGAAAGTAGGGATCCAAGGCTTGTGAAGGCAGCATATTACCAGGATCAGAGGCTTGAGAACGGTGGATCTTTCAGCTGAAGGAGAGAAGCTTTTGGCTGGAGACAGGAGCTCTTGGATCAAGCATGCAGTTTGCTCAGAGCACGGCTGAGAGTCAGAGCACCATGGCTGGGGAAGTCTCAACTTCTCACTGTGCAGTGGAAGTCACAGACAGTTCCTGTCCATGGACAGAGTTCCTGCCTCTAGCCCCGCGGCTTGGGCAGCAAACTCTTGGATTACTCATGAGCAAGTCTTGCTTGTAGGCAGAAGATTGCGTGTAGGCACAAGACTGCTCGCTCTCTGTCCAGTAAGCCTGTTCTTTATAGCTGTATTTTCCTTTGATCTCTCATAGAATCTATTCAAATCTCCTCATCTTTTCCTGGGTCCCCAAAAAGGGGTGACAATGCTGTTACCTTCTGGATAATGTCTTTTAATTATTCAGGATATTGGCCAGTCCAGAGAGATCTGAATCTCATCTTCTGTAAACTGTGTGCTTAGAAGGGGGGGTGAGGACATTGCCCAAAGCAAATCTGCATCTCTGAGCTGCAAATGGGCATCTTCCCTTGTCCCAAAAAGGTGTTAAAGTGTTAGTAAAGTAAGAATTAAAGTCTATAGGTGTTTTCTTTGTATGCATCTACCTATGTTGAATTTCTATAGAGAGCAATTGAGTCAATCATTGACAAGGATTAACACGGATTTCTGGCAACAGGAGAGGGGAGATCAGCCTCTGGCCTCTTCCACAGACATTATCTGATAGTGAGTCACATTTTAGCATTTGGATTGTTTGGGCCTGGCTTTTGTGCTTCCTTGAGTACCCATTTCACAATACAATGCTGGATCGCTTCTTCCCTCACAGACCAGTTGAGATCTGGGGTGTCAATTCACCCTGAGTCCAGGCATTAATTGAACTCTTAATATAAAATGAAATCAGACAGAGGCCTGAATTCCATATACTTCTGGGTTGGTACCTCTGAATCTAATATGTCGTGGTGCCCAACACAACCTTTTTTATTTTAAGCGCCAGCAGTCTGGTTCCATCTTGGTTCAAGTGGAGCCCGTCCCTTTTGTACAGGCTCATCTTACAATCCCTTTTGTACAGCCCATCCCTTTTGTACAGGCTTGTGTATCCCAGTGCCTAACAAATCTAAACCCCTCCTTCTGGCACCAATGTCTCATCCACACATTGAGATCCCTCAGCTCCTCCTGTCTTGCTGGCCTTGCATGTGGAATTGGTAGCATTTCTGAGAATGCTATCATGGCAGTTGTGGACTTCAATATGCTACCAAGCTGCCTAAATTTGGCTTCCAGGACCTCCTGACTGCATTTCCCAACATTGTTGGTGTTGACGTGCACCACAACAGCTGACTCCTCCCCAGCACTGCCTATCTAAATGCCGAATGACGTCCCCAACCTTCGCACCAGGCGGGCAAGTCACTGTGTGGTCTACACAAGGGTCACAGACCCATCTCTCTATACCCCTAATAATCAAATCACCAGCTTCTAGAAGGCCTCCACTCCCTGAAGGAGTACCCCTTGTGAGAGAGGATATGGGCTCATCATCCACGGAAGGGGTCCCTTCTAAGGGAGCATTTCCCTCTTCCTTGGAATGATGTTTTCCTTCCCTGAGACCTCCATTCTATCTGCTATCAGGATTTAGATATTTACTAGCTGATCTGGCACAAAGCATCTGTGCCCCTAGTTCTCCCTGTTTCTTCCCCCATCTTCATTTTGTCTTCAGCCCCAGTCCGTTCTCCTCCCTCCCTTCAGCCCCAGTCCATTTCCCCCCTCCCCTGTATAGACTTTTCTACTTATGTGGGTTTGCACATTACACCATGCTCTGGAGAGTGGTGGGTACAAATCAATTTACATAGGGTGCTGACCAGTCCTGATTATGAACTTCTGGAACAGTCTCCTGTGTCTACACGTGTAAAGGGGAAAATTGGTAATTGCAGGTTAGCTTTAAGGAAAGCTCATCTACCATTACAAATATTCTCTTTAAGAAACCCCTGATAAACTTTAGAGGAGCCTCGGACATCTCCAGAACACAGCTGCAAAACGTAGTTTGGAAAAAATAATCCAGGATTCAAATGTCCCTTATTTTGCAGGTCCCACACAGTTTACCAACAGCATGGCAGTACAGGAAGGCATAGCCTAATATTGTTGGCTTCTAGGAAGAAGTATTTTTTGATGGTTCTGTAGATGTCCAAACCGAAAGGGCCATTCCGGATTTTAAAAGAAAAATGATAGGTGGGTTAAAGGCCATCATGCCTTTCCCCGAACTCTCCTTCAGAGTTCTCAGGCTCTCTCAACCACCAAGAGCACACAATGTGGGCAATATAAAAAGTTTTTTTCTTTCAGTGCTTCTCTGCTGGATTCAGCTCATGTCCTTTTGTGGCCATACAACACAGCAGCATTCTTCAGAGTGCAGACATTCCTTTGCATTTCCTATTCAATGATGGCACATCAAGAATGTGGAATTGCATTACTGCTAAGCATGTGAACATAAATTCACGTATGCATATTTGTTGACTATATACTGTGGCAGTATGCCAGGAGATAATCACAGGCATACCCTGCTTGGCGAGATGATAAGAAGTGAGAGGGAAGTGCTGGAGGGAAGTCTGGAGATAAAGGTGTAACACCCCTAATTTCCTTGAGGGGAAATGAGTGGGAACAGCCGTTATCTTTTTGATCACTTCTCACATTTTTTCATCTGGCTAGCTTTGTTTAAAATAAGACTATTTACTGCCTGGAAATTATGCTGATTATTTTTATTGGCTCTTGCACATCATTTTGTAAATATTTCTGAATGCTAGCAAGGGGCCTTGTTTTTTTCTGAACCCAAGTGCAGATATTCATATTCAAATAAATGAATCAAATTAAATAGAGACTCCTGGCTCCATAGGCACTGCACCCTATGGTTATTTCTTAGAGTGCAATGTGGTATGTACCCGCTTACTGACTGGTTTGGTACATTTTGTAGGAATGTCCAATTCATGTCGACATGGGCTTTGGTCTCTTTGACTAAACTGGAGTAAAGTTGTGATAAATTACTATCGTTATATAGAAAGAAGTTCCAATTAACTTATGCGGATTTGTCTCCAGTACTATGGTTATACAGTTAATGGAACTATAGGCTGCAATCTATACTTGGAAGTAAGCCCACTGAACTCAGTGATTGGATTGGGTAGTTGGGCTGCTAGTTGTACAATACATTGGATTGGGCTGTTAGTTGTACACTTATATGTGGTAGAAAACTACTTGCAACCAATGAAGCTGATGGAGTTCAGGTATTATTTGTCCTGAGTGCCTAAATAAGAGTACCTCCCAGCATTCTTATGGCTGCATTCTGTACCAGCGGCAGTTTTGGAAGACTCTCAAGGGCAGCCCCACATAAAGCGTATTATAGTAGTGCTGCTTAGTATATGAGCACCTACAGACAGCACCTCCAACCTTGTTTTTAACTGACTGGTAATCAGCAAATGGGAGTGCACACAGTTCCTGAAATAGGGTAGGGTGATGAATTGGGGAGGAAGGAGCAGGTGTGTAGAGATTGCCCGCATGTCTGCCGTATTTGAACGATCTAGAGTTTTGCTAGGTTTTGCTAGCAATTCCATAATCCCATCTTTGTATAATATGATATAAAAAGCACCAAACCAATTAAAAGTGGATAGAAGTCAGCATTATATCAGCACCAGAGAATATTCAAACCAGGCGCTTCCTACTCTGCATATTGGTTTCCCTTGAAGTGTTGCTACGGGCCTCTCCCCTGCCCGGATAGTTTGATTCAAACCATAGCCTGCCATGGGTTCTGCTTCCGGTGTCAGCCTCCTGTGGATCTGCCTTGGCACTCCATCCTGCACCAATCCCAAACTGTCAGAGAATCATCCTCATTCCGCTGCTTATGGTCCAGCACTGACAGACTGAAATGGATATACACTCCAGGAGTGCAAATAAGAGGTTTTTGTTTTGCTTTGTTGCTTCTAGTCCTTGGCTCCTCTTCTGAGATGTTGCCAGATGGCCTGTGCAAGATGTGAGTATAGTTATGCAATATGGTCACTGGTTCATTCGAAAATGGGCAAAGACCACCCGATTATTTCAGGAGAATAACCAAGTGGCCAATTGCTGTTGTTAAATAATGGCAGGAATAAAATTTCTGGGTATTATTAAACAGTACACCAGCTTTATGAACCACTGAGCCTGAAACACACATTCCTTCATGAACAAGAATTTGAAGACTGAGTAATAACAGAATTGCAAAATGGCATTAGACCTACTTTTCTCAAGAACATGCTGTGGGCAGATACTTTAGCTCCGAATAGCTACAATACTTTGAGCATGTTTGTCTCTCTTTGATCATCCCATCAGCTACTCATGTCCAAGATAGTATATACCAATGTTGTTAATGATTTGGCAGAAGAACTTTACAAAATACAAGAAGATGATTTGACAGAAGATAATTACAAGTTGCACAGGGCCAACTGAGTTTGCATCTGCTACAATATTGACTGTCAGAATAGATTGTATACCCAAAAGGAGGAAAGGTACCACTTAGTCCAGAGGGATGCCAGCATGGCTAACAGGTAAAGTCCAGGAAGCCATAAAAGGGGAGAAGACTTCCTTCCAAAATTGGAAGGCCTATCCAAATAAAAAGAACAAAAAGGAACACAAACTCTTGCAAAAGAAAAGCAAGGTGACAATAAGGGAGGCGAAAAGAGAGTCTGAGTAATATTTAGCTAAAAGCATCAAGGGGAATAACAAAAACTTCTTTAAATACATCAGATGTAGGAAACCTGCCAGGGAGGAGGTTGGGCCATTAGACAATGAGGGTGTGAAAGGGATTATTAAGGAAGATATGGAGGATGCAGAGAAACTAAATGAGTTCTTTGCGACCGTCTTCACAGCAGAGAATACTGTGCATATACCTGTTCCTGAAACAGTCTTTTCGGGGACAGAGGCTAAAGAACTGAGTCAGATAGGAGTGACAAGAGATGATGTTCTAAACTATCTGAAAAAACTGAAAAATAACGAATTGCCAGGCAGAAGCGTAACTGGGGAAAACGGCGCCCAGGGCAAGCTCTGCCTCTGAAATCGCACCCCCCCCACACATGACCCCCCCCCAATACCTGGAAAAAAATTTTTAAGGCCGGAAGCCGCCACTACCTGCGCCGTGGCCGGCGGGCGGCCCGACGGAGTCGTCGTGTGCCCCCTGGGATGGCTTCCCACGCCTCTGCTTGTGGGGAGTGAGCGCGGCGGTGGCGGGCGGCGGTGGATCACCAAGTACAGAGCGACGCCGAGGCCTGCCGTCTGGCCCGGCGTCGCTTCCCAACTGCGAGGCGCACCTGCGCAGGCACCTGCCATCATAAAATTAACTGCGCAGGCGCACCTCGCAGTTGGGAAGCGACGCCGGGCCAGACGGCAGGCCTCGGCGTCGCTCTGTACTTGGTGATCCGCCACCGCCCATCACTGCCATGCTCACTCCCCACAAGCAGAGGCATGGGAAGCCATCCCAGGGGGCACACAACGACTCCGTTGGGCCCCCCGCCGGCCAGGGCGCAGGTAGAGGCGGCTTCCAGCCTTAAAAAAAAATTTTTTTTCAGGGATTGGGGGGGGGGCTTGGCACTTTTGGGCACCCCCCCCATGTGTCCCACCAAAGTGGCGCCCAGGACACATGCCCTGCCTGCCCCCCCTATAGTTACGCGTCTGTTGCCAGGGCCAGATGGCATCCATCCAAGAGTCCTCAAAGAACTCAAATGTGAGATTGCCGACCTCCTTGACAAAATATATAACTTATCCCTGCAATCAGGCTCTGTACCAGAGAACTGGAAAGTAGCAGATGTAACACTGATTTTCAAAAGGGGGTCCAGGGGTGATCTGGAAAATTGCAGGCCAGTTAGCTTAACGTCCATTCTAGGCAAATTGATGGAAAGCATCCTCAAGGATAAAATTGTAAAGCACATAGAAGAACAGGCCCTGCTGGGAGAGAACCAGCATGGCTTCCGCAAAGATATATCTTGTCTCTCCAGCCTTTTGGAGTTCTTTGAGAGTGTCAACAAGTGTGTGGATCAAGGTGATCCAGTTGACATAGTATACCTGGATTTCCAGAAAGCTTTCAACAAAGTTCCTCATCAAAGACTCTTGAGAAAACTAACAGTCATGGCATAAGGAGACAAGTACAAATGTGGATTGCTAACTGGTTGAAGGACAGGAAACAGAGGGTAGGGATAAATGGAGTTTCCACTAAGGAGTGGGGTGGGATCTGTACTGGGGCTGGTGCTTTTTAATTGATTCATAAATGATTTAGAAACAGGGGTAAGCAGTGAGGTGGCCAAATTTGCAGATGATACCAAACTCTTTCGGGTAGTGAAATCCAAAACAAATTGTGAGGAGCTCCAAAAGGATCTCTCCAGACTGGGGGAGTGGGCGACAAAGTGGCAAATGCAATTCAGTGTTGGCAAGTGTAAAGTGATGCACATTGGGATGAAAAACCCGAACTTCAAGTATACGTTGATGGGATCTGAGCTGTGTCGGTGACTGACCAGGAGAGGAATCTTGGGGTTGTGGTGGACAGTTCGTTGAAAGTGCCAACTCAATATGTGGCAGCTGTGGAAAAGGCCAATCCCATGCTAGGGATCATTAGGAAGGGGACTGAAAATAAATTTGCTAATATTATGATGCCCTTATACAAAACAATGGCGCCACCACACCTGGAGTACTGAGTACAATTCTGGTCACCACATCTAAAAAATGACATTGTAGAACTGGAAAAAGTGCAGAAGAGGGCAACCAAGATGATCAGGGACCTAGAGCACTTTGCTTATGAGGCAAGACTACAACACCTGGGGCTATTTAGTTTAGAAAAAAGACAACTGCGGGGAGAGATGATAGAGGTCTATAAAAGCATGCATGCTATGGAGAAAGTGGATAGAGAGAAATTGTTCTCCCTCTCACATAACACTAGAACCAGGGGTCATCCCATGAAAATGATTGCAAGGAAATTTAGGACCCACAAATGGAAGTACTTTTTCACACAATGCATAATCAACTTATGGAATTCCCTGCCACTACCATGTGGTGACAGCCAACAACCTGGATGGCTTTAAGAGGGGTTTGGATAACTTCATAGAGGAGAGGTCTATCAACGGCTACTAGTCGGAGGGCTGTGGGCCACCTCCAGCCAAAAAGGCAGGATGCCTCTGAGTACCAGCTGCAGGGGAGTAACAGCAGGAGAGAAGGCATGCCCTCAACTCCTGCCTGTAGGCTTCTTAGAGGCATTTGGTGGGCCACTATGTGAAACAGGATGCTGGACTAGATGGGTCTTGGGCCTGATCCAGCAGGGCTGTTCTTATGTTCTAACATATATCAGATACTATTCTCACGGGCAGGCAAAACCGGGCTAAGCAAGCCCAGCCCAGTTTTACCTGCACATGAGAACCTCCAGGAGCCACGTGGCTCCTGCTGGCAGCATTGCAGCCAATCTGCCTCCGGAGCCCTCCTTCAAAATGAGGTTAGGGGAGCAAGAGCTCCCTTAACCCCATTTTCCCAATTGTCTGCCAGCCCCAGCTGCTTGAGACTGAGGGGCTCCCTGCCAGTGTTGGGGAGATCCCCATAATGCACTGTACACTTGCGCAGTGCATTATGGGAGGGCTGGGGTGACGTGTCTCACCTCCCAACCCTCTGTGCCGACCAAGGAGGCAGCTGCATGTCTTGGTGCACAATCTCCACAACCAGACAAGGAATAAGGATAGTCTGGCGGGAGGCAAGCTTTTCAGATTTCCTCCCTGCTTTCCCTCAAGCGCTTTCTCACTGAGTGCTCACATTTTGATAACCATTAACTACAGAGAAATGGAATGACAGCCATAGCAAGATTGCATTCATCAAGAGGATGGGGAAGAGAGGTGGTGAGACAGAAACTTCCTGTTCTAGGAAACGGAAAACAGATAAAAATGTCTACTGTAATGTCTTGTATCTGGGACTGCCTCTGAAGGCTGTTTGGAAACTTCAGCTAACCCAGAATACTGCCTGGACTTTGGCTAGAGCTAGTTGGATAGAGCTGGAGTCCGTAACACCATCTGAATTGGTTGTTGGTTTGATTCAAGCCCAATGAAAGTGCTGGATTTTACTTTTAAAGTCATAAGAGACCTGGGGATCAATATACCTAAATAGCCCTGCACATGGATGCATATCTGATGCCCTGCTCTCTGCCCCACCCCCCAGCACCTGAAATTTGATGGCTGGGCAGGTGAGACAGGGCTTATCTGTTGCTGGACCTCTGTTGTGGAATGTCCGCCCAAAGGAAGCCCTTGTGGCTCAATCTCTGTCTTGGAGGGCTGAAGAGTGGCAGAAAATGAGAAATGCCTTTCTGCTTTTTAAACTGTGCTCGCTCTTTCTTTCTTTCTTTCTTTCTTTCTTTCTTTCTTTCTTTCTTTCTTTCTTTCTTTCTTTGCATTTATATTTTTATTAGTTTTCTATATACCAATGTGACTTCCAGTTCATCTTTCAACATAGTTATACTGTAACATCTATATTTGCTCTCATATGAATATTTTCTTCATATTTTACCATAATAATCCTTTAGTTTCATTACTCAAACAAATTCCTCAACTGTTATTTTTACATTTCAAGCCTCATTGATAAATCCAAATTTACATTGTTTTTCCTGTACCGCAAAGAGGGTTTCCAATCTTCTAGGAAACTTCCTAAATGGCCATCTCTTACTAATACAGTAAATTTAGAAATTTCTGTTTTCTTTCGGGATTTCTTCATTGATTATGCCCAACAAAAAGGGTTAAAGACTCATTTGAGAATCTTTTTAAATTCATCATAAACTGTGCACTTTCAATACACTTTTTAATATATGTTGGTTGACATTCTCCACAAGGTAACATGGATGGTTCAGCACCGCTGACACCCCTGCATCTGTCTAAAACACCACCTCTGATACTGCAGAACAACCTCGTTCTGCTGTGATTTTAAAATGGTGAAAGACACAATTCACAATGCGCTTACCCATTAGAAATAATGGGTTCTATGAAAAAAACGCACATGAAAAAAGCCCACAAGAAAATTGTGCACAGAAAAAACCCCACTGTCATAAAAGCTCACAAGAAAAATGCACACACAGAGCATTGCTCACACAGAAAAATGCCCACATGGAAAATTACCCACATGGAAAATTGCTCAGACTGAAAAATGCCCACATGTAAAATTGCCCACAAGAAAATTGTGGAGAGCTATTTTTCTGTGTGGGCATTTTTCTGTGTGGGCAATTTTCCATGTGGGCATTTTTCTGTGTGAGCAATGTTCCGAATGTACATTTTTCTTGTGCGCTTTTATAACAGTGGGGTTTTTTCTGTGTGCAATTTTCTTGTAGGCTTTTTTCATGTGCGTTTTTTTCTGGTTACCGAAATAATGGCACCTTGTTGAGCAACTGTGATTTCACAGCTAAGTTACAGTGCAAGAGGGCTGTTCCGCAATACAGCAGGCAGTGTTTTAGACAGGGATACTGTTGGGAATTCTCTGTGGTAAGAGATATCCTTCTATTACAGCAGAGTGCACTGAGGCACAACACAGCGGAGTCTGCCTAGGCATGCGTGTATGCTGAGAGTAAAAGAAACTTGGAGCCAGTTCATAGTTTCATAGGAGTCTTTATTGGAGAACTTCATTCTAGATAGGAAATTGGAGAGATAGAATCTCTAATCTAGCTAGCTAGCTGGATGCAGAGGGATGGTTTCTGCATCTCTGCACACATGGTGCAGGGAGAGAGGAGCGTGGGTTGCAAGGGAGAAGGTTGCAAGGAGGTTGCAAGGGAGAAGAAAGGGAAGAGGAAGAGGAAGTGGCAGGCAGGAAGGAAGGAATTCCCTGAGAGCAGCAATCTACATATCAAAGGGATAGTGTCAGAGCAGTAGAGAAGGGATGACCAATGTCTTGACCCCTCTAGCCCTCTGACTCACTAATCTGTCCCCCTCTGTCATTGAGACATGAGACAGCGCAGAGTCCTTCACTTCCAACAGATACAACGACCAGTGTTCTAAGGCATCCTTGAAACATGAACTGCCCAGGGTCTGGGGGCTGCCTTCTGCCCCCTCCCTCTCCTCTCAGCAAACAGTGTTCTTGTTGCCCTGCTGATTGGCTGCTACTACTGCCTGCTAGGGTTGTGCAGGAACCAGTGGAGGCCCTTTTATGGGCCTCCAAACAGGTTCAAACACGTGGGGGGTTGAAGTTTGAAGCCGGGTGTGTGTGTCACTTTAAGGGTGGGGGAGGGTGCACTTACCCCTTCCCCTGCTTTCCCACCATCAGCGCTCAGTATATGTAAAAGCATTCGGGGTGGCAGTCTACCTCCCTGCCACCCCTTCCTCTTCTTTGGCTGGAAGTGGCGTGTGCACACATACACCTGGTACTTTCGGCCACTTCCGGCTGAAGAGGGGCAGGGGGGGGCAGGGAGGTAGACTGCCGCCCCAAAGACTTTTATGGACACCAAGCACTGGTGGAGGGAAAGTGGGGGGAGGGGGAGGTGAAACCCCCGCCCTTAAAGTGATACCCCCACCTCCTCGAGCCACCCCGCCCGGTTCCGTGCACATCCCTACTGCCTGCCACCACTTGCCAGAGGGCTCCCAGGCCTGTTGGAAGCAGGAAGGCCCTGAATGGGGCCTTCCTGATTCTGACTGGCCTGAGAGCCTACTGGGAATGGAGGGCATATATGTGCCCTGCATCAGCATCAGGGAGCATGTGTACCCTCCATTCCCAGACAGCTCCCAGGCCAGTTGGAAGCTGTAAGGCCCCCAGCAGCCCTGGCAAGCAGCAGTATGGGGTAGGAGCAGCAGCAAGGCAATGTGAACAGGGAGTGTGCTTCCATGGTGTGTGTGTGTGTGTGCGCGTGCGCTGCCATGGGTTTGCTGAACCACTGTGGGGGCACTTGCAGTGCCGCGCATCCATGTTCATCCATTTAACACAGGTCCTCTCTGCTCTTGCTAAGCCTCTGCTTTCAGTGACTCTTCAACCCCCGAACATTTACCTATCTGCCTGCCTCCCTCAAAATCCCCTTACTCACCTATTTACCTGACTTGTTGCTTTGGCAATAGTAGGATGAAGTCTTTCTCCCTGATTCCAGGCATGCAGATATGGCAACAAGTCTGGCACCTGGAGTACAGGGACCTGTAGTTTTCCAAGTACTGATGCCAGCCATATGCTACAGAACCGCACACAAAATACTCTGGCCACCTTCGGATATCATGGGAAACCTGAGGCAAACCCACCTCTGGTTGGCCCTCCATGATGTCCAAATGACTGGAACCACAATTCCCAGACCCAACCATAGTTCCAGTTCCTTCCCCAAACCTCTGATTGAACCCTCAGTTGTAAGTAAGGTACACTTACAAAACCAAGGGTCTGGAGCCTCACTGTCTCTGAGCATGGGAGCTTCAGTGGGCTTGTAATGGTTAGTATCTATTTATAGATGTGTCTCCATGACTTTGGGCAGTTTCACACACAATGGCTGCAAGTAAGGTTCCTCCAACCACCAGCTCCTGGAAAACATGCGCTCCTGGCACACTTCCCTCCAGGAACCTAATATCTGTAACCTCGATTTGAAGTTGGTTGCAGATGCCAGATTCCCAGAGGAAAGTGTAGCTGGTGAACCAAACATTGGCAGGTGTGGA
Source organism: Hemicordylus capensis (assembly GCF_027244095.1). Classification (NCBI taxonomy): domain Eukaryota; kingdom Metazoa; phylum Chordata; class Lepidosauria; order Squamata; family Cordylidae; genus Hemicordylus; species Hemicordylus capensis. Next base: position 271,599,744 of record NC_069657.1, on the reverse strand, counting down.
ACAAATTGCAGAACTTGTGGCTCACACCAAGAACACATGCTTGCCAGAAACTGGCGGTTGGTGGAACCTTGCTTGCCACCATTATGTTCGAAACCTCTCTTTGCTTCATTCAGAACAAGACTGCTGGTGGTGGTCTGTTCAAGTTCTGGATCAACAGAAACATAAGAATTGCCTAGATGAATCAGACGAAGGCTCTCCCTAAGTCTCTGATAAAACCTTCTAAGCCAGTGTTTCTTGACTAGGAACGCTGTCAAAACACTTGGGAAACTCTGAGTCAGCTCCAAAAGTGCAGAGTTTTAACTTCCTTCTTTTGAAGCTGACTTGCTCCATAATGCCCAGAAAGGACACATCCTTCTGTTTTTGGAGCTGTCTTGTTCCTTGCTGCATCAGGAGTGACACATTTTTCCTGGTGCATTATGGGGTGGATCTGCTCCAGCAGAGATGAAGGGGACAGCTATGAATAAGAATAATAAAATAGAATCAAGAGGAGGAAGGAAGTGAAAATAAATAAAAATCATGCAGCAGCTTTGCCACCACACACACACACACACACACACACACACGTATGTGTGTTGGGTAGGGGCCCTGGGTGTGTGTGTGGTGTGTGTGTGTGTGTACATGCGCATACATGCGTATGTGTAAGTAAATGTGCCTCAAGATGAAAATATTGGGAAACACTGTTCTAAGCTTATGGGCTCTCTCCACATGGTGTGGTCGTGAATTCCACAGGTTTAATTCATTATGTGAAGACTTTTAAATTATAGTTCAAGTGCAGACAAAAAATAAAGGTTTGGTCTGGTGTTTTGGTTCAGGGTCAGTTTGATTTTTTGTTACAGAATGTAATGCACAGTTTCCAAAGCATTCTACAATTTACTGATGAGCCACGTGGATATTTCATTCCTTATTTTGATTCCTAATATCTTGCAACACTTCATGGCTTAATGTGGGTATTGTGCCTCACTGACAAGTCAGAAAAAATAATTTGGGTTATAAATTGGGGTCCTGCTTAATTCCAGTGCAGTCAAAGTCAAGTTGCATAAACCATTGTGGCACTGTCATGTGATCATGATATACTACTTGAATTTGATTGAGCTCTAAATAGATGTCAGCAAGCTTTACCACACCATCTTTCTTCTTTTTTGTTTTCCCTGAAGTATCTTCATAAATTCTGTAATCATCTGTATAACCACCCAGAGACATAAGTTCTGGGCTGTATAAAAATATGTTAAATAAATAATAAATAACGAAGAGTGTAAATACAGCTAACACATTGAAAGAAGTTTCTTAAAGAATGGAGTTTGGTTTTGTGCCAAATAACTGAAATGCCCCAATCCTAGATTCATTCAAATCAATGCCAAAGCTGCCATTGGTTTCAGTGGAGGATAAGGATTTGTCCCGACAATTCATTAGTGGGTTTTGTGAACATCCAACGGCAGGCCTGCTTTCTTGAAAGGAAGGCCCCTTCTCTTGCTCACTGTTTATGTACTAATGTTATTTCTCACACATTTATTGTGTTACTTACTTTAATTTGATCCCATGCTGGGCCCCAGTGGGATGCCACTCAAATGTTATATCAGTGATCTCAGAGCTGAACTCCCAAAGGTTTATTTTACAAATGGCTCCTAGCAGATGTGTGGCACACTTTATTAACTTAAGTACCCATTAGTTGAAAATTTCATTAGTTTGGGGGGAAAGGGGATCAGTTTCATCAATAGACCTGGTATGGGTGGATTCTTTGTGTCAACCTGACCCATATCAAAATGGATTATTGTTGTAAGTGAGACAAGTGACCTAATGTTCTGCCTATTATGCACACATGATCTATAACCTTTTAAAATACTAGTGTGGGAAAACAACACACTTCAGTGAATCCCCAAACCATAGATTCTTAACAGGTGGCAATCCCTCGCTTAGCAACATTTGTTAGAGGCTGTCCATGTGTGTGTGTATATGAATTATCAGGGGGTACAGTTTCCAACCAGGTAACCAAGGAAAAATCAGAGCAGAGAATGAGACCAGGACAATGGACAGCATAACACATTTTAATGAGCACCAAATTGCCCTGATGGAACTTTGCACAGAGTGCCACCATCTGACCAGTCGGAAGCATTTCACCTAAGACCTTTTATACACATCCAGGGTTCCTTGTAGATGATACATTGTGAAAACTTTGGAAATGTTAGGTAGAGCATTCTGAATCTGCATACTATGAAGCTGATATTGTCTTTGAGAATTATGTGTAAGTTTAAGCTAGTGGGAAGTACTGTGGATATGGGTCATCATGCATACACGACAGGTGTATGGATCATGAACCTATGTTGTGACCCATACACTACAGGTGTATGGGTCATCATGCATATACTACACCAGAGTTCCAGCATCTGTATTTATTGCTTATTTCCTTCCAGGTGCATCTTAAAAGCAGGCCTATGGTGATCTGCAAAGCCCTAAATGGTCTGGGCCAAGCAATGCCTAAGGCTTGGTCAACACAAGTTGCAGAATAAGAGGGTAATATGGAGAATGGACTGTACCGCTTCAGGCTTCAGGTGAGTGATCACATTGCTGAATGCTCCCCTACCCCAAAGAAAGTCCTTGCAAATAGAAAAACAGCACAGCAAGCAAAGAATTAGGATAGAACCTTTCCCCCTGCTGTGCCAGTTACTGTTTCTATCTGCAGAAGGAAGGGGTTACATGGAGGAATATTCAGAACTGGAATCGCCCATTCACATCTTGATGTAAGATGCTCCATTCTGCTGCCTGCCACTACATTCGTCTGCATGATTGTGCAGACCAGGCCTAAAAGAGACCACCTTCAGGCAGGGCCAGTTTGAGGGTTAGGCAACTTCCCTCACTGCCCCTGCCCTGATGCTGACACCGGTTCAGCCTCCTCACTGGCCCTGACCCTCTTCTTCCCCACCAAGATGACTGCAGCTACCAGATAATGCTACCACAGCAGCCACTGTCTGGTTTTGTGGTGTGGTGAGGCCATCTCAGTGGGAAAGAAGAAGGATGCCATTGGTGAGGGAGGCAGAGCCAACACTGGCATCAGGCAATGGGGCTGGCAATGGGGGTGTCCAAGGATGCTCTTGCCTGGGGTGCCATTTGGACTAGGGCTGGCCCTGCCTCCAGGCCTTGCATTTAAATGGCCTCTAATATCAACCAGGAGCACCATCTTAAGCTTAGTATCTGTGCACCAGAACCACAAGGTTGCCAGGGGGGCATTTTTAATGTATGCTCCTCAGTCCTCCAATTCCTCTTCCCTGGAGACTTGCAAAAGCACAACTCTTCTGGAAACAGTGCCAGGCCTTTTTATTCAAACTAAAGTTTGATGGGCAGGAACAGGGTAGGGAAGAGGTTTAACCAATCTAACTGAAGTGGCGGCAGGAGTTGTGATAAAATAACTAGAGCTGTCACCTTATTAGAGAAATCATAATCAATTAGTTGTAAGAAATTTAATGGATTAAATGATGAAACCTGCATATATTTGCATATGCAAATAGTTCTAAATGGGGAAAAACCATTTGTTTTCAGATGATCCATATATACATTGCAGTTAAGCATGGTCTTAGAAGAAGGAGCCTCCTCTCACACACAAGACAGGGGGATGTTGGTGTCATTGAAAGATGGTTTGGATAAAAATGGTGGCTGACAAGGGCAGAGTAAGAGCTTGTCTAGCAAGGCAGCATGTGAGGATGCAGACTGTATTCTGAACCTAAATAATGTGATAATAAAATAGGTCATTAAACTACTGTTAAAATGTTTGATGGGAAGGGCTGAGAAGGTTTTCAGCAGTGGGGATCAAGGCTGAAAAAAATACTGATAATGATCTGTTTTTGGTTAAAGATTACTAAAATTGATGTAGAGAAGACTTAACCTTAAATACTGTATTTTGAGTTCTGGAAAGGGCTTTGTATTTCTTAACCTTGAGAATGGCAGATGAATATGGCCTCCAGTTATATTAATATGCAAACATTAATCAGTAATTCTTTGCATGAGCCTAAGGCTTGTTACTCAGCATGTTAGGTGGAGCAGTGGTGTAGCCGCTGTTGAACAAAGAGGAACGAATGTCCTTGGGTCACCAGTATCTGGGCCTCCTTGTCCCCATGGCCCCCTGCTGCCCCCACATTCTTACAACCAGCTGTAGCACTGCTGGTTGGTCTTTGGTGAGGCAAGCACATTGTTCACTGTTTGGGCTCTCTTTTCTTTCCCTCACTTGGGAAAAGCACTTTGATGAACAATCAGGCAAGGCAAGTGCTTGCCTTGCCACTGGGAGACACCAATGGTAGCACTTCCATGTCCAATGCCGGCCACACTCCCTTCATTGATGAATTTCTGATATTGATGCAGGGCGTATGGCCAGTATGGGGTCCAACAGGTAGGCAGTGGCATGCAGTGGCATGGGGGCTGTGGTAAAGGCAGTTGGTGGGAGGAGCCAATGCACACCTTCCTACACCCTGGAGGTGGAAGCCTATTATTGGATATGCTTCATATCCCCCTCCCCACCAAATGATAATGTTACATCAGTATCATGAGACGGCAAGGCGTAGTGCAGCAGCAATTTGCAGATTCTATAGAACCCAAGGTGGTGGCTTCATCTCTGCTGCTTTAAAATTGCATTCTGTTAAAATAGTTCCCCAGCTCTGGAATGGTATCCAACTAGGTCCATACCACAGTTTTGCTATGTTAGAAAAAATCAGTCTGGTTTCTTGAGAACTTTGTTTGGTACACTGAGATGTACTTCTAATGTGGTTTTACGAACAGAGGCTGGACTCCTAAAGATTGAGACGTGAGCTTGGTTGTCAATAATTCACTACTGGATAAAAATACATCTATGTCTGGTCGGGCTTATTCCCATGTTTCATTTGGTTGACCCTCAGTCGGCCTGGTGCTTAACAGTGAGTGATAAACTTCTGTCTATTGGTTTAGCCCCTGGTCAGCTATTGGAATTGGGCCTGGTCAATGCAAAAAAAGTAGCACGACAACAATGAGAAGATACTGAGATTCAAAACAACTGGGCTTCCTTGCATGAGTACTACAAATTAATAAAGTTTAGGATGAGTCTTGTTCCTGCTGCTTATCTGTCCACCATCTCCTTTGGCAAGTTTTGCTGGGCGTTTATGAGAGCTGGGTTTAATGCTCTCCCCTCTGCATTACTATTTGGGAGATTTCATGGCCTACCTTTGGAGGAATGTAGTTGTAGTTGTGATTCAGGTGAAATAGAAACAAACACACATATCCTATTACATTGTAAGTTATATCAGGAGATCAGGCAATGTTTAATCTTTCCCATCAATCAGATAACTATTTAGTTAAATTTTTGCTTTCAGGCAGGGATACTTATGTTTCCAACTCTGTAGCAAGGTTTTGTTATATTTCTTCTAGATTGTATAAAGGGGAACTACTCTATGTATAAGTTTACTATTCTGTATTTTGCACTTGTACCTTGTATTTTGTATTTCTTGTTGTTTGATCTATGACTGTAAATAACTACTACTACTACTACTACTACATCAGTATCACAAGTGAATGTAAATGTTCAACCCAAACATAATTTCCAGCTCCATTATGGCCACAGATACGCAGTTTTGCCATACACAATGGAAGGTAGGTGATGGAGTGGGAAGTGGCAACAGCCTCACCATAAGAGGGTGCCATCAATACTATAGGAGATTCTATTGTTATTTGCTCCATTGCTGTCAGTAAATTGTCATACATGGCAATTTAGCAGGGAATAAACCACAATCAAAGGAAACATAGAAAGATGATACTCAAAGACTTCCCTCCCCATTGAGGGAAGTCAAGGCACATAAGAGATGAGGTAGGAAGACTGGCTAGCAGTGGCACCCAGACTTCTGAGGAGTCCAACTATCTCAGCTCCACCATTCATGCTGGGGCAGCAGATTTGGCAATCTCCCCTCCCCCCAGAAGTGCTCTGTGCCATCTGAAAAAGAGGCTATTCCCATGACCAGCCAAAACCGGGTAAAGGGAGCCCAGCCTGGTTTTGGCTGGTCACGTGCCACCACGGGAACCGTGCAGCTCCCAGCGGCCAGCCCTCTGAAATGCCCTCCCTTAAACAAGGTTAGCGAAGCGAGCACTCTGCTAACCCCATTTTTGTGATTGTGAGTTGCCATGGTGCGACTCTGCGCCATGTCGACTCACGAGGAGACCTCTGACCAGGAGGCCATATCAAGCCTCCTGGCATCGGGGCGGGGGTCTCTCCAGAATGCCCCACACACTCGCACCGGGCATTCTGGGACTTCCAGGGGCCAGGTAGACTCCGATCCCTGCCGCCCAACCTGTTCTGTGATGGAGCTGGTAATCATGAGGGTGGCAGATCCTATCTGGCCACCCAGGGCGTGCTCTCTGCTCATCTGTGGGGGAGAGCGGGCCAAGCCCGTTCTCCCAACAGAACCCTCTAATATGTCTCTCCTTAATATGTCCCTGAGGGTTGTGCAGCCAGGGACATATTTTCAGGTGCCACAGAGTGCTTCCAGTGGAAAAACAAACAAACAAATAGATCTCATCTCAAGCCCCCCACCCCTGCTGCCCCCATGTAAGCACTGCAATGATAGTCTGGAACTCTTTAGAAGCACTGGTGATACATTGGTGTTTCTCCCATAGCACCAGTGCTTTGTTCATCTGGATGTCAGCAACTCTTTATAAGAGGGTCATCAATTTTCTAGGACAGCTTTCTTGTATTATCATTATCTCCTTTCTGCCTCTCTTTCAATTTCACAGGCATTCCTAGGAAACAAATATAATTCTCACTAAATGAATCTTGTGTTCTCCACAACCTATTAATTTACATTCTGGGCTAACAGATATCTAGATGAAATGGGCCATTGTTACACAGAGTAACATGCTTTTGGCGGGTAGTAAATGAGGCATTTCTGAAGCAAATTGAAACAAATGTCCTCTGAATAAAACCAAATATCTCTATTGCTCAGAGGTCTGGTTTTGTAAAGATATGGATTCTTAGAGCCAAAAAGTGGAATAGGTGGGTGGTTATTTACAACAGTAAAAGTATATGGTGTAGTGCAGCTATGATGGAACTTTTCAGGACAGGATATAGTCAATTTTATGCATAATTTATCTTCATCAGGATGTATGTAGCATGTGTATATGTATGGAGGGGGACAAGAGCGTTTCAGAGAAAATGTGTTCATGAAACACAGTACAGATTTTTTAGTGCTAAAAACTGTATGCTGGGTGCAGAGGAAACAAAATATTTCTTCAGCGTATGCAATAGAGAAGCAGATGACATTATTTCAGTAATGTAGAAATAATTGATTATGCTTCTCTATCACATACATCAAATACATTTCAAAACTCCCGTGCAACAGAAGCTGAACACATGAAGCTCCCTTGCATTGAATCAGACCAGTCCATCTAGCCCAGTATTGTCTACTCTGCCTGGCCAGTGACCTATGGCCCACGAGGTTACCATGCAACTAGTGTTACTATGGTAACAGTGAGCTGGCTCCATCCCCAGTTCCCACAACTCTCTGCTCCCACAGTCTACTGAAGTCAGCTTCCAACATTCACCCATATTAGTTGGCTGGACTTCACTTCAGGTATTTGAATATGTGGTTATGTCATTAATAGATTTTAATGATAAAGCAAAGAAGCATTTTCTGACTTGATGGCCAAGGATTCTGTTTGGTAGGAGTAGATTCTGTTCCATGTTCAGAGCTAGTTGTATATGTATATGTATATGTAAAGTGTGTTGTTCTCTTACTTTCTATTTTCTCTGGCAGAGGGTTGGATTTGGCTGCTCCTCAAATTCTTTGGTTACTTTGCCAAAGTAGGAACTCCCAATAATGAGAACATTTTCCAAAAATGAGTGTTGTGACAGAAGAAAGGTTTTGAATATATTGCAAAATTGCACTGTAAAGAACCTAATCTATACCAAAAGGTGTCTGAGAAAGGGAAAAGACATAAAACAAGCTCTATTCTGTAAATGAGTAAAGGAAAGAAAAAATACAGAAGTTCCCAGAGTGAATGGTTTAATTAGAAGAAATATACATACAACATTTCTACTGACATGGCAAAATGAACTTATTCTGACAGAAGCAAAAATGAGGAAGAGAAGGCCATCATTTCGGATCTTCTTGGGCCTCTTTCTGTGTACATAACATTCTAAATTTTTAAAATCCAAATAAACTATTAAGCCCAGGTATTTTGTTTTCAGGAATTTTAGATGTCAATCTTATGAACTTTTTTTTTTTTAACAAGGCCTTTCTAGGGTTCCCAACATCCATTAGGCTATTTTTGGAATAACAAGAGGTGTTACACCACTTGCCCAGCAAACTGCCTGATCTTGGATTGGCTCAACAATTAAACACTTGACAATTAAAACAGAAATTGAAAAACCAAATTGTAAAACAAAAAGAAAAAAACCCACAAAAATTTGGTTGATAAAAATGAAACAATGTTTACAAGGACAGTGGTTGACCCTTGATTTGTGCTGGTTTTGAAGACTATTTATGGCAAAAGAAGCAGCAACAGCAACATTCTATTCTGCTTGCAGAGGGAATAATTTGACCACTGGTGCCTATATTCTTCATTTTTTTTCCCTTTTTTGTGTAGACTGCAGACTTATTCAGATTGCACTTATTCTTGAGCCCACTTTCCTCCTGCTTCATTATAAAAGTATATAGCTAAACTTTATACAATCCCACTTCAGAACTTATTCATAAACTTTAAATTGGCTCCTTTAGTTGACCTTTTACCCTACAAACAATTCCTTATTCTATAAACTTTTGAAGTTTCAGTGAGATCATTTACAAAATGTATTGCACAATATGGGGCTGGCCATGTTGAAGCCATGTCCATTAACTCTAACAAACACTGTATCATGATCTATTCTATGACCTAAATGAAAAATGGTTTTAATAAAGGACACTGCATTGTCATAAAGAATTTATTTATTGGCTTTTGCATAGCATTAAACTAACCTGCAGATCATTCAGCTTTCACTTACAAATTCCAGTTCAGACGATAGCTTCCTGATGTTTCCAACATGGTAACTGCTGTGGCTTTAAATATGGGGGGTGATAAACACTTGCACAATCTTTCCTTCTGTTTGTCCATTCAAGATTGTATGTGTTGCTGTACTTTTTCCTTGATCTGTTGCATGGTCAGTTGGCCAGCAGCAATTTGCTGATCAATGAAACTCTGCAGTTCTTCCCATTTTCTGGAGCTCTGGTCAATGCCTTGCTGAACCAGTTCACGTGTTAATTCCAGTTTCTTTCTGAAATCCTCTTCACTTAACTGGGGCATTTGATAAACAGACAGTATGTCAAATGGTTTCGGGATATCTATTCTGAGCTCTCCTTGGCGAACAACTACATAGGGCCTCAGAGCATCAGCTGTCACCTTCTCAAATCGATGAAGCAGCTGTTGGAGGTACTGGAGGAATGCTGTGTAATTTTTTATTGCCAGGTCAATCAATTTTTTAGTTTCAGTGATGAGCCTTGCAATGGAATCAGAAAGGTGCTCAGAGACCTCCTGTAGCCTTGCCTTGACCTTCTCTTTTTGTTCAGCAGTGCACCTCTTAGCAGCTTCAGACCAATACAGGATATTGTCATGAGCAGACTTAGAGAGCTCTGTGATTTTCCCCTGGTTCTCCACAAATTCTTTAGCTTGATCTGTCAGCTGTGAAACCAAGTCAGCAGCATGGCCAATGCAGTAGGCCTGCCATTCCAATACAGCACTGAAACAACTCTTCAGCCAATCTACCACCTTCTCTTCAACCTCATAGTATTTGACAGACCATCCAACTATGCTCGGGTCAAAATATTCCTGCCGCAGGTCCTTCATATATAGCAGAAATTCCTTCAGCTTCTGGGAAGCCTCCTGACTGAAATTCTGGATGATGTTTTCAACACGAGGAGCCCAATATTTTATATCACCTGCTACGCTGTTCAGTGCTTGTAAGATATTTGTGAGCAGTTGTTTTGCTTGGGTTTTTATATATTCATAGTTTTCAGCTTGCAGATTTTGGATAAACTCTTCGGTCTTTTGAAAGGCTTGTTGAACTAATTCTTTCAGCTCTCTCAGCATCTTTGCAAAGTCAACCTCTTGGAGACCAATAAGATTCTGATGGACCTTCTTTTGTACATGTGTTAGAAACCCTTTAATTTCATCAAGTATGAGACTGCCTTTGATCATCTGGCTGGAAGCTGGAATTTTAACCTCAACTTCGTTGACAAATGCAATAAAAGCATCAAAACGTTCCTGCACCTTTGAAATACAGAAGTCTACAGTGTTTGCTAAATATTCAGTCGCCATCCTATAAAGTTCTTCCCCAGTGTGCTTCTCGGCCAGCCCTGGCACCTGGAATTTAGTTATTTTCAAGAATTCAATGGCAGAGTCAATAAGGTGCTTCACCCTTTTATGGTATTCCACTATCACATCCATTATGGCATCAAAAAAATTGGCTCTTATTTGGCCATAATCTATTTGGCTGGCTTGATCTGCAGCTTCATGATACATCTTTTTGGCTTTTTTCCTCATAACTTCGTATTTCCCAGTGGCTTGGTCAGTGACTTGATGAAGATGCTGTTCAAGTTCATTGATACTATTTAAAGTTCCTCTATAAGTGTAGTCAACATTATTTATCAGGTTCTCCTTCAGCTTTAAGGTAGCAGTGCTGATTTCCATCCCTGTGTGCTCATGGTGGTACTTGTTAACACAGAGATACACAGCATTAACGATGTTAGGTACCTTCTCTTTTAAACCTTGGAGTAGGTCTGTGACACTATCTTCTTTCCAGTTGGCTTTGACTTGAATGAGCTCAGGGTTTTGGAATGATATCTCACTTTTTAAGACATCAACATCATTCTGAGGATTAGACTGAAAATGTAAAGCAAATTTTGGAAAGGGTTATTCTCTGCTTGACACCCATTCACTAACCAACTTCAAACAGGAATATTCTTATTTTGCATTCAGTTAAATTAATTGTTATCATATGTTTGGTCATGGCTTGTGCTTGTTGCACTCTTACTAAATTTTCATTTTGTATTTATTTTAGGCAGTAAAATGTGATTAAAATCTATGGAATAAAGAAGTTTAAAGAACATAGACAGGAAAAATGCTTAGTGGATAAAAATGTCCTTTTCTTAGCAATATTCAGCTTTGGTCAATGCATTTATAGCTTTACAGCACAATCCTATGCATGCTTACTTGGAAGTAAGTCCCACTATGATCAATGAGGCTTCCTCCCAGTTAAGTGTGAATAGGATTGTAGCCTTAGTCTTACTATTGTTGACACAGTTGTTATTGCTGTTATTTAGTTACTCTGTAGCTGCCACTAAAAAGTTATGTGTACCATTTGTCTAAAGATCACACTTTTTTTCTTGGTCTTCCCTCCTTTTCCTCAGCAGCTATCCTTGAGAGTTCTCACTGTACCTTAGGTGAGGTTGTGAGGAGAAATGCTTATGTTGAGGAGGAGTTAATGAAGCACACAGGAGCGGAGGAAGGCTGGTGGCACTTGTGTTCGGCTGCTACCGCGGCCCCCTGGCCCCGCCCTTGACATCTGACATCAGACACAGGGGGCTGGATAGCCATGCCCCCATGTCTGATGTCAGGCATGGGGGTGTGGTCTTCCTCCCAAACGGGGCCGTGCGGCCCCGTTTGGAAGGGAGATCAGCCTGCGCTGCATTGGGCAGCGTGGGCCAGAGCGACTTTCCCGTCCTTTAAAGGCAGGGAGAGCCATTCTGGCCATGCTGCCAATGCAGCACGGGCCAATCTTCCTCTCAAATAGGGCCGTGCAGCCCCATTTGGGAGGGAGATCGGCCCTGCTGCGTTGGTAGCGAGGCAAGGAACAGCTCTCCCTGCCTTTAAAAGGAAGAGAAACTCACTCCGGCCATGCTGCCAATGCAGGGCGGGCTGATTTCAGTCCCAAACTGGGCTGCGTGGCCCCATTTGGGAGCAAAATAACCCCACCCCCCGCGTCTGGTGTCAGACATGGGGGCGTGTCTGAGGCCACGAGGCATGGCCCCGGGGGGGGGGTGTCTTTGAACCCATTCGACCAACGGTGGCTCTGCCCCTGGAAGCACACCAGGTTTGCATCTGCCAGCATTACATCTGAATGCTGAATTGCAGGCTGTGCTTGCTGTAATGGGAGTTGAAGGTAGAAGCTCCTCCCTCTCTCTGGCTGTGGCTGGCTGTTTAAGCTGTCCTTCATGCCAGAAGGAAGCCCACACAGCCAGTTCCCCCTCCTCCCTGCAGTCTCCCGGACTGCAGTCCAGTTCCTGTCCATTTTGTCAGAATGTGGATAAATCAGCATGTTGGCAGGGGAAGGGTGGAGCAGCTGGCCCGTTGGACCCTCAGTCCTGCATTACATGTGAATGTGGCCAGAGATTCCTTATCATGGTGTAGTCTGGTCTCCCTGCACCCTTGTTCTTGAGGTCAAGCAGCCTGATTCAGTTAACAGAGGATCTGATAAGGTTCCTATAATACACCTGATTGTCTTCTGGCACCCTCAAACCCATCTAAAATGATGGGCATTGTGCTAGTAAAATGTTAAATGATAATTTAAGGAAAGCCACATTGGCTAATTTCAGCTTTGCCTACCTGAGTTCGGTAGAAAATCTTGCTCTGGAGTGCATCAGAGTCCAGATCGAGAAGAAAGCCAAGAGTGCCCGCTGAAGAAGATACTGTTGTATCAATTTTTGAGCTGGTAGCCTTATAACGCACTTGAGCATCAGTAAAGGTTGGGCTGGTGACATCCACAGACAGTGTGTACTCAATGAATCTAAAGCAACCATAATTCAACCAGAGAACAAATACATTAATCACCAGCATTTAAAAGCACAACTGCCATTTAAAATAACTGCGTATTAAAGAAGGCTTATTGACGCTATTCACAACCATTACATGGCTACACTAAGCAAAACAGATGACCGACATATGTCGACTCTAGGTTGTTAAAAAAGCTGGGTGGAAGAGACTCCATGTTTAATTTAAAAGAATTAAAACCTAAAATTAGTTGAACATGCATGTGAATACCAGCGCAACTTCAGAGTATTCCCAATTGACTCTGTAGCTTTCACTCATCCAGGCCTCAGCCTTACAGCACACAATTAATTAATTAATAGATTTATAATCCATCTTTTGACTAACGTTCCCTAAAGCCCTCACAAAAGACAACATAAAATAGTCACATCGTAAAATATTAAAACAGAACCAACATCAAAATAGTGCATGACAGGATGCAACATTTCAAACAGGCACTTCAAAAGCCTGTCAGAAAAGAAAAGTTGATACAGCCTAATTAAGTGATTCTGATGTATTTCCATTGGATCTCATAGTGAAGGGGGCACTACCAAAAAGACTGTGCTGCCAGCTGTGATGTAATCTGGTGGTGGCTCCCCCTAAAGGCTACATTTCCAGATCTCAAAGAAGAGGGAGGCACATATGATACAACATGCCCCTTCAGATATACCTTCTTCAAAGGTAATCTCTCCCCACAGCCTTGATTTGCTCCTGTGCACACTAGGTAACAGGGCAACCCCGAGCACACATTTTATAGTGTAGATCAGTGGTTTGCCAACTTGTAGGCCTCCAGATGTTGCTGGACTACAACTCCCATCATCCCCAGCTACAATAAACTGTAGATGGGATGATGGGAGTTGTAGTTCAGCAACATCTGGAGGCCCCCAGGTTGGGAACCACTCATGTAGATCATTGAATTAGGATACCATGCAACTAGTGTATAGTTCATTATTTGAGTTACTGATTTATTGACAATATTTACCTGTTTCTTTGAGCAGAAAAAAGTCCTCTAAAATCTGCACTCAGGTCACGATGTGCAAAGGTGCCGAGAGTATCTGAACTGAAGCGGCCACCATCATACTTGAAAGTGCTCACAGCTACAACAAAAAGTTACACATGGGTAAAATAAGAAACAGAAGGTAACGTGGGTAGAATTAAAAAAACACCAAAAAACCCCCCACAAAACAACCCAGACTGCATTCAGAGCTGAGGTCTCTGACATAATTTACTCAAGATTTTGCATTGTGTTAGTAAGCCTTATGCTAGAAATCTGCACTTTTGCTTTTGTGTGTGTGTGTGGGGGGGGGGGCATTGGTTTCTGAGGTTTTAAAAAAGCTGCTGTAACTATTGTAAAATCTGGTATACTGTGTTATATATTGTGCACTGGTGTTTGTGTGCAGGCAGGGGCAAATTTAGATTACTTCTTCCCCCAAAGTACTCTGTGCCACTCAAAAACATCATTTTTTCTAAACGTTAATGCTCCTGCCCCCTCGCAGTCTAAAGGAATTAATAGTATGGGCAATAAAAGAGGCCAAATGAAATCAAAGTGACATTGTAAACAGCATCAGTTTAAGGAGAATAACTCATTTTAATGTTCCCTTTTAGTAAAACTTCAATCCCAAACTGAAATGATGAATTTGAAAAAGTTCATCTTACCATCTAGGTCATACTCCAGAAACTGCAGTGGTGAATTTGCCGTAAAATCAATGGAATGTTCGAGAGCGCTCTGGTTGGACTTGAAGGCTGTGTTCCAGACGACACTGTATACTGGGGAACCAACTCCGAAAGAAAGTGCCAAAGTTCCAAATTTGGGAAGGTAAATTCCAGCGGGCAAAGCAATTTTAAAAGCCGGGATTTCAATCTGCTGCTCAGGAATTGTAATCGTGGGCAGATCAAAGTCAGCTATTCTGTTGACAGCAGCATTCAGATCCACCATCATATTACCGAGAGAAAAGGTCTTTGGAAGAGTAAACTGAGATACAGTTAGTAGATACTCGGGTACAGTCAGCTCAATGTAAGGAATTTTATATTCTTCCAAGTTAATGTAATTGGTTATCACATCTAATTGAGGAAACTTTATTTTTGGCAGAGCGGGCAATCCAATGTCAAACGGTGTCGTGCTCAGCCTTTCAGGGACTTTTATCTTACGTAGGTCAATGGTATAAGATGGCACTTCAAGAGTTGTAAAAGGAACACTGAATGCTGGAGTTGTGACAAAAGGATTTATAACTTTCAGGTGAGTTCCAGGAATTGCGAATGTAAATCCATCAGCCTGTTGAATCACATCTATAGGGATAAAGTATCCATCCTCATTTTTTGTGTATACTATGGCTGTTGATGCATTTAGGTATTGCCTCTGTGCAGGACTGGTGGTAAGATCTAATTTCAAGATGTCCCATAAGCTCCTGTCATAAACTGGTAGCACAATGTACCTGAGGAAATCCATATGTCCTCCCAAAGACCCTGAGAGATCAAACCGAGCTTCTGTTTTGCCATTTGCTAACTGAAAATTATGTCCAAGGTACAGAGAGAGAATTTCACCTTCAGCCTTCCAAACAACTTTCTGATTTTCAGTATTGGCAGTCATTAAAAAGGCTTGGTTAACTGAAGTCTTACCCAAAATGTTATTTGGCCGTGAAATTTGTATCTGAGCAGCTGCTGACATGCTTCCAGGAGCTAGTTCCAAATTTACTTTGAAGTTCTCATTTCCATGAGTTCTCAGAAGTGGATAATAGTCTAGACTCATTTCTTCATTGTGGTCCCATACTGCATAAACACGACGAGTAGATGCTTCAATAGCAACATTTTCTTTCATGTCAAAGCTCCAGATTTTATCAACTTTAGAACTAATTTCATACTTGACTGAGGAGCGAGCACCATTAGAATTTAGGTAGGCATTTGCTTCATGAGCCAGCTTTCCAGAAAATGGTTTCACTTTGTGATATACTCCATTGATGAAACCGTTGGTTGAAGTATCTACAGAAATGTGAGATGTAATGCTTTCCAGAGTGACCTTGTGGACAACTGCTCCTTTACCATTCATGTCGTAAGAGGGAATATCAAAAACATAGTTTAGATTAATAGCTGAGGAGATGATAGGTTTGGATTTTGTGTTTCCCTTAAGCTCCTGCTCAAATTTTGCTGTTAAGACTGGCGTACTAAGTTTTGCTGCTGTTGTAACTAAAGCTTCTATATTTCTCCTTGTGAGACTGATAGTGCTGTCATGGTTTCCCTCTATAAACTTATTGTTCAGAGATAAGGCAGTTGCTAGCTTCAACCCCCTCTTTCTTGTGAGACTGGTTGTTCCATCCAATTTGTACTGCAGCGCATCAATCACGGAAGTGGAAGATGAACTCAAGCGAGCGATGATGTCAGATTGGTTGAAAAACCCAGCACTTGTGCTTAAGGTAATCACACTTGATTTGAATGAAAAGTCATAGGTAATATTTCCCAAGGCTGGAATGTAGATTCTGGGTGTGTGTGCTCGATAGCTTGGAAGCTTAAGTGTCTGTAGACCTTGGGGAACATGAAGGACTGGTAGCTCCAATGATGGGAGAACTAACGTATAGGATGGCACTGAAAACCCTACAAGTGGGACAGTGAAACTTGGGGTACTCATTTCTTTTGGGATTACATAGCCAAAAGCTGGGAGCTCAGCAGTAAAAGGAGAGACCTCAATGTTTACTAGAGGAATGGTATATCCTGGAATCCTGAAGGTCTGTGGGAGCCTGCTTACTGAAGAATCCACTT
The DNA here is from genome assembly GCF_027244095.1 of Hemicordylus capensis. Classification (NCBI taxonomy): domain Eukaryota; kingdom Metazoa; phylum Chordata; class Lepidosauria; order Squamata; family Cordylidae; genus Hemicordylus; species Hemicordylus capensis. The sequence continues at coordinate 271,583,214 of NC_069657.1, read as the reverse complement.
TGTATTTATGAAACTTGGTCTTTGCTTGATTATAGGACTCTGTGAGGAAAGCTAAGGTGTTGTCCCTACCTCTCTCAAAATGCCGGTTGAAGGATGAAATATAGTTATTGAGTGCTGTTTGCAATCCATCTAAAGGTATTTTAAATGAATGCATATCTTTGTTCTTCTTGTACTGAGCTTTCAGGTTCAAATCAAATGATTGCTTTGTAGTCTTCAATAAATTTTTCAGCCCTGTTTCCTCCCACAGTGAGTATTCTTGGACCTGGGGTGTATTGATGCCAATGTAAGGGATGGAATGTGCAGGAAATGAAAGAGGTACATTTAGGAAATCCAAATTAGCATCACCATTCATAGACACAGACGCTTCAATGCTTTCTTCATTGTTACCAGCAGACATGTTATGGCCATATCTGTATTGGTTAAATCTGCCCTCAGCTACCCAGCTGACTTGTTGAGTGGAGGGATTCAGCACCAGGCCATAGTTATTTAGGAAGTCAATTTTGCCAACTAATGTCAGCGGGAAGCTGATTTTTACATTCCCTTCATTATTTGTTGATACAGTCATTTCAAAGGGCTGCACCAAGAAGGCCACTTGGTTATTTATCATTCCAGAGATGCGCCCATTCATCTTTGCATTGTGTGTGCTCCTTAGCTCTGTTTTCAGCTCTGCAAGATTAGTTGTGCTTAGTATATTTAAAATACTATGTCCCAGTTGTGGAGATTCCACTGTAGACTCAACCTGAAATCTTGAAAAACTTGGTAAACTATATTCGTATGCCAGCCTTTGGTTGACTTTCAAGTACTTATCATTTATCCTGTTTTCAGCCACAATTGCAGCTACAGAACCTCCTAGGCTGAAACTGATGCTTGAGTCATGGATTCCTTCACCAGAGTAGTCAAGAGCAGCCCATTTCCAGTTGCCTTTACCCATGGACGTAAGTGATACATGTCCTGCTTCTAACTGTGTCTTCATGTCATTGCTTAGATCAGCTTGGCTGGTGAAATAGATATTTGGAATATTTAACCTGTGTGTGTATGTTGTCTTGCTCTCCATGGAAATCTTTTTCTGCAGATTGACAGTCAACTTATTGTGCAGTTCTACAGCATTCCTTGCAGTACGGAAGCTTGATGTAGTTTCAGCATTACCTTGAACAGAAGTCCCCAAAAATGTGATTTCACCTGTATGATCAGCTTTAAGGTACTCGTGGGAGAATGCCAGGCTCTCTCTTAGGATTAGTTGCTGCATCTCAGGAGCTAAGAGGCGTGCATCTGCAGTCATGGTGAAAGCCAGATAGCTGAATTTGGATGTTGCTATTGCTGAAGCAGAGGCCACAAATTCTGGGCTATGTACAAAAGCTGTTATGTTTTGAAAACCAGCATTTGTAGCCAGTGTGAAGAAGGGAGAGGCTACTCTGAAAGCACCAGATAGTTTTCCAAATGTAGGGACAGTCACAGAGTGTGGAATACGTGGCAGCTGGAATTCTGGTATCTGAATATCCGGGAACTGGAATTCATTGAGATTTAGCTTTGGGATCAATAATTCAGGAATTTGAAGCTCAGGCAAATTCATTTCTGGGAAAGAAAAGTCAGAAAAAGACATATCTTTTATCCTTAGATCTTTGAAATACAAATCAGCTGTTGGCAACTGAAAGTCACTATACAAGATTTGATCTATTGTCTTCACAATCTTCAGTTTGATTTCATTCAAATCAATAGTATAGGAAGGAACCGTATAGGTATTTAAAATGGTAAACTCAGGAGTAGTAAATCTGATTGGAATTCTGATGTCTTTTAAAGTCTTGATGTTTACCTGGTAAGAAGGGACACGCAGGTCAGTTAGTGGAATAATAAAATCTGGAGTTTGAAATGTTGCTTCCCGTAGGGCCCGGAGGCTGACTTCAAAGGCAGGTATGTTGATTAAGCCTGCTCTAATTTCAGGAACTGTAAAACCGGTTTCAACACACTGGTTCAAAAAATCAGCCACATGTTCTATGTCATATTGCTCAGCCAGAAGAGTGATCTTTTTCATGGCAGTGTCCCAATGTTGAACTATAAAGGTGATTACATTATTGTACAACTGGCTTGCCTTTTCCAGATATCTCTGGCATTCATTTTGGATGTTCATTTGATAAATTCTATCACGTACATCTCCCAGATAATCACACACCTTAGTTCTCAGTTCACTTAGTGCAGTAGAACTTAGGAGATCTTTGAACCAGTCAACTAGTACGGCAAGTCTAGTCTCTCTTAATTTTGCTATGTATTGAGAAACCACAGTGTTAACCTCTTTTATATATTGTTTTGCAGCTTCCATTTTCTGTGGTAGCTCTAAGGCTCTGATTTCTTCATTGATGTTCTGTGTTATGTCTCTGATTTTATTGTTTGTTTGATCTACGAACTTGTTGTAATCAAAAGACCTCAGCTTCTTGATAACCATATCGAGAAAGTTGTTGACTTCGTCTACTAGATTTTTGTAATCAAACATTTGGAGCCGCTTGACAGCATCATCAATGAACTTCAGGATTTGAATGAAGGGTGATTTTATGTCAAGTTTTCTCAATAAAAGGGTTACTTTCTGGACTGTTTCTTTGATTTTTTGTTGATTATACAACTCTGCCATCTTGTCCATTAGAAATTTAGCCTGCTGATCAATTTTATAATTTACAATAAGTTCACGCACTTTGTCTTGGAATGCATTGATCTTCTCAGACACTTCATAGTCCTCTATGAAATTCAGAAGAATATCTTGGATATACTCAAGGATTTGGTTCAGCTTTTGAACAGGAAAGGACACTTTTAGTTTCTCTATAAGGGTTCTGATGTCAATTGTCTCCACCTGCATCTTCAAATTTTCTGCAATTTGTTGGGCATCTATACTCTCAATCTGCCTCTTCAGCTGATCTAGTATTTTTTGCACCCGAGCTTTGATATTGTACTCTGCATCCATATTTTGAACCCAAGCTGCGGCACTGCTTCCTACATTGCTAAGGTCATACTGAGAGATAGTAGACTGCAGTTGTTGAATAGTGTTAATCATTTGCACACTTATTTCATATTGTCTGTCTATAGCTTTCATTTTTGCAACAATTTGCTCAATAAGCTGTACAATAGCTGCTCTCAAGTCGTACTGTTCATAATTCTCTTTGATATATCTTTCAGCTTTTACTAGAAATGTCTGCAGCTGAGAGAAAGCTTCTTGAAGATTAGTTCTGGCATTTTCCAAAGCAAGCTGGAAGTCTTCCACTGTTATGCTATAGTCCTTTGTGAAAGCATCTAGTTTCTCTTTTAGACTGTCCACTTTACTTTTCAAATTAAAAGAATTCATATAGTCGTTAACTTGCTGAGGGAGTTTATCTAAAGATGCCCTGTATTTTCTCACATACTGATCTATATTTACACTCTTCAGGTTCTTCTGAATAGATTTCAGTGCAGTTAAGATGGAATTCCTGATCTGCTCGTAATAAGCTGGTAGTTTTTCCAAGAAGGGCAGGTTGATAACATGCACATCCTTGTTCTTATCATACTGCACTGAAAGAGAAAGGCCAAACTCTTGTGGCTGGGTGACACTTTCCCTTAGACCTAATGTGTCAATGAGATTGATTCTTTTAGCATTTGTGAATGGTACACTTATAGGGAAGTCCAGCAGAGAAAGATCTGCTAACGTTTGTCCACTTAGCTCCACTCCAATTTTGTCAGCATTGTTAACAGCACCAAGATCTTGTGTGTACACATTGTTGTTCAGTTGGCTCTTCAATTTCCAGGTAGTCGTTTGTTCAGATGGAGTAAAAAGGACATTGACTTTGTTATCAAGTAAGGTATTGTATATTTTTCCAGAATTTAGGTTGTGGCCAGTAGAACCCCGATAGTCATGGGAAAATGTGAAAGCAAGAGGTTCTACTTTCAGGAGGAATTTGCTGTACAGCTGTCCTGTCTGCTCTCCCAGGACCAAGAGTCTTCCATTACCATTAGTGTGCATGTCGACGGTGACAGTAAATGGGGCTACAAGTGATCGTATTGCATTGGAAAATCGTAGAGATTTTGATTCACAGTTTGTGTTGATGGCAATGGAAGAGGAGAGTCCCGCAACATCCAAGTTTACTCTGTGAGTAAGGGCTGTACCTTGAACATTTGCTAATGTGTCTGTCTTAAATTTTGCAGCCAGATCTGCATAGGTGAAGGTGTAGGTATGCTTCACTTCATCACCTCTATAAGCACCTTTCACATTGCCATCCAGATTTATCTTAAGAGGCTCGAGCTGCAACTGAACTTTGTTGTTTACATCAGCACTGCCATATTTTAGATCATTGTTCACATCGACTATGATAGAATAGGGTTGCAGCTGGAAGCCGAAATGATGTTTGTGGAACTTATCTGGGTTGATGGTGTGGTCTAAATTTGAAATGTAAGTTAAAGCCAACCCAACAATGTTCAGGTCATGAGTGTGCTCAAGGCTCATTTCTTTGTATGAGCCCATCAAGCTATTTGAAAACTTGAGGCCTTCTCTGTTCACTCTGAAGTTTAAGGTGTTCTTGCTGTCCACATCAAAAATGCTGCCCTGATATACACTTCCAAGGGTTATTTCTGTGAGAGCCACTCTTCCATCCCAGTTGAATTTGGCATTGTGCTTCCCATAGTGTCCATTAGCATTAATCACCATGGTGGCTCCCGAGGTACTGATCTCAGTATTCATTTTACTCTCCAGCGTAAGGGGGCTAAATTGCAGATTTGTTGTTGCACTGCTGGCCAGTCCGTTCTGGTTAATACTTAATGTGGACTTGTGTGCTGCTCTGTTTCTTTCACCACTCACAGACACTTCGGCATTGAGCTCAACACCTCGGCTATTCACAGAGCCCAAAAGCACGGTATAGTATCGGCTGTGTATGTAAGTAGCCTGGTACTCAGAGCGAAGAGCAGCCTCTTTTTCAGCCACAGTCAATTCCAACTTGTTGAGAGCTACAAAGTTTCCATGGCGTCCATCTGTCTCTGATGTCAACTTCAGTTGAGTGTTTTCATACTTCAAGGAAGCAGTGTTAGTCAGAAAGCCATTCTGTACATTTGAGATTGACGAGATTGTCCATGCATCATTAGTAAATCGGCCAGTCATTTGGTTAGTGGCCTGAAGCAAGGAAGAGTCAAACTTCAGATCGGATTCCCCTGCTAGCACCAGGCTGTCTGTATCAAAGGTGCTTTGCAATGTGTATGTGGTTTTAGCAAAGGCTGAAGCGACTTTCAACTGCCCTTCCAAGCGGACATTTTCAGTGACCAGGTTGTTGCTGAATTTGGCATCCTCGCCAGCCGATAAAGAAAACTGAGCTCCCAGGGGGCTGGAGGTCACAAGTGAAATGGTATTTTTGACACTAGGACTGGGTCCAAATTTGTTTACTTTGCTGAATTTAAAGGTTGACTCGAGGAAGCTGTGTTGCAGTGAGTTTTCATAATCACAGGTGAATGAATTCTGATCCAATTTTGCTGTTCCTTGACCTGAGATGAAAAGGGAAAAATAAAATTATAAAAAGCTTTATGAAAACATTAACTAACTTGTGCTACTGTGAATTTTGAATTACTTCACACACACCTTTCTTCATTCATACAACCAGCAAACTAAAGTGCTTGCATTTCAGGAAGTGGCAGCTTCATCTTGCCATTGTCCACTTGGAAGGAAATTCCACTTTGTTCAATGGGAGTTACTCCCAAGTAAATGTGTACAGGATTGACCTGAACGGGGCTTAAAACCTACAGCAGGTAGAACCAAGTATTTGGACTGGATCCAGAAGCTGGGATAACCAGCCAAGTAGACAAATTTGTAGATGACACTAAACTACTTAGGGCAGTAAAATCCAAAACAGATTGTGAGGAGTTCCAGAACGATCTTTCCAAACTGGGTGAGTGGGTGACAAAATGGCAAATGTGGTTCAATGTGAGCACGTGTAGAGTGATGTGTATTGGGGCAAAAAATCCCAACTTCACATATACACTGATGGGATCTGGGCTGTCGGTGACTGACCTTGGGGTCGTGGTGGACAGCTGAGTGTCAACTCAGTGTGTGGCAGTTTTGAAAAAGGCAACTTCCATACTAGGAATAATTAGGAAGGGGATTGAAAATAAAAATGCTAATTTTATAATGCCCTTATACAAATATATGGTGCAGCCACATTTGGAGTACTGTGTATGGTTCTGGTCACCATACCTCAAAAAGGACATTAGAGAACTGGGGAAGGTGCAGAAGAGGGCAACCAAGACGATCGGGAGCCTGGAGCACCCTCCTTATGAGGCAAGGCTATAGCATCTGGGGCTTTTACGTTTGGAAAAGAGGCAATTACATGGAGACATGATAGATGTGTATAAAATTATGCGTGGAGTAGAGAGAATGGACAGAGATAATTTTTTCTCCCTCTCTCACATTAGAACCAGGGGTCATCCCATGAAACTGAAGATCGGGAAATTTAGGATCAACAAAAGGAAGTACTTTTTCACACAGCACATAATTCATCTTATAGAATTCTCTACCACAAGATGTGGTGATAGCCACTAGTTTGGATGGCTTTAAAAGGGGCTTAGACAAATTAATGGCTACTAGTCTGGTGGCTATAGGCCACCTCCAGCCTCAGAGGCAGGATGCATCTAAATACCAGTTGCAGGAGAGCAAACAGCAGGAGAGAGGGCATGCCCTCATCTCTTGCTTGTGGCCTTCTCAGAGGCATCTGGTGGGCCACTGTGTGAAACAGGATGCTGGACTAGATAGGCCTTGGGCCTGATCCAGCAGGGCTGTTCTTATAATTATCTCATCATAACCATCTTGTGAACTGGACAGAAATTCAGCTTACATTCAAGGACTGGGTTTGTGAGGCTGTAGATTAGCCTGGAGTAGTCACAGAAGGGAGACACTTCCACAGAACCACTTCTCTGCTATAGCATTTATTTCCTTAAAAATAAACCTTTTTTGCTTGTTTGGCTGTCAATCAAGGAGGCTGATTTTATACACACACACACACACGAAAAGCGGCAAATAAATAAATAAATAAATGCTTTTAAGATAAAGGAGAAAGACAAGTAACAGCATGCAGCAGTGGTAAAGAAATATATTCTATAGTAAATATTTTTGTAGTACTACTACTAGTAGTAGTAGCAGCAGCAGCAGTTTTAGTAGTAGTATATTCTGTTAGAGAGCTGAGCCACTGTGGTACAGGGGATAATAAGCAGGATTTGCATAGGGGATTCAACTCTGCCCTCAGCAGCTGACTCAGTGGGTAGACTGTGGCAGGCAAGCAGTGATGCAAAAACTGGGGGGAGGAGAAGCACCACTAGTTTGGAAGAGATGAAGGAAAATAACTTCAGTAAGACAAATACGACTGTAAATCAGGGAAGGCAGTCTTGGCTGTCCAGCTATTGTTGAACTAAAACTCTCATCATCCCTGCCACAATTTTATTGTGGCTGAGGTGATGGGAGTTGTAGTTGAAAAATAGCTGGAGGCCAAGGTTGCCTACCCCTGCTCTAATCAAACGTTTGGGAGACACTGCCAATTGCCTTTGAAGAAGAATGAAATACTCAAAATGTGTCAGGCATTTTCGGAGTTATCCCAATAAAGAGTAGTTGGAATCCAGACTAATGCTGCGCTAATGCGTAACATGTCACACTAGCCAGTTGAGCTAAGGAAGGAGCTTGCATTCCAGACTAGCATCACACCTGTGCAACAAGGTGCACAACCTGTGGCAGAATGAGATGCCCACTTTTCCACTATCCTTGTCACACAAGCACACCTTTGAGTACCTACATGACCTTCTTGTGTGCGCACATCTTTCTTGCGCAAGTGCAGCATTAGCTGGATATCGGCCATTTCCCCCCTGCAGCTTGGATCTTTCCCTCCTGTTTCCCACAGGCTATTAGACTCTCTCTGTGTAATAATGACCCTTCTCCTTCACTGTCATTCGAAGGGAACTCTGTTAACTTTTTCAGTTGGGGGGGGGAGAGATTTGGTGACGTACTTCTAAGAGAATATTCTGAGTGACAGGAAAACATTTTGCTGCTGTGCAAGCACATCATTAATGGTGATGCCCTTATACTTATTCTTAGGTACTTATTGACCCAGTGCTTCCATTTGCAAGAAATTCTTACCTTGGACATTGTAGGAAAGGAGCTCCACAACAGAGTCAGCTCTCATGTAGTAGTTTGTATTCAGGCGGTATGCATCTCTCGTGGTATTGGCCAGGGAGTAGGCAGCTGACCAATTGTAGTAATTGCTGTAGACATTGGAAGAGAAGTCGAGAGTTCCCAGCAAAGGCACCCGGAGTGTGTAGGACTCTGGGATGGTGAATGGTGGAAGCCTGTATTCTTGTGATGGCATGTTAACTCCCAGTGTTTGCATTACCAATGGAGGTGTTCTTACAGTCTTAGGCACTTGCATGTCATTGGATGATCTGCCACCAAATGGCAGAGGGATAGTAATGGAAGTACTTTCCTTGTTCCAAATGTATTTAATCTGGCCATCACTGCAATACAAAATTAGTCATAGTTAAGAACGTGATGCTCACAAGAGAATAATTTGCGCAGTTTGCTTATACAACATGCACTTGCTTCAGTACGCAGCAGACAAAAAACAATAACTGCATGGCAATGAATACAGCTAAAGCTTGAAAGTAAGTCCCACTGAAACCAATAACACTTTTTGCTCAAGGAAGATATAACAAGGAACCAGCTGTTTGGTTTATCCTGGTGTCCTCTTGAATTAAAATTTGAATCAATGCATTCAGTAGAAGATCAGTGCGTCAAATTATTTTCAAGGTGACAAATGGCTTCTGCCAGCATCTAATCAAACACACTCTAAGGATTTCTCATCTTTTGCTTTACCTTCGCAAGAAAAGTTCCTCGGGAATGGACAGATCCAGTCTTGGAAAATTTAGCTCCGAAAGCCCACTTAATTTATCCTGCAGACGTTGGGCATAAGGAATATTCCTAGAGGTCTGTTGTAGCCAAGTATTAGCTGCCTGCAAAATCAGAGTATATACTTCAATGAATAAAAGTACAAGGGTCTTATGATCACTGAAATGAACAAGTCCATCATCCCCATCCGTCTGACTGGGGTGAAGTACCAAGGCACTTGGGAAGTGGCCTAGTCAGGTCCACATTCAACCATCTCTTATTTAGTATTCACATTACCCTGGCTGTGTTGGAGCTGCAGAAGAACCTCTTCTCTGCTGGAGTTGTGTGATCAGCTTTAGATTACTGGGGAAGAGCTAAAATTTTAGCTCTCCTCCATGCCAGCATCAGCCCTACTAGGGGAACCTGGGTTATCACCAGCATAGGGAAGCGCTATGATATGTTCTCCTTATGCATAATCTAATGCATCCTGTTACCTTGGAAGTATAGGGCAAAAAACCTACACTGCTGTGGCTCCCACCATGCCAAACATAGTGCTTCCAGCCCATGAATCATGCTCTCCCCCCTACCCCTGGAGGTAATAGTCCTTTCCCACAGATACCTGTAGAACACATGCATAGGCATATGAATACTTGTTGAACACATATCTATTGAATATATGTCAAACACATAGGCATCTGCGTGTCATGACTTGGCCACACAGATGGCCAGTGTGCATGCATGGCGGCCTCAAAAATGGCCGCTGCCAGCATGAAGAGGCCAGTACAGGCCAAACACGGACTAAAACAGCCTGAACCAGGCCGATTAGAGACGGGGGGGAGGCCAGTGGGAGGAGGGGAAATTGCTGGAGACCCCCCTCCCTGTGGCTGCGGCAGTGACCCTCGGAAGTGGTGAGTTGTTAAAAAAAATGTGTTGTTGTTAGAACCCCCGGACCGGCCGTGTGTGTGTGTGTTCGGCTCAAGTTCAAGAAACATAGCCCTCGAGCCAGCCAAGTTCATTGTCGGACCAGCTCAAACTCGAGTTGGTTTGCACATCCCTAGCCTTCCATTCACCTCATCAAATGCTACTGGGTTTAATGTTAAATCTACTCATGTTGACGATGTCCTAATACAAGTAGTTCTCACTAGAATCCTCTACATATACATGCATGACAATTTGTCTTGATCATAATTAAGAATGGTTTGTAGGCTGCTTTATGAGAGATATGCCCACTTACAGTTAAAAAATTTGAAACAATATGTCGGAGTGTCATATCTGTATTGGTTACTTGGTGATCCAGCAGTTCATTGACACGAGTCTGCAAAGCCTCTGAAAAATCTGAAAAATCTACAGGTAAGTTGTTGGACATTTTCTTTAGGGCAGCGCTTGTGCCTGAATTCCACTGCACTTCAGCTTTCTCATTATCTAGAAATAATGACAAATGATAGCATATTATTTTTCATATGGTTTGGTTTACAAAGTGGAAAAAAATCCCTATATAAATCCTGTGCAAACATTTAATCCAGCATGTGGTAGGGGACTGGCATAGAGTCCAATGTCTATATGCCCAAATCACATCATCTGTGATTAGGTAAGGGCTTTAGGCCAGTGGCAGGGCCTATGCTTTGCATGCAGAAGGTTCCAGGTCCAATTCCCGGCATGTCCATGTGGTGGTAGGAAAGACCCCTGTCTGAAGCTCTGGAGAACCACTGCCAATCTATGTAGACCAGGGGTTCTCAACATTGGGTCTCCAGATGTTATTGGACTTCAGCTCCCATAATCCCCAACCAAAGGCCACTGGGGCGGGGGATTATGCGGGCTGAAGTCCAATAGCATCTGGGGACCCAACATTGAGAATCCCTGGTGTAGACAATATTAGCTAGATGGACCAATGGTCTGATTCAATATAAGACAGTTTCACATGTTCTGTACACTTTGAGGCTATTCCTACGATCACTGGAAAGCAGGCTAAGGGAGCTTAGCCCACTTTCCAGGGATCATGAGAACCACTGGGCTCGCAGCCCGCCTAATTTCTCCTCCCCTTAAATGAGGTTAACAGAGCATATGCTCTGTTAACCTCATTTTTCTGCTTGTGTGTTGCTGACGCAGTGCGTGATGACACATGAGTAGACCCCTGACTGGGAGGCCGCAAGCCACGCAGCCCCCAATCCCTGCAGCCCCCGCCGGCACCATGACGGAGCTGGCAGTCATGTGAGTAGCAGGGCTGCCTTTTGATCATCTGCGGGGAGAGTGGTAAGCCCGCTCTCCCTGCAGACCCAGAAGAAGCTCTTCTCACCACCGATCATGAGAAGAGCTTCTTTGTTTTCATGCTGTAAGCGTCACTGGACTTTGGTGACATCCAGAAGGTGGGTCCTGAAGGGGCTGAGGGCAGGGTGCATTTAGTATGCTCCTCATCCTTCACTGCACATTTGATCAAATGACTGACCAAGCTATGTTTGTTTGTTGTTGAGCCTTCATTCTGAGAAATGAGCCTACCATATCTAAAGACAATTTTCTCTGAAACAGAGGAACCATAAGCTGTGGCTGAGGAATCAATCTGAAATGTTATTCCACTGGATGATTGTTGCAGCAATGCTTCCGTTCTAGCTTGAGTCTGTAGGCGAGGAATAGAGATCACAGCTCCCAGCAATGTTTCTCTCCCATCAACATATCTGCAAAGACAAAAAAAGATTACAAACATGATTCTCATTTTTCCATTGGTTTTTATTGCAGATGGACCTTTAGTTTTAACGCTCAAAATGGGAAAAATTGATGACAAAAAAAATTATCTATAAATAATTATTTCCAGGTTCTATTTTTAGAATCTTCTTCAAATTCTATAATAAACAAGGATAAATTATTTCTGGAGAGGAACTTTTTTGGGAGTGTGTGATTTGACCATTTAGTTAGAACTACTATATCTGAGTCATTACCCTATGCGTCCTGTAAGAGTAACTTCGGGGATTTTCTTGTTCTTGATGTCTAAGATAAAGGTGTATGCTTTCCTCTGTTGAGTGGATTCATCAGTAATTCTGAAGTTGGTACCAACATCAATTTTGAAACTGGGAACCTGGAAGTCACTGGTAAAAATCCTTTTATCTCGGTTGTACCTGAAGATCAGTGTAGCTTCGCATTTTTTTGCACCTGAAACATGCAATGGTTACTAAAAGTTTACAAATGGCATTATAGATTGCTACGTATATTCTATATATACACCAACAACCTATTTCTGGGCTAGTTCACACATGCATGTATGTTACTCACTCTCTCTGTCCTTGCTAGCTGGCAGTGGCAAGTGAACTAATGAATGCACTCTTGTGAAAAGCATTGTGTTTGAGTGACTGAGGATGATACAGAAATTCTGCCCATGAGGTCTCTGGTGGCACAATCATACTTTCAGGTCAGCACTCAATGGTGCAGTCATCAAGTAATAAAAATGCACATGAAAATCATTGCTTGGGCTCCAATACACTTATTATACTACAGGGTGATTCAGGTGTAACATGGCAGCCAAGTTAAGCCTGGGTCTGCAGGGCACCCCTGAGGCTTGGAAGTGCAAGTCCCTCACCCGCTTGCCTGCAAGGGCATCTACTTATGATTTAGTTTAGACTAAACCTAGTTCAGTCATAATCTTCTAACCTAACTAATTTACTAACTAATCTGACTTCAGTTTATTCTAACCAAACAGACTGAACTTGGTTTATTGTAATCTATTTACTTGAAATAAACTGTAATCTGCACTCAAAGACTGGAGTGAGTAACAGATAGCAGTTTATTTCAATTAAGTAGGTTAGAATAAAAGGAGTCAGTTGGGACATCATGGCCAATTCTTGGTTTACTCTAATCTAAACTGGAAGTAGATGCTTGTGTAGGAATGGAACTGGGGGAACACATGTTCCTGAGCCTCGGGGCCATTGCACGGAATGAGACTTAATGGTGGTCCCATGCTACGTCTGAACCAGCCTATGTGTCCATTTCATTAAAATAGTTTAAGTTAACAATTATGTATGGCATGATTCTTCAAGGATACCTACTGGCAGGAAAGTAAGGACTTGTATATGGTTGCTACAGATATCTTTGCAGAGAAGAGACTCAGACTGTTTTGCAAATTTTACTTTTTAAAAATTACGGCAATAATTTCATAGCCACTTACCTTCTGCTTGAGCAATGAATTTCAAGGTGTCAACCAAGTCGTTCTCCTCTTTATTTTGTTCATATTCGATACCTGCAGTATATTCTCTGACTTCCCCTGTTGGTTGTATCTCAACTTCAAACCTAAAGTGTCAAAATGGAAAGGTAATCTGTCATTGTAAATAATGAAATATGGCCGTTTTTCTTGTAAAAACAACTACTCATCAGATATTGGGGCTCTCAACTAGAGCTCATTTCATTCGTAGGGTGTGTTTTTTTTTAAGCATTTGACAATGACTCCATCTTAAGGTTAAAATAAGTAAAAAGGGAGGGGTCAGGGAAACACCACAGTATGATTAATCCCTTTATTGTAGGAAAATAGAGAGCATGAAGTGGCACATGTGAGGGGGGGGATTTTTAAAAATAATTGTTATATTCTTTTGAACTTAGAAACAACCCCCAAAGCATACTTGAAATCAAAAAGACATCCTTGAGTTCAAAATACTTGTAATTACATAGAAACAGAAATAGTTTATATTTAAATACAGGAGAACCTCCGTATTTGCAGGGGTTCCATTCTCCACTACTACCACGGATATGGAACCTGCTGATATAGAGGCATTTGGACAATGTAAATGCGGGGTTAAGTTCCCAGAGGTCGGGAACATGGCCAAAAAAGGGTAAAATGGCCCTTTAAATGTGGGGGAAAGTGGTCTGCCATGCGTCACAGGTTCTCTTCCCAGCAGTCCAGCAGTGCCCTCCAATAGTAAAAGAAGTCAGCTGAAAATTGTGATCCCCCAGGTTTTTTTTTTAAAGGAGCCATTTTGAGGCTCCTGATCTCAAAATGGCAGCTAGAAATGACCTCAGAGGTCATTTATGGCCACACCTGACCTGTGGATACACAAGGTTAACCCTTTTTAAGCTGGTCCCCCGCCAGCATATATCAAGGTTGGGTGTAAATTCCTCAACTTTGAATACTTGAAACTGCAGATACTGAGTCCGCAATTAACAAGGTTCTCCTGTATATAATCTGTCTTTCTACTGTCCATCAATGTTTAAGGTGCTCAAACAGAAAACAGCAATGCAATATAAAATACAGTCACACACACACACACACACACAGACACACAGACAGTATGGTCAGAACTACACAAGTTCTGAGATACCAGCATGTAAACACAACATTTACATTGGTCAAATAATGCAATATCTCAAATATTTCAAGTTTCTAGACCTCAAGATGAGGAAAACAGACTTTAAAATGTTTGTATAATGCCTTTTGAACTCCCCAAAGCCACTGGGATGGCAGAGCACAGATGAGATACACATGGCTAGCACCTTCTCATGGCTCCCAGAAGCAATATAAAGTATGCAATTTATACCATTAGAGAATTAATTTTTATCTTGACATAAAATCTGAGTTACTTTGAGAGAACAGAGAAGCCGTAACAGTAAATGTGTACTACCCATGTGTACTCCCAGTGAAAGCCCCGTGGCCTAATTTACCTGGTTTCCCCAGTGAGTGGATAGTAGGGTGCTGCATCTGTGGAACTGGCATTTGAGTATTCTATCCTGGTACAGTAGTTAAGGCCAGCGAAGAAAGGCCTGCAAGACGTCTGGGACTCTCTATTCTCAATCAGAGGGGGAATCACCTCAGTTCGGGTTTGGGTGACCAAATGCAAGACATTGCTGCAAAAGAAAGGGGAACACATTATTTTTTCCTCCACATCTGCTCCGTCTACCATCAGTCCAAGAGGAGGGACATTATAACCTTGGTTGAAGTAATATAACAAGGGTAGCACCCAGCAAGCAAATATTGTTTTGTTAAAAATGAAAGCATAACTGCTTGCAGTACAGGAAGTCAAAGCACTTATTGTCCACCTGACTTGTATGTCATTATCATCAGTGATAATGAAATGCATACCTAACTATCCTAACTACTTAGCCACCATTAATAAGCCACAATTTTTTTAAAAACTTGATGGAGGAAAACTCCAGTTTAAGGCAGGGTCCCACAACACATTTCATCTTAAAAATGCATGTCTGTGGACAAAGAGCATGCATGAACCTGTGGATCAGTTACATCCAGTAGCAATGGCTGGAAAAATGGCCATTGTGATTGTAGAAATTGTTACTAGGCATTGCCCTATTCAGCTAGTGCACAAATAGTATTTTCCCATGTGTATACATAGGTGGCTAAGGATGCCTGGCCTGTTTGCTTATTTGAAAAATATACTGAGGCTGTTCACAAGAGCAGCCCTACCTGGGCTTGCACAGCCTACCCGGGTAGGGCAGCTTGTATGGAATGCCAGGATTTGGCCCACGAGTGTGTCCTTCTGCCTCAGATCCCAGTTGTGTGGCTGCTTGGGTTGCCTGCAGCCCAAACAGCCACAGAGCTGGGCACCTAGAGTGCCCAGCAGCAGGGAAATCCCCCAGTGCACCACACTCCACGTGTGGTGCATTGTGGGATTTTGGGCGGTCAGGCTGCACTTCCTTGGCCTCCATATCTCTGCACCACTCCCAGCAGTGTGGCTCAGACAAAAGGAAGAAGAGGATTATCTAGGGGGAAGACAGGTGTGATTCTGCCTCCCCCCCACTCCCCACCCAGGGTAACAAGGTTATGTGAATGACCTTACTGTTTAGTATGTTTTCTAACATAGAAAATAAAAATGCAGCACAGTTTTTACAATTCAGCAACAAAAAAAGGGGACACTTTCAAAACTCATATCTCCAAACACTACCTGATACTGAAGAGCTTTTGGGGGGTCTTTGGAACAGGAATGGTGAACTTAAGCTGCCCAGCTTTCAATCCAACACGAGCTTCAATTCCAGACTCATGGTATATATTTGTGTTCATTTGCACGCCATTTCGACCAAACTCAGGGATGTTGATTCCTACATGAGTTATAAACTCAACTGCCACAGATGGTTTAGCAATCAGTTCTGCTTGCATCTGCAGGATGGACACAGTGCACACACATTCATTACTCTTTTTATGGAAACTCCTTTTCTGTTATGATAAACTGATGGATGTATTTTTGTTCCTGGTTATGTACGTATTGACAGCATGTTCCCCTAAATGGTTTGTTAGTAAATCAATTTTGTCTCTTAAAACACCATGTAGAAACAATGGACCAAAAAGGTGTGCGAAGAAGGTCACATAATGGGGTTGACACATTTCTGCATTTTGTACAGTCTCATGCTACTTCTAATACACTGACAGAAGATAGCATTTCCCCTGGACAGTCAGACAGGTGGTTTTTTTCAGAGTCAGTGATATTAGTAGTGCTCAGAAACAGTGAATAAAATTTCATTGGACACAAGAACATGCTCAATATTCAAATGAGTATGTTGTTGAGTACATTGAACAAAATGTTTGCTTGCTCGTTATAGAAACCAGAGTGGGAAAATCAGTGCTCCAATGCACACATAGCCCTTCACACAATCATTCAAATCTAGGTTTAATGTGGGTTACCAAGATTGGCATGATTGTGTTAACCCATGCCAAGGAGGGAATCTCAGGTTCATCTCAGGCTACAGTTCACCTTGGTTCACACAATCACACTAATGTTGGTAACCCATGTTAAGCCTAGATTTGAACAACTGTGTAAACCAGACCATAGAACAGGTCTACATAACCTAAGGCCTGAGGCCCGGATCTGGCCCACGAGGACTTCTTTGCCGGCCCCCAGGAAGGAATATCCTGTAGCAACATCAGGAGCCATGAAGAGCTCTTGAACTGTCCTGCTGATGAACAGTAGTGGCTCAGTGCAGATGGCCATTTGAGACCAAATGTCCCCTGACCATGAGCCTACTGACACCATCTGTCTTCTGCCTGGCCTGTTCCCCCAACTCCAACTCTCCGTCACCTCACTTTCATTAATAATTTTAATGAGATAATATTTTTAATGTAATAATTAATGCACTGAAAATTAACATTGGCCTCCCCACACACTAGTCTATTCCACAGTTCAGCATGTGCATGCACCTTGTCTGATGAGGAGTTGCAGCACAGACAGCACAAAGAAGAAGGCATCACAAAAATGTAGGGATCAGTCTGCATGATCCCTACACTTCTGTCTATGCATTTGACTCCATCACCATTGTAGTTCTGGTGCAATGTCTCATTTGGTGGCCTTGCACTGGCTCGGCTGATAGCGTCCACCTCCACTCCTCATTACTGTCAGTTGTACAAGAAGCCCTAAGATCAGGCCGGAAGGCAGCTATGACTCACATTCCTCTGTGAAAGCTTCACTCCAGCTTTTGCTCCAGGAGTGGCTACGCCCGATAAAGCAACCTGAAGTTGCAATCCTGCGCCAGTTGGTAGCTCAAATTCGTTGTCCATGAAGATGTAGTGAACAAACAAATCATTTTCAGTCCCCTTGGAGATGGCATGGGCAATCTGCGGAGAAACCGAAAGATAGGTCATGATTTATTTGATACATGTTGAACCTGCCCTTGTTCCAAGGTATTTAGAGCAGCGGTTTTAGCCTCTCTGAGTCCTTTGATCACAGAAGTGGGATATTTATTTATTCACCATATTTATATACTGCTTGATATGTGTATCTCTAAGTGGTGTACCATTTACAATAACAAATACATATAAAATGGAGTAAAAACAATTAAAATAATTGCACAGAATAAAGAAGTTAAAACAATTTCAAGGGATAAAAACAATCAGAGATGGAGATGCTCTTATTTTGACAGGGAGCATATTCTAAAGCCCCAGGTCAGCCACAGAGAATGCCCAGACCCAAATCCGCACTAAACGAGCTGATGGCGACCATAACTGGACCTCCCCAGATGATCTTAATAGGCGACAGGGTTCATCACAGAGAAAACACTCTCTATAGTACCCTGGACCCAAGCCATTCAGGGCTTTATAGGTAATAAGCAGCACTTTGTATTTCGATTGGAAATGTATTGGTGGCCAGTGCAATTCTTTCAGAATCTGTGTTATGTGATTCCTTTGGGTTGTCACAAAGACCAGTCTGGCTGCCTCATTCTGTACCAATTGTAGTTTCCATACAAAGGCAGCCTCATGTAGAGTGCATTACAGTAGTTGAGTCTGGAGGTCCCCAGACCCTGGCAGCCCAACAACATTTGCCCCCCCCCCTTGTTTGCCCCCCTTTCTACACCCCAGAATGGTTCTGTGCATGATGCAAGGTGACACCAGTTGTAATTAAATACAAATGGCAGGATAGCACATCCACAACCAAGGGAAGAGTTATATGTAGGATACAATATAACGCAAAATATGTTCATCAGCATTTTAGAACCCTACCTTCTCAGGCACAGTCTGCAGAGTTTTAAAGCTTCTTAAAATCAGCTTTCCCAACAGCTTAAGATCACTGAGTTTCAGGTATCCAAGCTCTTCCCCAACAACTCTAAGATAGGCTCTAGCTTCAGGTGTTTCTTTGGAAATGATTTCGTTGACCAGTTTCTCAAAATTAAGCATAATACCTTTCATAACGTCCTGAGCATGTAAGAAAAGTTCAGAAACAAAGAAAAACACATCATTGAAACAAACCTCTGAATTCACAGGCAGTACTTTAGTCAAGCAAGGTTGTGTATCCATCTATGGAATCTCTGGTCTCACCAACAGAAGGGATCTCTGTCTTTTATAGTCCCCAATAGAGTAACATTATCTACACTACTTTTTATCCAGAATCATGCCTGCTTAAAATCTTGTGTAACCTGCATGCTTTTAGATTATGGCCAAGGCCTAAAGATCCCCATACATGCAAGATCCCCCATACATGCACCCAGAGAGCTGGGGTTTCTGCCATTTCCGTTTCTGAGTGCAGCTCTATGTGCTGCATCAGATACATCTCAAGAATAGTCGCCTGACTTTTCAGTGGCTTTTTTCAGAGGCTTTTCAGCGACTTTTCAGCAGCTTTTCAGATGGCGTGGAAGCCTGCACTAGGAAGAAGAGTCCCTAGAAATATAAGGGTATTTAAGCTCCTGAATAATCACCCCGTTATATCTATTTTTAAAATAATCTACAGCTGGGATTGCCAGCTAACCAGAAAATACACCCTAATCTGCTCCATCACCTTTAACAGTCATTTGATCTGTAGGAATTACTAAAATAATCTTTCCAAGCATAGCATTTTATTGCTGAATCTCTGCAAATTACATTGTTGTTAAACACACAAGAGCAGAGAACAGTCCAAGAGTTGGCAACTTGGCCCCATGTAAATAAGCCTAAACTGTAAAGATGTATACTTTTAATTCTACAGTTCTGCTTTATTGCCATGTGTTGCTTGCCTTGCTTTTACAATATAAGAACTATTTTTCCTGCCAAAGTCCATCATCTAGGGTATGCAACCTCTGACACTCCAGCTGTTATTGAACTACAGCTCCCATCACCTCCGGCCATAGTGGCCAATAGGGATAATGGGAGTTGTAGTCCAGCAGGAGCTGGAGAGCCAAAGTTGTGCAGCCCTGCTCTATGGCTCCAGGGGCCTGGGGCTCTGTTTCTAAAAACCGACAGTAAAAACTGATATAGAAAACAATCCAATGATATACCTCATCTTGTCTTCCATCCTTGGAGAATCCAAAATAGTCAAAGAGCACTTGTGAAACCTTATCCGGTACCTTGCCATTCACCCAGTACAAGGCTTTGCTGGCACTGTCAGGGAAAAACCCTTGTGGCCCAAACAGTGCTTCTAGGGTGGGCTCAAAGTTTTTTCCATCCAAGCCAATCTGATGAAACAAAACAACAATACGATTCAAGTTTCACTTGAAAATCCACGGTTACTGAAAAGGAACACTACCCACAGCTTGTAATGCAGAAAACCGTCAAGGTGGCATGCTTGAAGCATTAGCTCTTCCTTGGGGGGAGATGCTGTCTGAACAAAAGGTGTATTGGTGTCTCTTTAGGCTTTAACTACATTGCTTTACATCATGAAGGCATCCAAAGTATTGGAAAGCTTGCCTAGCAAAGTGAAGTCTTTAAAGAAATACATTCCTTTGTTTTTGAAATGACTACATTCAGTCATTTGCCAACTAGGCTTTATTGTGAAATGACTGCTTTGCAAAAGGGCCACTCGATTAATGTAGCAGACACTCCTGTCCTTCTTAATCTTCCTGGACTTCAGTTTTATTTGTGGCACAAGAGTAAAAGAGGATACCCATGCTAGCTAATGGATTATCTCATCTACCTAGATGCAAGGCATGCCTCTCGGAATGCAGTTTTGAATGGCTTGAGCATTCACTTTGTGCCTTAGAGCTTCTTCTGTCTTGGTGGCTTCAAATTGCATTCTGCAGAACCCTAAACATTTATCAGTGATTCCTCAGTGAGAAGATCAGCAATGGCAGACAAGCATCCCTGAAAAAGATCTTGTCCACCATTGTCACTCTTCCCTTGCAATCTGCAGCTGCAAAAGTGTTTTGTAGCTTATACTCCTTGTTTGGGGGAGGACAACAGTGGGGCCCAGCCAGCCTGCCCAGTTCCACATGAACTGTACGTGTGTGTTGTGTGTGTATGTGCATGGATAGGCCCCATCTGTGCACTGAGGAAATGCCCCAGGATCTCCTACAATAACCTGTGACACAACTGCTTCTGTGACACGAGTATCAGGGTACCTTGGCAGACATGTCAATGCAGAAAGGATTCCTGAAGATAGTAAGTCTGAAAGTCACTGTCCTACATATCAAGGAGATAATGTATCTAAAGCTTTAGCATCTAAAAGCTGCTTTAAATGTTAAATGCAACCTGGTGCAAAGAGCTGATGTAGTGGAACTGTTATAATGCGTGGTTAGAGTGCTGGACTCGGACCGGGGAGACCCGAGTTCAATTCCCCATTCAGCCATGAAACTAGCTGGGTGACCCTGGGACAGTCACTTCTCTCTCAGCCTAACTTACTTCACAGGGTTGTTGTGAAAGAGAAACTCAAGTATGTAGTACACTGCTCTGGGCTCCTTGGAGGAAGAGCGGGATATAAATGTAAAATAATAATAATAATCTTAGGGATATGGCTGGTTTTTAATTGGTCAGATTCTAGGATGATAATTAGGTTTGTATTCTTCATCTCTGTAATGCTGGCTCACTCATCATTATTTTTGCTTTATGCTATGGCTAATGCAATAAAATTGTGGCGGCTGCTGCTAATTTTAAGCTGCTCTTGGGAGAATTCCAATACAAAATGAATTGTATACTGTTCTTATGCTTGACCACTGCATCAAACGACCCTGAAAGTTATATTTAAAGAAAGCTATTCATGACTAAGGCCCATTGAAGTCCATGGGACTTGTTAGTCATGATGAACTTGTTGAATTGATCTCAATGGTACTTACTAGAGATCTGAAGGCCTGGGAAAAAACCAGAAAAATTGAGCTGGGCAATGGGGGAAAACACACCCAGACCCACCTTTCCTCCTGGAAAAAATGTTTCTCCCCTCCCAACCCCAAGCCTTCACATCTAGTCATGACTAGCTTTCTTTGGATATGACCCGTATCTGTTGAGATCAAGATGCCAGCAGGGAAAATAATGGGTGCTAATTTAGCATCTTTATCCCTACTTCACTGCAATAACTGAAATGTTAGCCCATTCTAAACAGGGAAATTTCTTTTGCTTGCTCACATGCTGAGCACACACATAAGTGTATTCGGGTCAATATTATCAGGCTGAAAGAGGAAAAAATAAACAGTAAGAAATGAGCAAGAAGCTTTTTAAAGCTTGGGTACCTCAAACATATCCACAGGTTTGAATCCATACAACTGCAAGGTAGTTTTTAGCATAGATTCCTTAGGTACATAGCTACTTGGATCAAGCAGCACATTTCCTTCCAGGTTTCCGGACAAAGGGTCCAATCCTGGGATTGATAGCGTCTTGGAAACCTGGTAATTGCGTGAATATCTTTTGAAGCTCTTGGCTGTTGGAACCTGGACTCCTTTAAGTGCTTCCTGCACTTTGACTTTCAGCCTAGTGACAAGGAAACAGAGTCAAAGTTATGAATAGAAATCCTGGACTTTTAAAGAAAGACTGATTTGAGCTGGAGTAGATTTTTGGTATAGAGACAGAGCAGCATCCAGATTAATGCGGCCTGCTGCTCTCATGTTCGAATGTTGCAATTTTCTTAGTCACCCTTCTCTCTGGTGCCCCCAATGCCCCTCTGAAAATATAAGGGATGGAGGACCTTCAGAAACATACACTGGAGACAGTAGAGGGAAGGTGAGTTCAGGAAACATTTCTGTGTGTGGGCAATGTTGTAACACAACGGCAGCATTAGCCTGGATGTTGCTCGGTGTTTAGAGTGTAATGCTGTTCACATCACTATAGAGACAAATTTTACTAAAGCTACAATGTTGAAGCTACACCAGAAGACTCTCAATTAGCTCTACTTACGCTTCAACAGCAGGTTCTTCAGAGTCTAAGACGTTGGCAATGTGTGAGGCTACAAAGCTTTTTATTTGCTCACTCTTGTCCCTCACAAGAGCTTTGATGACCTTGGAAACATCGGATGGGGAAGGGTTCCTCATCAACATGAGATAAGCTGCCAGACGTTTATCAACTGGTTGGGAACTATCCTGGAAAACCTTCAGAAGCATTGTTTGGTCCTATCACAATGGGAAAAATGGAATATAAGATTACAGAAATTACAACTATTCATTTCAAGGAACATCTGAAGTTTAGTTCTTCAGTCTCTTAGCACTCAATTTATTTTAATAATGAACAATCTTCTTTGAGCTAGATCTTCACTATAAATTAAATTACAGAGGTTCATCTCCAGTGCAATGGTTTGGTTCTGACATCATGCTAACTAGGAGCAGGGAACCCTGGCTGTCCAGTGGCTGCTGAACTACAACTCCCATCATCCCTAATCACAATAAATTATGGCTGAGGATGATGGGCATTGTAGTTTAAGTACAGCTGGAGAACCAAGGTTGCCTATTCCTGTGCAAAACTATGGATGAGTGCTGTGTGAAGAATGAGTCTAAGAGAGTGGTGTTCTTTGTCCTCTTTCTTCTCTTATATGTGAGAGGAGAGAATGAAAGCTTTTTCTTTCAAACAAACCACAGTTCTGTGTTACCTATGGATTCGTTACTCAACAACGTATAGATAGAATAAACCAGGTTAGCAATCTAAGTGTGATCTGATTTGATATTCTGCTATTAGTAGAAATGTTCACCTTCCCTGTCTTGCACGGGAGAGAGCAGGAGAAGGAGAGCCCACAGCCCCTTTAGGCTCATTCATTATTCATTTTGAATAATGCTTTATGTTGTCCGAGTGGTGCCAATGAGATTGACTCACTTCCTACTTTTAGTAAACCATGTACAAATCGAAATTGGTTGATCTTAGTTTACACAAGATCTATGCAGTTACTTCTACTTGAAAATAAAATGGTGAAGGCTTGATTATCAGTTTGAAGCATAATGTATGGATAAAAAAGTACAAGCAAGTCAGAAGACATTCTGTTTACCTCATCAGTAAGAGTCATTTTTCTCAGGGCCTGGATGGCTGCTTTTTGGACTTCAGGTGATGCAACATGACTTCTAATGCATGATTTTAGAGAATGTTTCACATTGGAACTGGCATCTTCCATTACTTTCCCCATATTGCCAATGGCCTATGAATTGTATTAGAAAGAAAGATAAAAATAAGTTTTCTCCTAACCCCATGGAATGTTCACATGTAAACAATGGCAAATGATGCAAATTTAAAATACCCTCAGGGTCAGATAGGTGAGTTCCTCATCCCCAGAGCATTCATTGCTGATCAGTGATGTCATAAAATTTGCAACATCATTGATTTCCTCTGTCACGATCCCTTTCTCATTGTAGAATCTGGAAGGTAGGAAGATCATATCAGAGAGCCTCAAAACGTACAGGGATAACTTACAGCAAGGAATGAACAACTGTCAGCCAGCAGACCACATCTAGCCTCTGAACCACTTCATCACAGCCCTGTAAAATGTTAACCAAGATAGGGTACAAAACTGCCCACATAAGCACTCATAGGGAGGTCTTTTCAAAAGTTGTACATAATTAAGTCTCCCTGCTTTAATGCTAATGTTTCTTTGGGGGCGGGGGTGGTTCATGTCATGTCATAGTCATGCTCAGATATATGTGCTTCATTAACAATGAAACTGCTAAACAGTCTTAATTTTATTGTTGAGTATGACCACCCAGAATGGATTAGGATGTGTAGAAAAATACACTGGCTGTTAAGTAAGTAAGTTTATTGTTGTAACCACAGGTCATAACACACATATTAAAGAATAATAAAACAACATAAAACATAATCGCTAATACATCAAGCTTAAAGAAAATCAGATAAGACATAAGACAGTAAAGAACATAATAACTAACTAAACAATATGCATAAAGAGATATAATCCTAAGTACCTAACTGTAGTTACAATGCTGATGGGTACAACTCGATTAAGAGAGTTAGTCCTGGAACTACAACTTAGCCAGATGTGTAGCAGAGCTAGGTGTTACACTTCTCTTCCTAATTTTAAAAGGCAATGAAGCAAAAATGGCTGCTTGAGAACTAACATAAGGAACCACATCCGCCAGCAAGTAATTAACACATTCTGTTTCAGAACCTGGGAATCAATGATTTGACCCAGTGTTTTTTCTCTCCTTTCTCTCAAAGGAGCAGTGTAGGTCATAATGTTTAATGTCTTCCACTTGCCCCTGGCCACAGGGGCAGAGGTGCTGTTCCAAGGGAACTTTGTGAAATCGACCCTCAAGATTTGCCAAGGGCATGGTTTGAAAACATAAACTGTAAATGCCATCCTTAGTGGTGCGCTGGTGAGGTTGAGTAGGTGCTGTGAAGTGGATCTGTTTTTTCTTGAAGGGAGGATACCATAGGAGGAACTTTGAATTGGACCTGCGTCTTGGCTGGCATCCCACTCATGGAGCCAATCATGGATTTTTGCCCTACCCTAGAACTTAAGATCTTCTAGCGAAGGCAGAGAGTACATTTGCAGAATATGGGATTGCTTATCTGCCCATGGATTCCCCTCTTGGTAGTGCCAATAGCATGATTTAACTAGATGGTCTCCCAGAAGGTTGTCAAGTTTCTTAAAATATTTTAGCAGTATCAGAAGGACTCTAACAGAGATGGAGGGCAGCCCCGCCTCTGTTCTTAGATGCACAGCAGGGAAGGCCCAGAATGTTCCTCAGGAAATTATTCTGAACTATTTCTAACTTCGCACCCACTTTCCCATTCCACTCCCAAATCTCTACCTCATACAAAAGCTGTGGAGTTACTTTGCCCTGAAATATTTCGAGTGCAAGAGCTGTTAATTGGCACTGATGTCACAGGCATGCGACTCTCCTTGCTGCACAGGAGCTCCCGCTGTACAGGCTGACCAGCTGCTGCACCCACGGCCCACCACCACCACCAGAGAGAGGCCTGCTCTGCTTGGCCACTCCACCCCACCCACACCCTGGTGATGAGGATGACAAATATCAGTGGGGCAGCGGCAGGTGTGGGGCAGTGGCAGGTGTGGGGCAGCGGCAGGTGCGGGGCAGCGGCAGGTGCGGGCGCAGGGAAGCGCTACAGAGGTGGGGTTCTGGGGAGGCCCCCCCCAATCATTTGGAGGCCCCCGCAGACAGAGGAGGTCATGGATCTGATCCCCAACGTCCATGGCTACGTCTGCCTCTGCTCTCACCTTGGTCGTGAGATTAGAGTGCAGTTCAGTTAGTAACCTGAGAAGCCATATGTCAATCTCAGCACTGACTGACATCTGGACAACATTGTTCAGAGGAAACCCCATTGAAATCCATTAGTCTTTTAGAGTAACCCCTAAGTAGTATTATTGAGTAACTTAATCTGGATGTTAGCCACTCACAGCTAGGAGACCACTATCTGTTGAATAGAAGAAGCTCAGAGAACAAAGAAGCTGTTCATCCTGGGTGAAGCTAGTAATCATCTTCAGGGTGATTACTGAAGTCCTTAACAAAGTACACTTTTCATCCTTCTCCAGAGGAAAAAAACAAATTATCTTGCTTATCTAGACTGTCCGATCTAGATCCTTGACTATGCTAGACATGCACTTTGTCTACGAATGCTAATGTGTAATTTTATGGGTTTGATCGCAGACATTTTTTTCTGAGGTAAGTACTGTTGAATTACTAGGCATCTTTTGGTCAATGCTGGATTCACATTTTATCCCTAAGGAAGCTGTTTTCTGGTCAAAGGCATACCCATTGGTTACGTACCTGCTGACAGTATGGCTCAGGGCATAAAAAGAAGCTCGGCTTTGATGATAGTAAGCCATGTTAAGCATTTCCCGTACTCTTTTCCCACATGGAGAAGGCAGCAGTCCCAGGCCGTATGTGACAGCATCTGCCACAAGTGGATCAACACTTCCCGTCCTCAGTATTTGGAGGATGGCTCCAAAGCATTCTGGGGTACCGCACTGAGTCAGAGCCTGTATTGTGACTGAACTAAAAGGAAAACAAAGCTGATTGGGACGGCATATTCATTTCAGCACTGTCATGATAAACAATCACCCCAATTGCAACCATGTGTTTATTACCATTACAGCTGTTATTATTGCTATTTATGTTTTGAATGTATTGACCACTGTTCTATATCCTACGAGAGCCTTCCTGGTATTGGTTAGAATCTTGGACTTAAGACTGGCAATAACTGGGTATAAATCCCAACTCAGCAGCAAAGCCTATTGTTGGACCTCAGGCCTGTCACTGGCTCTTTGCCTAACCTCCCTCATAGGGTTTTTATAAAGATAAGGCAGGAGGGCCCTGTATGCCACTTTGGCGTTTTTCACACCGCAGGCTTTATAACAAGTTTACTACGAGGCTTTACTGCGAGTTCGAATTTGCCCCCCAAAATCAACACAAAAAGTGGATTTTTTTACCCCGGACATAAATTGGGCTATTCTATAATGCACCAAGAAAACCCCGAATCATGTCTGGAGTGCTCCCCGATAGGTCGCAGGGACTTTGGAGTAAATCTGGCTGATATGTGAATGCACATCCTCCATTCCAGAGGAGATGCGAGCTAAAGCCCTCTGTGAAAAATGGAAGACTGACAGGATGCAAATATAATCACCACCACCACCAAATACAGTAAATATATGTATGTATGTATGTATGTATGTATGTATGTATGTGTGTGTGTGAATATATATATGTGTGTGTGAATATATATAGAGAGAGAAAGAGAGGGAGAGGGAGAGGGAGAGAGATGCCACTGGTAGATTAAAAAGAATGACATTAATTTACATTAAATTAGGCATATTTAATAAAAACCATTCAATAAAACTACCTGAAGCTAGACAGTGAGATGATTTGTCTCGCTTCTGTGAGGATGGTGTTTCTCTCACAGCACCCCTGTTAATATGCCAGGAATGACGAGATTTATTTATCACAATTTAAGATTTAGGAATTATGAGATTTATTTATCCCAACCTTTGTCAAAAGGGCTCTTGGCAGCATGCATGGGTATCCCCATTTTGCCCTTGTAAAGCAGGCAAGGCTGAGAGATGCTGATTGGCCTATCAAGGAAGCTTTACAGCTGGATACTGGATTCGGACCTGTTTCCCCTGTTTCTAAATGTGACACTATATCACAATGGCTCTCTAATTTCTTAAAAATCCTACTTTCCCCCAAAGTTGGTGGGACCTGAAGCAAGGACTGCCCTCAAGACAGTCCCTGAAGGCTTATTCCATGTTATAGCCCACAAAAGTAAGAAATGTTGATGACTATGTAGAGTTACAGTACTAGCTGAAATAAGTTCCAAAATTGGAATACAGACTGAATTTGCTCAGTTTGATAGCAACAATTCATTTTGGATAACGGGAGTTTATTGGCCAGCCAATACAAATATTATACAAACATACTGTGGGTAAATTAGATTACCTGAAGGAAAGTAAAAAACTTCAAACAGTCAAAATCAATGTTTTTTGCATATAACCAATATAAGGAAAATTCGATCATTTTCTTTCTCCTGATCTTTTCTTTGACACATATTGATAACAACAGTGTGTGTCAAATGACATATTAAATCACAAGATCAAAGCTTCTGGCTTTGGCTGTGTGTTACAGCTCAACTTATGGCTGCATATTCCATGGGCAGTCCACTTGCTTTCACTGTGAATTCTATCAGTTTTACTCAGCAGCTATTGCTAAAGTACCTGGAAGCTGCCATCATCTTTGGCACAAGAGGACCCAGGGTGCTATTGTGTAAGCTTCTTAGTCCAGTTACAAATCGGTAGAAGAGGCCGGCTCTTTTCTGGTTCTGCTCAGAGTTTGACAGTTCCTGCAGTTCTTGAAGGACTTTTAGAACAGCATCGCCATGCTTGGGAGTTTTGGTCTCAACACCCTCCAGGGATAGTCCTCTCTTTTTCAGACCATTCACTGTAAAGATATGCATCTTTTCAGAAGGATATATTTGCCTTTTGGGGATATCCAAAAGCATCCATCATCAATATAAGTAAAATGTAGCTCTTATTTTATTATGATTGTTACAGAACTTATTAGGGATGTGCATGGGATTCACTTGAATTCATTCGGATTCAAATCAAATTGAATTAGAAACCATTGAATAGAGTGGGGATTTGCTTGAATCTATTCAAATCTGCCCGAAGTAATTCGAGCAAATTTTGTGCACATCCCTAGAACCTGTGCATACTTATGGTCCTAATAGTCCCTCTGCCCATCGTTCTTTTAATTCTAGCATTAGTAATGTGGGGCCCCAAAATATTAATTCATTTCTGTGATGAAGCAGATTAACATTGACCATGATGGCTAAGGCCTGGCTAACTTTGCATTAGCATCATCCTCATTTTTTAAAAAAAAGGTTAATGTATTTGTTTAGTTTTAAACCTATAAACACGCAAGGAACATACAATACATAGCACTCAGTCATATATTAAAACATATTTATCATCAAGACTCCTATAGAAAATTCTTACTCTATGTGTTCTTTAAATAATTTCTAAAATTGTCAATCTAGAACAGTGACTGTCACTATTTTTTTTAAGCAGGGGCCACTTTGGCAAAAGCCCAAAAAATTTCCATGTGAGAGCCATTTCCTACTGTGCTGACCTCTGCATACAGTACTGCACTTTTCTCAGTGCCGGGAGGGTACTTTAAGAGAGATGGAACCCTCTCTTAGAAGCTCTGTGGGGAAAGTACTGGGAAGGGTGACACTGTAGGCCTTCCAAAATAGTGCAGGGGCTGAAGCGGTCTCTGTTTCCCATAAAGGACTGCCCCTGCCTCCAACATTGAAGCCCACTATAGCTGAAATCCACTGCTCCTTGCAACAGTGAAGTGTGAGTGACTCTCATGTTAATGAGAGACAATTGCATATTCCCTACAGCAAGACACATGTCCACCCTAGTGTCAACAGAACATGTATCTTGCTGTGTGGGATACACACTAGGGGTGTGCGTTTCGTTTCGGATACAAACGTTTTGTGCCCAAAACAGGCCATTTCAGCTGTTTTGTAACCAAAACAAAACACCCAATGCTCAAAACAGAAAATTTTGTAGCCGAAACAAAACGTCCCTGTTCCGGATACAAAACGTTTTGTTGTTTCAGCTGTTTTGGAACTCTATTTTGCAATTGCAAAAAGTCTTTCTCCTTCAGTCTCCATTTTGAGTTTTGACAACTGTTTGAATTTCCAGCCCTTCCAGCCTGCAGAATGGCCAGTGAAAGCATGGGCTGATCTGCTGGCAATTGCCTCCTTATTCCTTTTAAGGAAATTTAAGGGTAAAATTTACCCTCATTGGCCAGTGGGGCAGTGTGCACACTGCGTGGGGCAGTGTGCATTTCATTGTTGTTGTTTCACACTGTTGTGTGTAGATCAATTGCACTTTGGGGGGTGGGGATGTGCATGTGCATGACCTTTGGAAATCTGTCTGGTTCTTTGCAAAGCTCTGCTGTTGTTGTTGATGATGTGTGATGTTGATGTTATTTGGGGTGGATTTGGGGCAGAAAGGGGGTTTTGGGGGGCAGAAGAGTGGTCCAGTTGGCAGTGCCCCAATGGGTTCCTGCTGCCACCCAGATTCCAAAGGAATTGGGAAAAGGGCTGATTTCTTAGGAATTGTTGAAGTTTACGCGACTTTAGGGTTTTCGCCCCTTGGGAATAATGGAGGTTTCAGAAGACCCATAATTCCACCTGGGGGGCACTGGGGTGGCCCAGAGCGAGTGGCGGCGTAGTGCACATAGGGTGCCAACCACCTCCATAGGTTGCTAACCCATGGGTTGCTGGGTTCTGTTGTTTCTGAGGTGTTCTGGGTGTAGATTCTCTGGTAGCATATGAGATGGTCAATGACAAACCATGAATCCACTCTCATATGCTACCAGAGAATCTACACTCAAAATGTTTCAGAAACAATAGAACCCAGTACCCTGTGTGTTAGCAACCCATGGGGGTGGTTGACACCCTATGTGCTCTACACCACCACTCACTCTGGGGCCCCCCCAGTGCAGTTATGGGGCTGCTGAAACCTCCATCATTCCCTATGGGGAAGAACTTTAAAGATGCGTAAACTCCATTAAATCTTTAAAAATCAGCCCTCTGCCCAATTCCTTTGAAATAATTCTGGCAGCTTCCTTGCCCCCACTGGGCACTACCACCCACCCTACTCTGCTCTGGGCCACCCCTTTCCCTCCTGATGTGAAGCTATACTTTTGCTGAAACCTCCATTATTCCCTATAGGGAAAATCTTAAATTTCAAAAATTCACCAAGAATCAGCCCTTTGTCCAAATCCTCTGAAATTTGGGTGGTAGCTTCCACCTATTGGGCACTACCACCCCCATCCACTAGTTTTGCCCCGGGCCCATTTTTTAAAATCCAAAACATTTCGGATTCAGATTTTGCAATTTCGAACGAAGAACAAAATTGGGGTGTTTCGGATTGGCTGATTTCGAACAAAGAACAAAATGGGGGTGTTTTGGATTTGGGCCAAAAACAAAACAGAAAAAAACCCCAAAACACACAGCCTTAATACACACATCATTGCTGTCTTCCTCCATTTTGCATGAGATGTCAAAATAGAGACACAAGAATTATGTACCACTTCCTCTGCATGCTGCATCAGGGGAACAAGTCACCTCTTGTCTCCAGATGACCTCATTGTGCTTCATTTGGAAATATCCTTTTAATCATTAGGAAATGGCATTTAGCTTAAGCGTAGTCTATACCTGCACTGTGCATTTCAGTGCTTCATTGCTGCTCTTCGGTGCTTCAGAACCATGGAAAGGTACTTAACAGATACTATGGAGCATAGTCTCAGTGATACCATGCCTGGACCAAATGCAGATGCCTGTCTTCCTTTCCTGAATCTTGAGCACCAACAGTTTCAGACCCCAGTAGACTAATCTCCCATCCATGCCTTATCCAGTGTTACAGCCCTGCTAAACACTACTCTCGGCAGGCAGTCAGGTGCAAGATTCCCTACATAGGAATAGGTCAACATTTCTTCAAGTCTTACCATCCATGTCTTTGTTGTTGATTTTGGGAGACTCCAGAAATGTCAGCGTTTGTGTGACTTCGGCCATCATGCCATACTGCTGTCTAAGTAGCAACAACAACAATCAATCAATCATTTGTTTTTATAGTCTAAATCAGTGATTCTCAAACTTGGGTCCTCAGGTGTTATTGGACTTCAACTCCCATAATCCCCAACCAAAGGCCACTGAGGCTGGGGATTATGGGAGTTGAAGTCCAATAACACCTGAGGACCCAAGTTTGAGAATCCCTGGTCTAAATACACAGTATTAATTTCAACCGTGGCCATAAACCCATAACCCCTAATAAAGAAAAGTAAGGATATATGTCATGCAACTTACTTGTATGAAGAAGGCAGAAACAAATGCTTTTCAATGCATTTTGCTTCAGTGACATGCTTTTTCCTTGTGTCAATGCTATACTGACAGTGCTGGTTGCTGCTTATCAGGGTAGATAGTGGTGTATTCTGTGTGGAAAAGATTGTAGCACATTGGGAATCTTGGTTAGTTCTAATAATATAGTTCTAATAAAGCTGTTTTACCATTTGAGAAAGATGTTATCAGAATATATTGAAAAGTTGGTATTCAAACTTTGTCTGTGGCGATGATGTTTGGAAGTTTGTGGTGGCTTGATACAGTTTATTCTTGATTGCTTACCAAGCCTTTGATGAGGGCAACTGGACTGACATAGTCCCTGATGGGGTTGAATTCATCGCAGGATTTCAGGTTTCTTCTGACTGTAACCTCTGCTGCAATGTTGCCTTTCCGGTTTCTGAATTCAACATCACTGTCACATTTCCCATA
This sequence comes from Hemicordylus capensis, assembly GCF_027244095.1. NCBI lineage: Eukaryota > Metazoa > Chordata > Lepidosauria > Squamata > Cordylidae > Hemicordylus > Hemicordylus capensis. Next base: position 271,550,983 of record NC_069657.1, on the reverse strand, counting down.
GACAGTATCCTAGAAGGAGGGAAACAGCAACACTACTGTCACCAACATCAATTCAAGTCTACCTGAAAGGACATCAAGATGAAGAAGGCTGGTCTTCCCTGATTATCTGCACTTGGTCTTGGTCATGCAGCTGGGTTTTGCTGAATCAGTTACAGGAATGTAAGATGACTGAAGCTACACCACTTACCACAGAGACTGTTTGGGCATCACTTTCTGACTCTGTTGGCACTATAAGGGCAGAGATGATGCCTCTCTTGATGTTAAGAATATGTGTAGCTTCATTGTCCTCAGGATACAGATGGACCTTCTTCCTGTCTTGAATACTGAATTTCAGTTCATACCTGCCCAAAAAAACCACAAATTTTATTAACAGGTGAAGAGGGCAGCTTGGGAGTGGCTGGGGAACTGGAGGAACCCAATGGGACAGCCAGCACCACTGGAAATGAGGACAAGGAGGATCAGGAGGGCAGCAGAGGAGGGAAGCCTGAGATGGAGATGGTGCTGTGGCAACATCCTTTCCTGGCGGGGCCCCTGGGGTGGTAATGGCAATGTCGCTGTGGGGTTGGGCAGCATGGGAGGAAGCAGATGGTAATGAAGAAAGAAGCAGAGACATTGGTCTATGTGTGTGTGTGGGGGGGGTGAGGCACCAGGGGATCAGGAGGAAGAGAGCAAGCCAAAGGGATGGAACCATAAGGAGAAGGAGGCATAAGCCAGAGGGCTATGGGGGCTCAGAGGGGGTGGGCGGAGGAGGAGCGACAGAGTACATGGAAAGGTTGAGGCATAAAGAACCCAAGAGGCAGATAAGCTCCAGGGAGTGGGGGGGGGGGCTTCAGGAATGGGTGAGGAGAGAAATAAGAAGGTCAGGAGGAAGGAGGAAGGGTGAAGTGTGGGCCGGAAAAGAGAGAGACCAAGAAGTGAAGAAGAAAACTGAAAAACGGGGGAGGGGGGCAGGGTAGAAAGGATGGTGAGGCAGAAGGAGACAGAGGGTAAGGGGCAGAGGGATTAAAGGAGCAGGAGCTGCAAGAGAAACGCGGGCTGGAAAGAGCGTGGGAGGAGTGGTAGTGGTGAAGGAGGTCTAGAAACCGCGTGGCGGCGGGGGGAGGAATGGGCCAGGAGAGGAAAAGGAAGCAGCAACATAGCTGGCGGGAGCAGAAACACATGGCATCAGGGACCAAGAGAGGAAGAGGTGGGGAGGGTGGGAGGTAACAGGTAAAGAAGTGTCCCCTGACAACACCCTTCAGCAGTAAGGAATGGTGACCCAGACAGTGTGGTGTGATGTGGTGTGGGCTCAGCCCAAAGCAGTGGTGGTGGCAACATGCAATGCCTCTCCTATGCACTTTCCCCAACCAAGTCATCTGCCTCTCTCGAGCAACTCCTCGATGGGCCAGATACGCTGACATGGGACACATGACTCAAAGGCCAGACCTGCCGGCAGGGGCTGTCCAAGGGTGCAACCATGCAAGTGTCCTGGTGGATGCACCACTGCCCACACCAGATGAACTGTTGGCATGTGCCGGAGCAGCCTTTAGGGAAGGGGAGGGTCAGAAGAGCACAGAGGGCACCATCGGGCTATAAGAAGGGTGAGCGAGGGAGGGAGGGGCCCTGTGGGGGAGAGAGCGGCCCTGTGGGGGGGAAAGCCTTCTTTCTTTCCCCAACCCTCCCTGGGCTGGAAAGAGTGGGGGGAGGCCCTGGGGTGGGGTGGGGGCTGTGGTGGGGGGCAAGGAGAGTAATAAAGAACTAGCGTGCAGATGCGCTGTGTGAGTTATGCTAGTATCATATGATTTGCCATGACTGAGATGTAGTAGATTTTCATCAAATGCACGAATCAACCAAAAGCATTTTTAACAGCATGCCACATAAATTTCCAACAAATAAATAAAGCAAGTACAGCTATATATTTTTTTAAAAGCACGTGTATAATGTCCTCAATACAATTAACAGTAAGAAGAGATGACTGGATGACTTCGGGACATTTCCTTTGTACATTACGACCCATCCTGTTGAACGTGGTTTTCTAAATAGTTGTATGGCAACAAGAGTGAGCAGAACCCTTCCCATGTGGAAAGCCCTGTAGAGAGGGCCCACATTGATATTCAACCAAGCCCACCAACTATGCTGGCTCCTAGCCTGACATAGAGGTCGTACACACAACCTCCGGTGACCGCTTTCAATGGTAAGAGTTCACCTGCCTTCTCCGGCAGACAAGCAGCCACCATCCTCCCCTCCACTGTGCTGCATGCCAACACAAGCAGCGGGGCAGTGACGGCAATAGCTGGGAGCAGGAAGACTCCCCACTCCCACATCCCAGGATGCCCCACGCCACAAGTGTGGTGGCTTCTTTCCCCCAGCTGGCTGCCAGAAATGAAAGTGGGCCGGGGGAAGCCTCTAAACCCAGCAGGGATCACACAGATGATTGCCTGCCGAGGTCAAACAAACCTGTGGTTCAAAAGTTGGGCTACTCTTTTGTGGTTCAAACGTTGGGCTACTCTTCTCTGGAGCAGCCAGACAACACGAGCTGCTGGGGGTAACCCAGGCAGCCATTTCATAAGAACAGCCTCATATTGTTTCTATGCCAGCAGCATGTTTGCATGGGAAATATAAACAGAAAACTTATGATACTGTATTTGGACAATAATTAAAAAAAATAAAATCCACAGGATTTAGCTACTACATTTACTACATGTACTTATTGCTGGAAATCAATGGGATCGACAATAATTATGCCATGAAAGTAGACATTCTTCTCTTCCCCTCCTGTGTGCAGCAATATGTGCACGGAAGGGACGAAGTGCAACCATTCATCTCAGCTTTTTTCTCCCTCCCACACCAATGAGGGAGGGAGGATTGCCACAGTGCCAAGCCAGCACCCAGCCATTTCCAATAATATGAGGTACCTTGACATTTCAAATATAGTAACCCACTCCTCCTTGGGCTGCAGGCATACAGGCACTTCCCACAAAGAGCATGACTATGTTATGCAGCAGGGACCTGGAGCAAAGCAAGCAGTGGTCGAATGTAAGCAAATAGTGAGGAAGCCTCACGTTATCTGGAATGGCTGGTTGCATGGGCATTTGCTGGACACAGTGACAATGGGCAGGCTTGGAATGAGCATGAAGGGTAGGGCTGAAGAGGGTTGTCGTGCTTGTGTCAAAGTCCTATTCTGGGGTTTTTAGATTTGCTCCAGGGTCTTGTGATTCTCTAGTTATGTCTTCAGGACAGCACTGCTCTGTATTTTCCACCAGTCATCTAACATCACATGGAAAGTCTGTTAGTTTTGCTTACTGGGTCATGGCAGCAGCAAATTCATCTGAGTTCTTTGACTTCTTTGACAAAGGCCTCCCCTCTGCATCGACACCAGACACCTCTCGGAGGGTACACTGGCTTGTCCTCAGGATGAAATTGCATAGTTGCGGGACTTCCAGCTCAACCTAAAGCAGAAACCGTGTAATACAAGTTAATATATTAATGGTTCAGTTTTAAGATTTGCTGCCAAGAATTTCCAGACAATTAAATGCTATATAGAGGATACACTAACCACAGTGGCTTGGCGCAGAGGTAACTTTCTCAATCTTTTAACTAACCTTAAGGGATTGAGGCACCAGGCTTGTGTGCTCCTTAACCTCCTCTTGAATCCCTCCTCTCTTCACTTTTTGGAGCTAACCATGGTGCAACAAGAATGTCTTCATGGGTCTAACACCAACCATGGCTAGCTCAAATCAGTGTTTAAGAATGCACTGAGTCAGTTTACACAACCAAGATTTGAGAGTAGAAGGAAGAAAACCCAGCTAGTAATGTCTGTGAGAACCCACGGGAAGCCCTCCAACACACCCCACAGAAATGTGGATAGCCCAGATCCTGTACTGATCCTGTATCCATTTTTACCAAGGTTGGATGAAAAGAGGAGTTCTCTTTCTTCTATTCCCTTACCCTGCAGTTAATTCTGGAGCCACTTCGTGAATCTGCCGTTCCCGTCACTCCACTTGCTGTGTCTGCTTCATAGCTGTAGGCATATTTTCTGAGGTGTTTAAATCGGGTTGCTTCCCCTACAAGGCATAAATAAGCAAACATGACCATATTACTTTTCACATACTCCCCCCCCCCCACCTGAAATAATTACAATATTTGAAGGGTTAGGGCTAACCCTAACCCTGCAGAAAATAATTATTTTTTAATTGCGGTCAGAAGCAAGATATATTTTCCTGGACCTAGAGCAGCTATTTCTAGGAACTGCGCATGAGGACATAGGAACACAGGAAGCTGCCATATACTGAGTCAGACCATAGGTCCATTTAGCTCAGTATTGTCTACACAGACTGGCAGTGGCTTCTCCAAGGTTGCAGGCAGGAATCTCTCTCAGCCCTATCTTGGAGATTCTGCCAGGGAGGGAACTTGGAACCTTCTGCTCTTCCCAGAGCGGCTTCATCCCCTGAGGGGAATATCTTGCCGTGCTCACACATCAAGTCTCCCATTCAGATGCAACCAGGGCTGACCCTGCTTAGCCAAGGGGACAAGTCATGCTTGCTGCCACAAGACCAGCAATCCAAGCTGCACAGAAAATAATGAGGCCATGCCCACGACCTCACCGGAGAGGGTGGGCAGGCTGTGGGGAAGGCAGGAGCTCAGTTGCCTTCCCTGGCAGATGAGCGGCTGCCATCCTCCCCTCTGCTGGGTGCCCACACCAATAGCGGTGCACCAAAGGGAAATGCTGGGAGCGGGAGGACGTCCCTCTCCTGCATTCCAGGGTGCCCCGAGGCAGAAGCGCAGCCGCCATGCTTGGCGTGGCTGCTCTTCCCCCCCTGGCTCACTGCCAGAAATGGCAGCAGGCCGGGTGGAGCCACTTAATCTGGTGGCGATCACCCAGATGATCGCCAGCTGTTAAGCAAACCACAGGTTTATCCTAGGCTAAATGCTGGGTTTTAAAGCGGGGCTTGGTGAGGATGCAGCGCTGGAAGCGACACTGCTCCAGGCGCTTCACACGCTCAGCCTAACCCAGGCCGTGCTGCCTTACCCTGGGTTAGGCTGCACATATGAATACGCCTAATATTTCTGAATGTAGATTCCTGATTCACACAGCACATTGTATAACACTCTTATATTTGGCGCATTTGAATGTGGAAGTGTTCAGTTAGCTCCCCCCAACCACATCACTCACACCCTTCTGGATTGCAACAAGAATCTTGAATTAGGAAATGCTGGCAATTCTCAGTACTTCTCTTATTTATATCTTTTTGTAGCGTTCGTCATCCTTTGTTCCAAATGAGGTAAATAAGCATGGGTGGAAATGTAGGATACAGGCAGATGGAGGGAAATGTCTTTCAAGGGTCGCTTTGCACATTCCTTTTTTTCAGCGTACACTTATGCTGCATTCAATATATGCTTAAAACTGTAACATGTGACTATGACAAATACGTGTGTCACAGAAATATCCAAGTCCACAGAGCAATGAAAAACAATTGCCGCCTGTTTGTACATTCAGTGGCCTGATTTTGCCTCTTTGTAGAACACAAAACGGCACTGTCTTGTCTTGAGTTTCTTCTTCTGCTATTGACACAAATGATATGTTCAAGCTCAATTTATTGAAAGTTACAACTATTATAGGAAGATGCTGAAAGGCATCATCTCATACTGCCCGGGAGGAGGCAATGATAAACCCCTCCTCTATTCTACCAAAAAAACCCCACAAGGCCTGTGGTCTCCAGGAGTCGAAATCGACTCAACAGCACAACTTTACTTTACTTTACAATCATTTCGATATTTCCTGGACTCATTCAGCCACACACGTTCATACAACAGTCCCGCATCTCCCAGCAAAGCAGAGGGGGATTATAGGGGACCCAAACAATCCACATCACTGTGGGCTTTCTGTGTACTACCTCAAGATATTTTTCCAGGTAAATTCTGTCAAACTTTCATTTTTGTGCTAAAAAGCCCAAGAAAGACTTTGATAAACAGCAAAGAATGGAAAAGTGTATGTAGAGAAACAAAATAATTTGATAAAAATGATACTGCTGCTAATAATTATTTATTTCTACCTAGGCACCAAACCTATAGGAATCTGTTTTCAGATTATTACCATCACATAGCATGTTAGCGTGTTACCCCTGCTAACTGGGCAAAGAGGCACCTTTTAACGTGGTGATTCTCTTGATTGAGCAGGGGAAGAATAATTGGCCCTATCTACCCCCAGCACAGTACCTCCAGTGACTGTTGCTGGTGTCTATCTTCTGTTTTCTTTTATTTATTTATTTATTTATTCATTCAGTTTCCATACCACCCTTCTAAAAATGGCTCAGAGCGGTTTACACAGAGAAATAATAAATACATAAGATGGATCCCTGTCCCCAAAGGGCTCACAATCTAAAAAGAAACATAACATAGACACCAGCAACAGTCACTGGAGGTACTGTGCTGGGGGTGGATAGGGCCAGTTACTCTCCCCTTGCTAAATAAAAGAGAATCACCATGTTAAAAGGTGCCTCTTTGCTAAGTTACCGCCTTGAGACCTTGGGTTAGGTTCGTATAAAAATGTGCTAAATAAATAAATTAAATAAATAAATAAGTTAGCAGAGGTTTTTAGCTTGTTAGCCCTTTGGGGACAGGGATCCATCTTATTTATTTATTATTTCTCTGTGTCAGAAATAATATGGCAGAATATTATATCTGAGACCTAGGGGCTTTTGAGGCATGACCATACCACTGCAAAGATGGTTAGTGTCAACAGCACATAACAGTGTAACTCAGCTATAAGGGGAATCAATTCTAGGCACCCTGTTCAAGATGTCTCCCCAAAAAATCATTGGAGTGGACAGTTCAAACATTTGTATTGTTTGCTTGTAGTAATTAGCAAGTAGCTCACTGCAGAACAAGCAGATCTCTGATCCAAAGCTTCTATCAACACATTACTTGGTAAATATGGATGGCCAATTAATTTATTTGCATACGTACTTCAGCTACTGAATGAGCATTTAGACATATTTGGTCTCACACAGGACTATCAGACCAAATGGACTCAAGAATTTTGTGAATCTTATTGCATGGCAGGTCCTCGGATGGGACGACCTCACACCTTGCTTTCTCCCTACAGGACAATCTAATTCTTTTCCTATGCTCTTCCCACTACTGGTCTGTACTGCCATAATTCCTGTTCTTATATTAACTTTGGACTAAAATTTAATTTGATTTTGATTTTTTAATTAGACAAACAGCTGTAAGCACAGTTTTTAAAAAATCAAGGGTTATACACGAAACAACTCAGAAAAGCATAACATTTCTCAGAGCTGGGCTGAAAAAGTGAAGTGTTAGTCATGATTGTCTCTAGATGGTGCTAAAGTGCTATTAAGGAAAGCAAAGCTTATCAGGGGACAGAGCACAAAACACCAACTCATCAGATACTTTGACCCTCGAGATATACAAAATGTATCCAGTCAGGCAGAAACAAACACGATTGTTTATGAAGGTTGCTTATAAACATTTCCTGGCCCTTAACCCTGTCATTCTAATATGTCATCCTAGGAACATTTTATTTTTATCTGTGTATGTAGGTATGTTACAGTGGATGTCCCAAATGTAGTACCTATGGAATGGTACACATTCAAATGCAAATCTTGCTGTCCCAGCTGAATTTCATGAACTAAATAGCCATTTCTCCACTCTGAGGACACACATGAATGCTGACAATCAGATAATCAAAGAGGTTGTCTGAGATTGTCAGCATACATATGAGAATTTCAACATGCACCACATTTCAGACATTGTAGCAATTATGTATATGCAGGCAGATGTATAGATATTGGGGTAACACTAATTGAGATGCAAATAAAGTGTTCAGGCATAACCTTGATTAAATGAACATTTTCCTTTACCAAACAGAAATAACTTTTAAAAGCCAATTAAAACAGAATCCATGCAACACAAAGTGGACCCATCTTTGTATACCAGAAATATGATCACTGCTTCCCCCAACCATGTATGAAGTTCCTTTCCACTTTTTAAACTCTAGAGTTTTGTTTCAGAGGAAGGGTTTAAAGGTGTGTAGAGATATACACCTTAAGTGGTGCAGTGGGGAAATGTTTGATAAACAAGCAGAAGGTTGCCAGTTCGAATCCCCGCTGGTACTATATTGGGCAGCAGCAATATAAGAAGATGCTGAAAGGCATCATCTCATACTGCGCGGGAGATGGCAATGGTAAACCCCTCCTGTATGCTACCAAAGAAAACCACAGGGCTCTGTAGGCGCCAGGAGTCAATACCGACTCGACGGCATACTTTACCTTTACCTAGAGATACACATGCAGCTCACCCCCACCTGCAGTTAGATCTCGGCATCACCCTGGCTTCACAACATGTATGATACATGCACTAGCCAATGAATCAAACATCATTTATTATGGCTGGGAAAGAGGAAAGTTAACTTGTAGCCTAACAACACCTGGGCACTTTCCAGATTACATCCCGCAATGGGGTAAAATGCTTCAGTTTGGCAGGATCATATTGAAAACGACCCCCCCGAATCTCAAACTTCTCCAATGGGAAAATACAGCGACTTTTCTGCAATGGACTTACAATGTTGTAGCACTATAACGCAAAGATAAAATCTGAAATAAGGCATCAGAAATGTGAACGGCACCTTACTGCCAGCGCAGGGACTGTGGTGTCACAGCACAGGAAGCACGGAGGCACACTTAGGAGATCTGTAGCGACCCTGTTTTGGGGTTTAATCTGGAAAGCACCCTGGAAAGCCTCAGGTTGTCCACCCCTGAAATAGGCTCTCTTGACTCTCTCGCTATAATTCAGAAGGCCTGTTCACATTTTATTTTTAAAGCACTGGGCATACATTTATTCAATTTATTATATATTCCACTTTCCCCTTAAAAAAACAAACCAAAACCATTTTTAAAATACTGGAATATTAAAATATTGGAACTACTTCAAGGACGAGGTGAGTTACTGCCACAACTAGCTTTAAGTCAATCAATCAATCAAAGCCATGGCCAGCGGCATTTTGCTGTAAACCCAAAGAATCGGTTTTCTCTTGAGTTCAATCTGGAAGAGGATTGTACATCTAATAAGAGAAAGTGTGGCTCCACAATGGGCTTGCCACTCACTTACTAACATATTGATGTACATTTGTATGCACCCCATGAAAGACAAAGCCAAGGATTCATTTTCATGACAGGGGTTCCCAACTTTGTGTCCCGAGATGTTGTTGGGCTACAACTCCCATCATCTGCCATCATTGTTTTAAGAAACAAGAAAAAGGAGAAGAGCATAAAGGAATAGCTAAGAAAAGGGCTTACTTGAACAGGATGGATTTGCATTTTCAGACCCCTCGTTTTCTATAAAATAAAATTACAATACAATTAGTTCTACACATTCTAGCACACCAAGAAACAATTGTTTTCCAGAAACAACTAATTCAATTTGTCTAGTTTAACACAGAAGCAATGTCACAGGAGAGAGAGGCAGATCGTGTGCGGCTATCCAATTTTGTACTTTGGATAGCTTTAGCAAGAGCACTTGGTGAATTGTGGATGCTTTCAACTACAATGTTTTGAGACTGGTAGACTACAGAAAACTTTATCTGAAGGGATTTATCTTCACAAATTTGAGTAAACTGAAAAATCCTCACTGACTGCATTTGTGGACCACAGATGAATAGCCTTTTGATGAGTTAGCTACTAAAAATGAAATAAAAAGAGGACACCTACAGCTCCAATTATAAGCTACAGTTGCAAAATATGGTATCGTCTCCTTGTAAACATGTTGTTTATTAGATTTTATAGTTTTGAGGCAGTGATCCACTTGAATGGGTATCCTGGCTGTAGTAGTTTGTGGATTGAACCATAAGGTTATTTTGATTCTGGTTTTAGTCTTTGCTAACAAGCAGCAGTTTCTGGTACTCGTGAATTATAATGAGTAAAAAAAAATACAGACCATCAAGAAGTACAATTGAATGAAGGATTGATAAACTTATTTATTATAAACCATCTTAGCCAATATCGGTATTCCATCCAAACCTATTTTCAACTTCCAGCTAGTCAGAAAATTTAAAATTTCAGTTTCCCAAATGATAAGACTATTGCTAAAATTAGTGCTCCTCCTCAGAGAAGGTTTTGCTATACTAAGCAGTATAGTATGTGATTAACTAGTATGCTGAATTGTTAAAACGATCCATTTTTATGCAGCATAGTAGGTCCACATATCCAGGAGCTGATGATTCTTCACTGCTCTTACTGTGAAGTAAATGGGTTACACTAAGGGTGAGTTTTAACCTTTAAATTCCATAGGGGTGGGGGTGATCAGAGCATGCTAAATTCAATCCACAGCTAATTACGCCAAGTCTATTTTACTCAAAATGCTGTGACTCCACTGAAACAAACTTACATCCTGATCCTATGTATGAATGCAAGCTTAGAAGGGAAGCAAGTTCTAGGGAAATCAGGGGAGGTTTCATCTTGAGTATCTTTAGGATTAAAGTACCAGGCTGAGATCCTGAACCCAGTTATATTTGTCTGAGATCACACACTTAAACTGAACTAACTCCCTGATCCTAAACATGTTTAGTCTGAGTTGAGCAGAACTTCCTTCTTCACAATGATGTTTAGGATTCCAGCTGAAGAGCCCAATTTGAGGCATTCTTCACTCGGGAATAAATTCCACGGAGTCCAAAGCAACCTGTTTTCGAGGAAGTGTCCATAGGATTGCCCTTCCACTGTATCCCTGTGGATACACAGTTGTGACTTCGTACTACAACAAAGTTCTAGTCAACAAGTTACATAGACATTTAAATTATATAGTCAGGTTTTTCACACAAGTGTTGTATTATATTAATGTTGTGAGCCACTCCAGAGATGCTATGCACAATGTAAGATACAAATATAACTAAACAAGCCTCTTGGATTCCTATCACCAAAGACCATCCTATTAATTATTCCATTTATCACACACAGCACACCTGACCAAATCAGTTGTTTAACCTTAACTGTCTCTTTAAAGGTGCAGTGTAGCCACAATGAACATTTAGAGCTAGACAAAAGCCACACAGTACTAACACCACACAGGAGAGGAGATAAATTGGTCATGTACCAATGCCACGATCCATGTGCAAATAGATCAGATTTCCATAGGTCCACTCGGGACTGAAGAGTTAACAATTCTTCATGATGACATGCTATAAAATACATTGAAACACCTATCTTATCACTGGTTCTCTTGCTCATCCAACCCATCTAGAATTCACATAAACGATGGCAATGACAACTAAATTAGAAAATATGTCCCCCCCCACCACCACCACCGCCAAGCTGAGATGCTACTTACGTGTCAAAGCACCACTGATCAGCAGCAGGAGCAGCCAGAGCTGCGGGGGGCCCATTTTGAGCAGTGGACCCTTTGGCTGCTCTGCCCTCCCCCTTTCTTCTTCCTAACCCAGCGTCAAAGAAAGACTGAGCATCACCACTTGGATCTGCTTTTATATAGTTCCTGGGAAGCAGCTGAGCCAAACGGTTTAGAAAGTTCAGAGCAAATTACAAAAGGTCCAAAGGTTGGAGTCCTGGCTGCTCTGAGCAATAGCCACTGAAGGCTCATCGGGCCTGGTTCAGGCGGCAGGAATGTGCAGAAGGCATGAAAGGGCAGAACATTCCCCCTGAAGCTCTTTATGCAGTCACTTGCCTGATCATTTTCATTGGATAGCTTTGCAACACAATACTGAATCCCTTTTAAATCTAATATTAGTGTCATGCAAAACATAGGATCACACAAGGACCCTCTCTTTTAGTGGAAAAGGATATGTTCTGTGTTAGCAACATCACTGCCTACACCTCTGAACTGGGATACAAGAATGGTAGAAAGGGCATTTTGTAGTTCGGGACATTCTAGTCCCCCCCCCCTTTTTTTTCATGACTCTGGTCCACAGTCACAGGTGTAAGGCAGGGCTTGAGCTACCTGAGGTTCACACTTACAATTCAGGCTAGCTGCCAGACAGTATTCAGGAATGTTACTACATTTCATGAGCTGTAGTAAGGTTCTTTGAAGTGTGTTTGGGGTAGTCTGGTTCCAATTATGCTTCTTTTTCCTGAATCCACCCCCCAACCCCTGCTCCTCCTTCCACCACCATCTTGGCAACTCTGTACAGATGTCCTGGCCTTGTGTGTTGGTACATTGCAATAGATCATGACATCAGCTCTGGTTTTATTTGCATATAAGGGGAATATATGCACTCTTCAAATATGAACCGTCATCACAAGTCTTGAAGCTGCCTTTTGGAGATGCAAGCTTTGAATAAAACTTACAGTGCTAAAGAGAAATTAAATGGAAAACTGAAAGAACTTCACTGCAAAATGGAGTTTCTTCTTTTTTGGCAAGGCCAGCCATGATGGTGTTCTAAATTTTGACTGAAGGTATTGTAATGATATATAAACATGAAACTCTGGTTGTGCTGATCTCTAGCCCTATAATACCGAAATCCTTTTCACTACCCCCAGCTTTGTATTCCTCATTCCTATTGAAACCTTGTCTTGTACATGCTGCTGTGGACAAGGCCCTGCCCTGTGTCACTACCAGCAAAACAGCAGAGGCTGGAACAAGGCCTACACTTGGAAGATAACACCATATGGCTCCCTTATGCCAAGTCAGACCATTCGCCCATGTCGCTCAGTACTGTCAACCCTGATAATATTGAGCCAGATGTATTGACCAGTCAGAGTAGTCTTGTCTACAATGATTGTCTAAAGGCTCTCCATAGTTTCAGACAGGGGCCTTTGCTAGTCCAGCCTGGAGTTGCCAAGGATTGAACCTGGCCCTTTTGCATGCAAAGTATGTACATGACTGACAACTATGGTTCCTCCCCTAAATCAGTGATAAAGTCATTGGATGTAATTTATTAATCTATTTCTTTATTTTCCCACTTTCATATTAAAATGTGAGTATTTAATGCAAAGGATCTATGAAATTATTTGATAATACTATGGTATTTAACCAATCTATGTTTCTCATTTCAGATCTTGCAAAAAGAGAGAGAGATTAATATTGGCAGTATAATCAGTAATAACTTTGACATGATTCAGATGTTTAACTGGGCTAAAGATCCTGCTCTTAGTGAGAGAAGGAAGGAGGGAGAAGGTTATTTGCTCCTGTATATGTACAGATGTCTGTATTATGTGATACAGTTACCATGATAGAAGGAACAGGATCTTCATTCCCTGGTCGCTTTCATAGTGTGAAGCTGTGGGTTGATGAACCTGAGGTTAATCAGTGAAACCTGGAATATTGTGCCCAGACCCCCACAAGGAGACATGGAGACATTGCTATGGAAGGAATGGTCGATTTATTGAAGTTTATGGTACAGGCTCATTGGCTGGGATGGCATGAACATTCCCCACAACAGTGCGGTGCCTAATAGGCCAGCCACGCCGTGGCCGCCCCCATCTAACAGACCATGGCGATAGCACCTTGGCTCCAGGCAGCTCACCCGCTCTCCAGCAGGGGCACCCTTCTCCGCTGACCTAAGGTCAGGTTTCTGACCTCCCAGCGGCAACCCCACCGACACTGCACAGCCATACGGATGGGGTGTAGCCTGAGGAAGGGCGGGAGTCAAGCGTCATCCCTGATCTGTCAAGCCTCAAGGGATCAGCTCCTCCTCCCTGATTTACATCTTACCTAAGGTGCCACACCCCCTTAATTAGCCTTTCCTCACCGCACTGTACCTGCCACAGCAGGCGTTAGCCCAGCTTAATGACCCACACCCCACAAACCTAAGATTGCTGTTGCCAATCCCAGCCTGAGGTCGTCCAAAAAGAACCTCATGCCCATGGCAGACAAGTGAACCCCGTCGCCCTGGTAGAGGGCGGGCTGCGAGTAGACGATGTCGTCGTGTGGTATACATCCGCCGCCATTGGCTGACAGGAAGCGGGCTATAGCCGCATTGACCCCCCGTCTTGCCCTGTCCACCTTGTTCTGCTTGAGCGCTCCCCGCCAGACCCTGCGCTGTGTGATGTCAGACCAGAGGATGACTGACCCCGGGCACCAGGACAGAACCACGGCCAGGTCCTGTTTGGTCTGCCAGGCCAGGGAAATACCTGACTGACTAACTAGGTCATTCCAGCCGAAATGGAAGAGCAGGATGTCCGGTGCAGGGCTCTGCTCCAGGTACTCCCGCAGCATTGGCAGCAGCTGTGCTCTCTGCATTTCCCGTCGCCCGCACCACTCGATGGCGGCCCATCGCCCCAGGCCCAGCTGTGTTCCCGGATCCGTGCCATGCACCCACTTGAGGGCCCAGAATATAAAGGAGTGGCCCAGGACGAGGACCCTGGCCCTCCTGACCGGAGGCTTCGCCCCTGTGCAGGAGAGAGAACACGCATGAGGTGGGAACCAAGAGGAGGAAGGAGAAAGGGGCGATGAGGGCGGATGCGGGAGGGCACCCGCTGCCCTATCGTACGTATCTGCGGTAGGCCGCAGACCGCCAACGGCCTAGGCGCTAGATCTCGTCGCCCGTGTAGCCGAGTCTTGCAGCCATAGAGGCCACTCCGATCCTAAAAGAGTGCGATGACAGGCGGCCTGTGGACACCCCCGCCACCTGAAAGGCCTTCCTCATCACCGCCCAAAATTGGTACTGGGATAGGGGGTTGCCATCAGTGTGCACAAACAGGCACCCCTCGGCCTTGCCCCTGGCCGCCATGTAGGCTCCCAGAGCCTGCACCAGGCACATGAGGTGATTGTCTGCCCTATGCAGGATGACCCGCTGACCCCTGCCTCGGTGGTCGGTTTTAGAGAAGCGAAGCCTCAGTGATACCGCGGCTGGGTCCATGGCCAGGTCGCTCCTCTGCATGACCTTCGCAGTCGCCCCCCGTGCCCCCTTGGGAAAAAGCTCCCCCACCCTGAACGCCCCATAGAAAGCCACCAGCGCCGCTGTTCTGAACAGGGCTTCCTCGTAGGGGGAAGAGCATATGCCCCCAAAGCTCTGCACAGCCCAGCCCAGGGCGTTGGGTGTAATGGGCCGACACTGGTAGGGCCGGGCCGGGGTCTCCCTGGCCCATCCCTCAAGCATGTGCCGGACTCGGAAATCGCCCGAGGGATCGGGCAGCCCCTGGGACTTCGCGTAGAAGGCCAGGGCTGCTAAGTGCCCGGCCATGGTGCTGACAGCAAGCCCTTCTCCCCGCAGGTGCACCAAGTACTGCATCAGGTGTTCAGGTGGAGCCGGCCAGGCCTGGCTGACCCCTGCCCGCCGCCTGAAGTGCTGGAAGGCCGCAACCCTCCTGCCATAGGTAGCCCGCGTCCTAGGCGCTAGGGAAGCATAGATTGCTCTGAGCGCCTCTACACTCCAAGGCTCCACAGACCAACTGGCATCTTCTTGGGCCTTGGGAAAGCATCGGGGCCAGCTGCCGGAACCGCTGCATCTGAAAACGAGACAGAGCATCTGCAATGTCATTCTGTGCTCCCGGCACGTGCTGCGCAACAAACACTATGTTGTTGCGCAGGCAGGCCAGCACTAGGGCCCGCACCAGGCCCATGACCCTGGGGGAACTAGAAGTCTGACGGTTGACAACCTGCACTGTCACCAGGTTATCGCACCAGAAGCGCACAGCCGAGTTGCGAAATTGGTCCACCCAGATGTGCACCGCGACCACTATGGGGAATAGCTCGAGGAAGGTGAAATCCCTCGTGATCCCCCATTCAGCCCATTTGCGTGGCCACCGTTCCGCGCACCACCTACCCCTTAGGTAGAGGCCAAAGCCAAGGCCACCCGCCACGTCTGACTGCACCTGGAAATCCGCTTTCAGGAGCTGTGACGCCCGCCAAAAGGAAACCCCATTGAAGGAGTCCAAGAAGCACAACCATAGCCTCATGTCCTCCCTCATGGCTGCGGCCACCCTGATCCGAAAGTGCGGCAGCCTGCACCCAACCGTGGCATCGCAGAGACGCCACAAGAATGGGCGGCCTGGGGCCACCACGCGGCAGGCAAAATTGAGGTGTCCAACCAGGGATTGCAGCTGGCGCAGCGTGACCTTCTTGGCTCGCTCGCAAGCCCTCAAAAGTGCCCTCATAGCCTCCAGCTTGTCATTGGGCAACCGCGACAGCTGCCCTTGGGTGTCCAACTAGATGCCCAAGAATGTAAGGCTGGTGGATAGACCCTCGGTCTTGTCCCTGGCCAAGGGCACCCCTAACCCATCGCACAGGGCCACGAATGAGCTTAACAGTGTGGAGCAGTGGGCAGAGCCAGCTCGGCCTCCGAAAAGATAATCATCAAAGTAATGAGCCGTGGAATTAAGCCCCGCCCTCCGCCGCAGCGCCCATTCCAGCATCGTGCTGAAGGCCTTGAAGGCCGCGCATGACACTGAGCAGCCCATGGGGATGTTTATTATTGTGGCTGGGGATGGTGGGAGTTGTAGTTCAAAAACAGCTGGAGGGCCAAGGTTCCCCACCCCTGTTCTCTATGGTTTTGGGAGCAGCCACAGTATGAAACCCAAGTTGCGATGGCAGCAGAATTTGGATGACACACTGCCACTTTCAAACCTGAGTTTCAGCCAGCAAAATTTACTACAAATCTAAGGTTCAAATTACAGTTTGGGGAGGGAAACCTTGGGTCGCTCTTGTAAGAAACCGCAGTTTCACACTTTTGGATGACGACAAAACCGAACCTCAGACTCATTCGTCTCCGGTTTGGTGTTATGTGCAAAGGCATCCTCTGTGTCTGAACTGATCTTAGGATGTCTTACTTAGATGCATAATCAAACAGAGAAAGAGACTTGACCTTTTACACACCAGAATTCTGGGAAATGACAGACCAGTTTTGCTCTCTCCCAATCCCCTCACAACCTGAAAATTGAACATATTGTTTTGGGTGATCTACACTTGCATTCTGTGCCAAACAAATGAGTCAATGTGATGCATTTGTTCCAAAATAAAGAACATTTTTGTACCTCTGATCTTTTTGCAAACATCCCAGTGACACTGGGTACTGTGTAGCAGAAGAAAAGTGCCAACATGTTTTAGTGCACAGTCCAGACTTTTGAAATTACAGGAGTGATGGCTCTCCAAATAATAAATATACTAGATCAAATGTAAATAGTAATACCAAGGGCACAATTTCCAGTTTCAGAATAATGAGGTCAAAGAGGTAGTGGTGGTGGGTTCAAGGAGTTTAATTCAAGATTAAATTGCAAAGGGTCATGCATTTTAAGAGCATTTGCTGTTACTTTTGGGGGTCAAACCAGATATGTTAAACATGTCAGTGTCTCTCTTGCCTCCCCCACCCCCGCATATTTAAAAAGAGCTGCCATGTTGGTGAAGCAACCAGATCAGGTTCACAGCATGGATGGGTGACTTATGCCACTGCAGAATTCCCCCCTCCCCAACACACACACTTCTCCCCCTTTGCAAGCAAATATCTACCTTGATGGGGACTTGCAGCAGGAAAATGATGTGTGAGCAGAGTTAACTCCTTCTGCAGCTATGGTCCTGATCAGAACTGCGAGTCCCACACTGCATTTTAAAAGAACAATTTAAAACAACAGAGAGAGAGAGAGAGAGAGAGAGAGAGAGAGAGGTGGGGGGGGAGGGAGGGAGGGAGGATGATTGTCACAACAAGTTTGGCTCTTGACTGTCAGTATTGTCTAATGTTTAATGTATTGTCTAGTTTGGCCCTTTTTAATGTATTGTCTAGTTTGGCACATTTTCTTCATAATAATTCAACAGCAGTGCTCCCTCTAAGAGGGATTCCCAGATGTTCTTGCTCACGACTCCCGGAATCCCCAGCTGCAATGGCTTTTGCTTGGGGATTATGGGAGTTGTAGTCCACAACATCTGGGAATCCCTGTTAGAGGGAACACTGCTTAACAGAGGTGTTGCTGAGGAAGAACCACATTTGGCTGATGCAGGGGAGGGGCTGCTAGCTTCCCCACCCTCCTGAATGACAGCCCCATGATAAAATGTGCAGGCATTGCACATGCCACTTGCAAAGCTAAATTTAGAGGTGCAAGTGTGATAATGTCCCCCCCCCCGCTATCAGGACGCCCTGTGTTTCAAAGGATACTCCTGGATATGGATTGGTGGGCTCCAGGTGTTTTTTTAGAACACTACTGCCACTTACAGAGCCCAAGCACTGCTGCTGTACCAGTGTTGCCACCAGTGTGAGCCAGTTGCCATTTGAGTAAAGGGCTCTGAAAGTGTGTATGTACCTTTAAAAAAAAAAAGAATGTACAGCACTTGCCACATTGACTGACAACCCTGTTCCTACTGTTATACACTCATCACTTCCCTAAACAAGATGTTCCATAGATAGGGCTGCCAGGTTTCATTTCCTTTGCATTGGAGGACTGGAGACTTAGTGTGCATTTGCAATACTTGCTTTATTTTCCAAGACACACAGAAATTATTATTATTAAGAATTTTTATGCACCACTACCTTCAGCGAAGGCAAACAGACACAAGGCAGAAGATCCTTCAGATATTAACTCTGCCCTCCACAAGCTGCACCACCCAGTGTCAGCTGACTCCAGCTAGAAACATTAAAGTATTTTTCTCTCAGCCCATTCCAAGTTCAAAACTGCTGTTTCTGTGGGCCTCTAGTCCCTTTCCCTTAGATGTAGGAGTGCCATCCTTTCCAACTTTTGACATATTATCTCATTCGCAAACTCAAAAAAGTTTCCAATTATCAGGAGACCATCTCCTAACCATTACCTCCAATGATGAAATACGAGTGACCATTCCAGACTATTAGCCATCAGTTCTGCCAAACAAAAGGAACAGTTGGCCAGCTTGATTGTGCTTAATTTTCACTCTCCTATCCTGCTTTGTCCACACTACGTTTAACTGATGCAAAGGCTTGTATAGCGCAATTGTCCATCCTAAGTATGCTAGTTCCCATCTACTACCCATCTACCTTTTTTTTTTACACAGCAGACCACAAAGTTTGAGCGACAAAACATGTCATTTTATATTCACCGATCTCACGTTCTGGACAACCAGCTGGTCCACGTTGGCTTCCTCTTTCTTTGCTTCAGAGCTCTACTGAAGGAGTCAGTTATCACCTTCAACGCCCTATATGGCTGGGGAGCGTCTCTTAGGACTACCTTCTTCTGTGTGTACCTCTGAAGGACTCCGATGCCTCCTAGCTCTGTATCTCCTCTTTATCTGTTCTCAAGGCTACAGATGAGGTTTAGAGCAATCTTTTTCCAATGGAGGTGCCCATTACTGTGCAGAACTCCCTAGAGAGGTCTGCTCGGTCTTTTCCTTCACCCTCATGTCAACGTCTTTCACACAGAATTTGCAGTGGTAGACATTCTGCGCTGCAAAATGCCAGCATTACAGAACTGCCAGGCCTGCTGCACAACATAAAAAGCAGCCACTTGGTGTTGCGAAGTAAGTTGCATAATGACATTAAGCCACACGCAGATACCTCTGCGGTGCTACATCCATTGCAAACAAGTGCCTGTGTACTGTTTCAGGTAATTATGCAACTTCCCACCTCCACATCAATCAATATTTATTATGCTCAGCCATGGGCCATTGCATATAAACAAAATGCAGTAATATCAAATAAAAACAGTTAAAACAAGTGCCTTGAAAAAGGTTACAAGTCTTAAAATCCATAAAATCAACATTTCTGGTTGCTTAAGAGGCTCATAACTTCCTAGCTGCCACAGCAAATAAGGCGACAGAATACATTACATGTGGATAATCATCATGCATTAATTCCTCAATTGCCTCATAAGATGATATATCAGGGAACTGTTGAAGGATAGGTACCAGAAATTTCTTCCAGAGGACAGAACAACAAATAATGGACAATATCTTCAATATGGTCACAAGCATAAATACATGTCCGTTCAGCCCATGGAATACCCATATAACTCTCTGCCAATTTGGCAGAAGGCATCACCTGAAATTGAAGTTCTGAGAAAGTTCTGTGTATCTGAGGGTAGGTTAGAGTAAGAAAATAGGATGCCTCAGAATGGTTCCTCTTTATTCCGGGGAACCAGTCTGAGAAACACGAGCAACTGATTATTGCCTTATCCTCTGCAGCATCCTGCTCAAAACCTCAGTTCCTCAGGGTCACACCCTGGCCATTTGCCAAGAAATCATCCATCCTCATATTGTATTTTCTTAGCAGAGCTTCACAATACTGTGCCCAACCTCCTTCATTTAACTGTTAGCCAACACATCTTTGTGAGGCTTGTATTTCCCATTTCATTTAATCTACACCAATAGCAAAGGAAAGATAAATCAATTCTAGCAGTGATGGAGGGTAGCTCTGTTTCTGCCTTAAGATGGGCCACTGGAGTACCAGGAGAAATTCCTAGTATTTTTCTCAAAAAAATATTTTGAGTAATCTCAAACTCTTCCTTTACTTTTTCTCCCCAGATTTCTGCTCCATATAACATTTGAGAGATGGAATCAAAGATCTTCAGAATGGGGTTCATCAATTGTCCCCCTCTAGAATAAAAGAAGTGTTGCAGCTGTGCATTAGTTTTAGCACCTGTTAGCAAAGTGGCCTCTACTTAGTTTCCAATTAATATTAACATCAGAATTTATCCCCAAATACTTAAAGGATCACACATGCTCTAGAATGTGCCCCTCGAGTAGCCATTTGAAGTGTTGTGGTCTTTCCCAAAGACCATTACTTTAGATTTGGAGCAATTTATGGACAATCTTTCCTCATTACAGAAACTCCCAAGCTTAGTTAACATTCTCTTTAAGCCTAGACTATTTTGAGAAATCAAAATTAAGTCATTGTCATACAACAGGACCGCTACTTTTCGGGTTCTAACTGATGGTACGAAGAAAGAAGGAGATGTCATACTTGTAACTATGCTGTTTACATATATATTTAAAAGGAAGAGGCCCAGTATACAGCCCTGTTTTACTCCTCTAGTAATTTGAATTAGTTCTGTCAGAGTACCTTGAAGCCCAATTGTAACTCACATGGTATCATCCCAATATAGCCTCTGAATGAGCCATAGAAGTATTTTATCAAAATTTGTGGTCGCTAATTTAAGCCACAACCGATCACTGTATACAAGGTCAAACGCTACAGAAAAATCAATGAAGGCTCTGTGTGTGTACACACACACACACACACACACACACAACACACACACACTTATTTGGACCCTATATTTTGAAATTAAATGATGTAAAACATATCTGGTCGATGGTACATCTGCCTTTCCTAAAGCCAGCTTGCTCCTTATGGATAATGGAGTTTTCTTCCTCCCATAGATGTAGATTATGGAGAAGATAATGAGCATACAATGTATAGGTCACTTCGAAGAGACTGATGGGCCTGTAGCTCTTAGGGTCTGAAGGTTCCCTTTCTTATGAGGAAGATAAATTCCTTATATTTATCTTCCAATAAATATAAATTGGCACCACAAGGCTAGATGACCACCTTGTAGGAAAGTTACCGGTGAAGAATAACCTGACTACAACTGGACCCCACCAGTCCACATCCAGTGTAAATACCTCAGAGGTGGCATATCTTCCCCAGGAGCTTTCCCTGAATGAAGCATGGCAATTAAATCCTTAATTTCCATTACAGTGACTGGAGGCCCCTGGTAAATTGTCATAGATTTCCTAGGCTTATTATGTTGAGAGACCTCAGCATGCCCAAAGATACCACTGAAATGGGTGTGCCAGATTGCAGGAGCAACTTGGGCAGCCTGTAAGAATGTTTCCAAATGATTTCTGTCATTTACCACACTCCAAAATCTCTGTTCATTTCTCTCAAGGAGGCTAGGCCCAAATTCTTCCAATTCTTGGTATAATAGATCTTCTTCTTCTCTCTGAGCAGATTTTTGTACTCCTTTTGGGACTGTGTTAAAGTAGCTAAGGAGACAGGCATACCACTAAACCTGGCCCTCCTAATTAATTTTGATAACTCCTTTTTCTTGTACTTCCATTCCTGGTCAAACCAGTTATGGCTAACAGGACCAGTTTTCCTTTGTTGTACTGAATGCACTACAAGAGGTCTCAACAAACCAATTATATCCTCATATACATCTTGTGCTTTATACAGGCCCTTAATTGCCTGCTGTCTCAGTTCTTGCAACCTCGGGCTGCCTAGCAGTGGATTGATTTCCACTCCCATTTGTAGAGACCACCTACGGCGCCTATCTCCCTGTAAAATAAACCCCTCCATTTTCACTTCTGATTCTAGCCCAGGTTATAATATACTAGCATCGAGTGTTAGTTATAATGGAAGATGATCACTTTCTGCTCTAACAGCCAGAGAAAAGGACTGGCTTTAGTACCAAGGGTACTAAAGATGGTGAGCCTAGCATATAATCTACTACACTTGTCCCCTTTGCTGTTAAATAGGTGAAATAACCAGAAGAACAGTCCAGATAACTACCATTAAGGCAAACCAGATGGTGCTTCAACATAATAGCATATAAAGCTCCCCCCGCTTTGTTAATACCTTTGTTCTGGGAAACTCTTATCAAAATTAATGTCACCTTCCAGGTCAAGACCTAAATGGTCCTTCCCCATCCTTGCATTGAAGTCACCATCTATAAGTAGCTGGGAGTTTGGATACTCTAGAATAAGGCCATCGATCAAATCCTCTAGCCTGCTCCAAATTTCTGCTAAGGTGCTCCAGAACCTGGAGGAAAGTACACATTCACACAAACCAAGGAACCAACACCACTATTTTGCACTATGAGCACTTGGAAAAAGCTGTCTGAACACTTACTTAGCAACAATCCAGTTATCTCCATAGAGGTAGAAAGGAGGAATGCTAACCCCCCACTACTTCGTCTCATCTTGGAGGATTTCCTAGCTGGTTGCTCCCAGACCTTATAACCCTGCACAAACAATGAATTTTCCTCCAACAGCCAGGTTTCCTGCAAAAAGATTATATCACAGGACTGGAGAAAGCTAATAAAAGCTGAATCTACCACCTTATCCCTCCACCCTGTAATATTCCATGACACCACTTTGATGTTTGTATCTACCTCTAGCCTCTCAGGGGTTGATAGTCAATCCTCCCGGATATAAGCCAAAAGCGCATATCTATTACCTGCCTCCCAGACTTGAGCTGTATTTTGCCTCAAGGAGTTAAGCTTTACTTCTTTACAACCCTCAGCCTGGCTATAGTGAGTTCCCATGTCCATGGTCATAGTTAGACTATAAGAATTTTTACTCACCCCAGGACCATTCCTGTTGTGAGTAGTGGGATGTTGCCACCTGCCCCACACCATACTCCAATCTGAATCATCCAAGTTGCAGCTCATATCCATAGGGTGTGGTCATTTGATTGGAATGCTGTCAGGAAAAGTCAGACAATTAGGGCCACATGGTCTCCATGAAGCCCTCCTAAGGCACTGAAATTCCCCCCTAGGAAACTGAGTAGAAATATTTTGTCCCCTATTTTCTTTCAAGCGCCTTCCATTTGATAAGGGGGTGGTATCCCTAAGTTGTAGGCAGGCGGCCTGAGTCTTGGGTGTAATTAAATGCTTCTTAATACAGTTTTTGATCTTTAAACCAATATCCTGAAATGTTAGCACTATTGTGCCCATGAGACCATGCGTGGCTTTGATTTCTAAGATCTCCACCTCTTCTCAGACCAGTGTTATTCCAGCAATACATCCCAAATCCTGTAGGATGGCCTTTCCCCTAAAAATAAGGCTGCTTTGTCCTTTATTGTCCAATTGAACAAGGTAAGATGAAATATTCTTTGGGATCAGGCTCCCTGGAAGCTCTCAAGGAAGAATGAGTATACTGGTGGACCCCTTGCTCCCTACTATAGAGTTGGTTATGAAGTTTAAAAGTAGGCTTTCCAGCCAGGATAGCCACATCTACCTTATCCCTTTTCACTGAAATCTCACTTGTCCCTATGGGTGTTATTTCAGAACCATCCCAGAACTCATCTACTGTTACCAGAGTATCCTCTTCAAAGCTTGCAGAGACTGGGACTTCAATGCCCCTAGGACCAACAAATGTAGTGTTATGAACGGTCTATAACATATCAGAACCAGAGGTACCAACTCAGAAGTATGGTGAGGTATAGGCCTGGAATACAGGCCTGTGTCTGATTTCATTTTATATTAAGAGATGAAATCACACCTGAACTCTGGGTGAACTGCTTGCTCGGCCTCTGGGTGAAGAGGCATTCCAGCAGGGCCTTGTGAACTGGATACTTAAGAAAACACAAAACACAAAGGGCTGGGCCTGAGCTAATCAATATGCTAAAATGTAACTCACTATCAGATAATGTCTGTGGAAGAAATCTATGTTAATCGTTTTCAGTGATTGGCTCTGCCATGCCCCAAGGGGGATTATTCAGTTGCTGTTTATAGAAATTCCACCCTAGGAGAACACCTGTAGATTTAGTCTTTCTACTAACACTTGCTCCCCCTCCCGCTCCCTTCCAAGTGCACAGTTTGCAGAAGATGGGCTTAAGGTCTCTCTGGACTGATTTGCTTTGGGCTATGTCCCCTCCTCAAGATAGCAGCTAACAGAAGATGGGGTTAAGATCTCTCTGGACTGACCAAATATCCTGAGGTAATTAAAGGACAATATTCAGAAGATAGCAGCAAGTTGTCACCCCTTCTGGGGAACCCAGGAAAAGCTGAGATTTGTATAGATCAAAGAAAAATACACTATAAAGAGTGGGGGCCACTAGACAGAGAGTTTAGCAGTTCTGTGCCTACGGGCAATCCTGCTCACAGAAGCCATCCCAGAGTTTGCTGCTAAGCCGCATGGAAAAAGCAGGAACTCTGCCCATGGATGCTCAGCCGTGCCCTGGGCAGACTGCAAAAAGGCTCCTGTCTCCTACCAAAGGCCTGGCTTCTTCAACTGAGAAGATCCACCGCTCTCAAAGCCTCTGATCCTGGGTAATATGCTGCCTTCACAAACCTTGGATCCCTACTTTCCTCCTCCTTACTAATCACTACTACCCCCCCTTCCTGAGCCCCCCCCTTCTTCTTCTTTCTCTGCTTCTCTCTAAATGTTTTATTTAGGACTTGTTAGATTATTAGATATCTGTAATTACTGATTGCACACACATATGTTAGTTAGGCACATTACACTACAGCTTGAATCGGAAACATGTTTTTAATGTTTTTATTTTGTCCTGATGAGCAACTTTTTAACAATAAAGCCCATTGAACTTTCTGAGTGTGTCTCTCTCTATCTCTGTTTGCGCGCCCAGATCCTACATGGTCACCATCTCCAAGAACCAATTCAGTTTGTGTGTGATGTGACTTTGCCTCTTTCCCTCTGAGCATGTACAGAGTGCGAAACCAGGTGTAATTCACAACAGTAGTGCAGATTGCTGTCTCCGCAGGCCTATCATAAAACTTTGCAGAATAAAGAGGAATATCTCTGTCTATATTTGGTAGTTCCCATCTAATGACTCATCATGAAAAGAATTATCTTTGTGGCCAACCTGGAGGTTCTACACATGACTGGCGTGTAGAGCCAAAGAGGGTGCGGCGGGGAGAGCGGGCTTAGCCTGCTCTCCCCGCAGATGATCAGTCAGGAAGCCTCTTTGAGAGTGTCAACAAGCATGAGGATAAAGGTGATCCAGTTGACATAGTAGTATACTTGGACTCCTAAAAAGCTTTTGATAAAGTTCCCCACAAAAGGCTTTTGAGTAAACTTAGCAGTCATGGAATAAGGGGACAGGTTCATGTGTGGATCGGAAACTGGTTGAAGGACAGGAAACAGAGAGTAGGAATAAATGGACAGTTTTCATAATAGAGGTAGGTAGGACATGGGATCCCCCAGGGATCGGTACTGGGACCAGTGCTCTTTAACTTGTTCAGAAATGATCTAGAAGTTAGGGTGACCAGCAAAATGGCCAAATCTGCAGATGACACTAAACTATTTAGGGTAGTGAAATCCACAATAGATTGTGAGGAACTCCAAAAAGATATCTCCAAACTGGGGGACTGGGCGACAAAATGGCAAATGCGGTTCAATGTAAGCAAGTGTAAAGTGATGCACATTGGGGCAAAAAACACCAACTTCATGTATACGCTGATGGGATCTGAGTTGTCGGTGAAGGACCAGGAGAGAGATCATGGGGTCATGATGGACATCTCATTGAAAGCGTCTCAGTGCACAGCAGCTGTGAAAAAAGCTAATTCCATGCTAGGAATCATTGGGGTGGGTTGAAAATAAAAATGCTAATATTGTAATGTCCTTATACAAATCTATAGTGTGGCCACATCTGGAGTACTGGGTACAGCTTTGGTCACCGTATCTTAAGAAGGATGTTGTAGAACTGGAAAAGGTGCAGAAGAGGGCAACCAAAATGATCAGGAGCCTGGAGCACCTTCCTTATGAGGCTAGGCTACAGCAACTGGGGCTCTATAATTTGGAAAAGAGGCGACTAAGGGGAAACATGATCAAAGTGTATAAAAATAATGCATGGAGTGGAGAGGGTAGACAGAGATAATTTTTCTCCCTCTCTCACAACACTAGAAGCAGGGGTCATACCATGAAACTGAAGGTTGGGAAATTTAGGACCGATAAGTGGAAGTACTTTTCCACACAATGCATAATTAATCAATGGAATTCCTTGACATAGGACATGGTGATGGCCACCAGCTTGAATGGCTTTAAAAGGGGCTTAGATAGATTCATGGAGGACAGGTCTATCAATGGCTACTAGTCTGGTGGCTGTGGGCCATCTCCAGCCTCAGAGGCAGGATGCCTCTCAATACCAGTTGCAGGGGAGCAACAGCAGAAGAGAGAGCATGCACATACCTCTTTCCTGTGAGCTCCCCAGAAGCATCTGGTGGGCCACTGTGTGACATAGGATGCTGGACTAGGTGGGCCTTGTGCCTGATCCAGTAGGGCTGTTCATATGTCCTTATGTAAGCCACATGACTACTGGCTGTCAAGGAGCCGGTGGGGGCTCCAGGGATCATGAGCTGCCTGGGCCCCGGAAGTCCCAGGATGTCCCGCACAAGTGTATGGGGCATTCTGGAAGAACCCCCGAGGCCTGGAGGCTTGTTGCCTCCTAGTTGGGGGTCTACCTGTGTGTTGCCATGTGCTACGCCAGCACACAATTAAAAAACACAAGGTTAACGTTAACCTTGCTCCGTTAATCTCATTTAAGGGGAGGGGGAATTAGGTGAACTAGCCGCTGTGGAACCACCAGGCTCGCTCGCAGGTCCAGTTGTTCCGATGCTCACTAGAAAGTGGGCTAGGCTCCCTTAGCCCGCTTTCTAGTGAACATGGGAATAGGCTCCTGGTCTTTAGTTTCTTTAGTCCTCTCCCTACCAGGAATAGAGTCAGGAGAAGCAATTTTCAAAATCCTTGTTCTATCAAGGAACAAATAGCCGATAAAGCTGTTTGAACCCCTGTTAGAACTTTCTTTACTTGGGAGACCTCTTCAAATAGTATTAATACAGCCTGACCTGAACAAGTACAGTGTTTTCTCAAAGCTGACAAGAGAGGGGGAGTCATGCCTTTCTTCTGATGAGAAGGCTTTGGAGCAGACACATTAAAATCAGGTGGTGAAGTAAGGGGACCTAAATTATCTTGTTGCCTTTGAGGGGTAATATCAGGTAGCCTGAGGAACTGAGGGTTGTCAAACATTACTATAGAGTCATTTAACTCAAAGTTGGAGGTAGCATGATTTGTGTCACTGGGAACTGTGAAAGTCCCAGCATCTGCAGTACCTACAATCTCGTTCACCTCTGGACTACCCAGGTCCCCCACCCATACTGCATCAGAATCTGTCACGCTATCATGTGTAGCAGGAAAAAAGTAATCCTCTATGGTTTTCTGCTTGAGAGAAATGGGCAATTGTACAGAAAAACCCAAGGAACATTGCCTTCCAGGAGACAACTTACTTGGTTATAGAAAGTCTTTACAAGACCGCCAATTGCTTGTAGCCTGCCAATGCTACTTGCTCACTGTGGTCTTTTCTTCCCATGGAGGCTCCTCTCTTCACTGCTCATAATCTTGGGCCCACAGACTGTTTGCCACAGGCTTAGGCTCATGCCTTTGGCAAGCTCAGCTAAGTTATACCTGCATGTGGGTGAGGCAGAAACAAGACTGCAGTCAGCCCAGCTGGGGCAGCTTTGGTCCTCTCCCTTCCCCCAGGGCCCTCACTTCTGCATTGTGCAGCAGCCCTGGCAGGTCTTTGATGCAGGGCAGCAACAGCAAGAGAGTTGGCATGCCCTCACCTCTTGCCTGTGGGCTTCCCAGAGGCATCTGGTGAACTACTGTGTGAAACAGGCTTAGGCTGGACTAAATAGGCCTTGGGCCTGATCCAGCTGGGCTGTTCTTATGTTCTTAATGCAGCATGTAATGTTGGCCAGTGAATTAATTCATCATTAGCTTTGCTGTAATGGGTTTTTTTGACTGTGTTTTCTCTTATCATGTTATACTTTCATAAATGCTGATTTTAATACATGTGTTTTCCATGTTATTTTAGTGCTTTTGCCTTGATTTATTGAATGATTGTAAATTGATAGGTTTCAATTGTTTTTTTATTTTTCCATTAGTCAATTGCAAGGTAAAAAGAAAAGAAAAACGGCTTCTGAGCATAATGTTCCATTATATTTTTAGAAAAAGAATGTACAAAATGTGAGCATGTCCAAGAGAGCTTGATACATTGTCTAATACAACAGTTTTAAAAGGAATTCAGCGCATATTTCAGAAATGTAAAATAAAATACCAGATTTTCAAACTTTCTCCTTAAATCCTAATTTTTAAAAATCTATCACTTGTAAAGCACTAAAGTGCTGTTTATTTTAAAATTTGATCACAGTGTTTGATTTATAAAGGCAAATTTCCCTTCAACTAGCATAATTTACAATCATTGCATTTTTAAAACAAAATGACACATTTCAGGGATGCTATGTGTGTAAATGTGCATATTGGAGAGATCAGGGCTGGCATTTGTTTTAGAAAAGCAGTTTCAGGGATGACCATTTCATGTACAGGTGTGGTATGTCAGAGTGGTTCTTCTTAGCCCTTTCCCTGCCAACTGTTTTTCTGCTCCAAATTGCCCCTCCAAGACCAAACTGCTCTTCTAAAATATGGGCTGGTGGAATTTCTAAGATGTATTTTGGCACATTGGATAGTTAGCCACTTAAGCCTCTTCTTTTCTAAACTTTTTTCTTCTTTTCTAACTACTGAATGCTTTAGGGGTAAAAGCATTGGGGGGAGCAATTTAGAACACTCCCAACAGAAAGGATTCACCCTCCTCTCCCCAGTTTTTCTGTTAAAATTCCCTCCCCAAAAAACTGCTTTTCTGAATGAAAAAAATATATATACTTGTGGTGCAATGCACACATTAGTTAATAAGATACAGTTGGTCTTTTGGTGCACGTTCTAGAAAGCATTATCTGGTTTGTGTGTGTGTGTGTTTTAAAAGAAATGTAAGTATATAAACTGACTACACACAGAAACTGGCTGCAATTATTTTCCTTTGTTTGGACTATTATTAAGCTAAACCCTATATTGCAAATTTAGGTTAGAGATTACCAGCGGATAATGGTGAGCATCAAGGGAGTGAAGGAAACAGATGTTATTTAGTAACAGGAGGAAATCTTTAAGCAGTTAATTTTTTCTGGCTGTTGGCAAACAGTTTCCATTAAGATAAACAAAATACCTACACATCTGCTCAGCAGGCAAAACCTGTACAGATTTACTTTTGGAGGCTATTCCCATGATCCCTGGAAAGCGGGCTAAGGGAGCTTAGCCCACTTTCCAGGGATTGTGGGAGCCACCGGGCTCGCAAACGAGCCCGGTGGTCCCAAGGCGGCTAGCTTGCCTAGAACACCCTCCCTTTAAATGAGGTTAACAGAGTGAGCGCTCCATTAGCCTCATTTGCTCGTGTGTTGCTGCAAGCAGCCTCCAGGGCTTGGGGGTCTCTCCAGGATGCCCCGCATGCTTGTGTGGGACATCCTGGAACTTCTGGGGGCTGCACGGCCCCTGATCCCCGCAGACTCCATGACAGAGCTGGCAGTTGTGTGGGTGGCCAATCCAGCCGCCCAGGGCTGCCCTTTGATCATCTGTGCTTTGATCATCTCCCCACAGACCCAGAAGAAGCTCTTCTCACCGATTGTGAGAAGAGCTTCTTGGCGGGGGCGTATCTAGGGTCGGGCAGGCAGGGCACGTATTCCAAGCAGTGACACAGTTTACTCTGCATATCCTTTAATTATTTTCAGAGTATCTGGGAAAAGTCAAATTCTCCATTGATTTTTAAAACTTATGTAATAGTGATGCTACAATGCATAGTCGAGAATTAGACAGGCACTTCTAGTTTTCCAAGTACACCTCCACATAGTATTTGGGTATTTCATGAGCCCCAGCATACTGAAATTTGTAGTTTTCCAGCATTTTTTGATCTGGCTAAGTCCACTGCTAAATAGTTTTTGAAATATTAAAAGATTAACGAGCCTGACTTGTATTTTTCAGCTGATATTATGGTAAAGTTATCTCAAAGATGGGTGTCAGATGCTTGGACAGGGGGTGCTATTTTCCCTAGATACGCCTCTGCTTCTTGGTAGAAGTACGATTCCATGTTTGTATTAGGAAAATAAACAGTTTGCCACAAATAGTTGCCATAATAGTTGGTATTGCTTTAATATATTCTTATATTCTATATTCTAGGCTTGGCTGTTGGACCTCTTGCATCCTCAGTCAGGAGTGCGATGAATTCATTTGGATTGGCTCAGATTATCTGGTGACATTTTTCAGTATTCTGAGGAAACAGATTAGCTTAACCTGCGCAAACCCAGATCAGTCCTGGGGAGGTTTATCCATTATAACTGAGCACTGCCAAGTAAACTATCAGCCATGTTTTCTAATAATTGCAGGTGGGCAGGTCTGGGAAAATGCTAATACACTGGGGAAAAATCACCTGTTTATTTCTATGTAACTAGTAATATAATTAGAACCTGCATTGACAAATTATTATCTGCAGTTGAAATAAAATTTAAGCCTGCCACCTAAGGGCATATTTACACATGTTATTTAAAACTGATTTTGCTTCAGTCCAGATAGTAAGCAGAATGTAAAGGATCATATGCACTGCAATGCTTTACATAAAATTTAAACAAATACGACCTACTTTCCTTTTCATATTTATTCATTTATTTATTCAATGTTTACCTGTTCTTTCATTATACAAGACCTTCACAATTAAAACACAATATGCATTTCATAAAGTGAGAACATCAGACAGCCAAAACAGAGGGCAATGGTAAATGAAGGAGACATACATCATCATCATCATCATCATTCATTCATTCGATTTCTATACCACCCTTCCCAAAATGGCTCAGGGCGGTTTACACGGAAAAATAATAAATGAATAAGATGGATCCCTGTCCCCAAAGGGCTCACAATCTAAAAGAAACATAAGATAGACACCAGCACAGTCAGTGGAGGTACTGTGCTGGGGGTGGATAGGGCCAGTTACTCTCTCCATGCTAAATAAAGAGAATCACCACATTACAAGGTGCCTCTTTGCCAAGTTAGCAGGGGTTGTGAAGGAGATATATATGAAGGAGACATTAACCTACATCATACTAGGGAACCTCTATGTAGATGTAGCCTTCACATCTGAAAACACCCTCACACACACAAACGGGATTTTTTTCCTCCTACATCAATGGAGCTTGCTTATTTAGTATGTTCTTAAACTGCTTAGCAAATGTTATGATCATATTACACAAAACCCAGTGAAGCAAAAGCCCAGTTTCGACAAACACTGGATTTTATGACTTTGCATAGATAAATGCCCAAGTTCTTGAATTTCATTTTCATATATGATCACAGAAACACATACAATAACTGAGTCTTTTAATATAGTGCTTATTGACTTGGGTGTTATTCCAAAGAATACCCCACTGACTCATTCAGCATATTTTCATCTGACTAATATAAGGGAATTTACCATTATGTACTTTGAGTTCTCTAATCAGTTCTCTTTCAGATAAGCAGCTATTGCGAATCAGACACCCTGAAATAACTCATGCGCCTTCTACTGAATAAGGGCACTGGCCTCTCTAGTCCAGTATGGCTTACTCTAACCAGCAGCAGCTCTCCAATGTCTCAGGCACAGGCCTCTCCTAGATCTGCTGAGCTCTTTTAATTAGAGATTGCCAGGGACTGATCCTAGAACCTTATGAATGCAAAGTGCACATACTCAACCTATGAACTATGGAGCAATTTCTTCAGGTAACTAACTTGGCCTCCAGCTATCTGGATGTACTTCTTATGGAGAACAATGCCACTCCCCTCCATTTCTCACCCTCTATGCCTGCTCCTCTAGACATCCAGGTCTAAGAGCTGCCATCCCAAATGGATTGTGTACCCTGCTTTGGTAACAAATCCAAGGACTAATCAAGAATACAGTTTGAGTATATTGTTCCACCAGTGGGGGCTGCTGTTATGAACTGAAACTATAGAATGCATCTTAACCATTTGGTGCTCCACACAGACGGGACTGAATGGGACCCTACACTTATCACCCTACTACTTGCTTTTCTTTCAGTGCAGAATCATCACTCTATTATTCTTTAGTTCATTTACATCACTTTATATGACCATATATGGTTTCACTCGAGGCACAAACAACCAGGCTCAAACTATCATACTTTGGACACATTATGCAAAGATCCAGCTCCCTTAAGAAGTCTATAATGCTGGGGAAAGTTGGAGGAAAGAGAAGAAGAGGACGACTAGCAGCCAGCTGGATGGACTTGATTACGACAGCAGTGAATGCACCACTGAGAGACCTTAAAGGCCAAGTTGAAGACAGAACATCCAGGAGAGAATCTACTGTATCTATGTGGTCACTAAGAATCGACACCGACTTGACGGCACTTAATCAATCAATCAATCTGACCAGGGTCGGCCCAAAGTCTGAGTGCCTTAGGCAAGCCAACATGTTATGTTATTTCACTGAGTCCCATCACCAAGACATGTTCTGCAGGCTTTAAGGGTGGCGGGGGATGAGGCTTCTTCTTTTTGCTGCACACCTCTTTCAAGCCCTCACAGGTTTCAAAGTGGGCTCAGGCCAAGGAAAAGAAGAGGTTCCTGGCAGTCTCTCCTCCTTGCTCCCTACGCCTTTTGAAGCCTGTAAGGATTGAATCAGGAGGTGGGAGCTCCTGATCCAACCTTTGCAGATGTGGAAAGAAGTGTGGGTCAGGAGGGGAGGTACATATGACATTACTGAGGGTGCAGGAGGGGCTTTACTAGCGTCCATGCTGCTAAAAAACCTTGGAAGGCTATCCCCTACTAACTAGGCAAAAAGGCACCTTTTAAAGCAGTGGCTCTTTTATATTTAGCAGCATCCCTGTGTGACCCAGCACAGTGTCTCTTCACTTGTTTGCTGTTGTGTCTCTTTTTAGATTGAGAGTCTCTTTGGGACAAAAAAATCTTCTCATTTGATTTGCTATGTAAACCGGTTGGAAATGGGTTTTTTGGCTGAACAGCCATATATTAATCAATCATCATCATCATCATATGGGCATTCTCCAACCTTAACCCCCACCTCCTAAATTAGTTCACTTTTGCATTTTCTGGTGAAGAAAGTATCCACAATATGATGAAACAAAGGGTTGCCCAATGATGGGAACCAGAGTCAATTCTCAATATTACTGGTTCCCCTCCCCTGGTGGTTAGGATTTTTGATTCCTTTTTATGTGCATGCCATTGTCTTCCTGATGGAGTCCAAATACAGTAATAAAGTCTAATGTTAGTGACCTGCTTTTTCTTGTATGATAAAGTCTAATGTTAAAGTGACCTGCTTTTTCTTGTATGATATAGCAGAGATAAATAAGCAGTGATATCAGCACTCAAAGTTGTTGCCCATCTTTTATGCCCTGCCCTTGAACTTGTACTGAAAGGAACCTTTATAAACTTTCTCTGAAAAAGTCATAAGGCCTTACTTATTAAGCTCTTAGTTACCGTCTCCTGAAGAAAACAAAGTAAAGGCCCCAATAAAGCTTTATAAATGACAATATAATTAGACTTTAAGTCAGATTCAAGCTCTGTCCTACAAGAGTTGAAAATGAATGGCCAGCTAGTGTCCTCAAGTCATACTGTCTCAGTTCTACCCAGGGACAGTGGCAGACATCCTGACTAAATTACTCAATGGAAGGGACATTGAAATTAATAGCACAAGTTAGGTCATGAAAACATTCGTCATGACTAACTTCTCCTATTATTTTTTAAGGGAACTTCTCTCAATTAATTTAGTCGGGATCAACGATAACCCACCACTATCTGCATTAGAACATGTGTTTACATAAAATGACATTTGGTTTTTATACTATTGTAAAGTTAGAAAAGAAAAATTAAGTGCAATAGTAAAAAGTAATTAACATCAAGCCATTTGAAGTTGTCTTGAATGCTTCTTTGCTGAAGAGGAAAAGCATGATACAAATCTTGAAGATAAATACATGTAATGGAAGACTTGTACAGATGGATGTTGAAAAGGAGGTGACACAAACACTGATTTCCTTCATTCCCTTGGAGGTATGAATTCATTCATAAATTTGGGGATAAAATTGCTATTACACTGAAAGATACACAGGGCTATCCTGTTACACTATCACATGTCTTGAGTATTTTTATTGAATGGTGAGAAAGATGATATTTTTTAAAACAGTTCAGAATCAGTTTTCAGATTTTAACAGCAGTCACAATCCTGAGAGAAAACTACTGAAAAAGAAGTAAAACACTATCTGGATGGCTTTTATAGATGCTGGGATGTGACTGTGATGGTAAAAAACACAAACTTCATTTAGTTAATGAGTTAATTTATATCAAACTTGTCTGATAGTATATATTTCATAAACATGGATAAACATTAATATATTTAGCCAAATGTGCATACTGACTTATGCAAATACATTAAAGCTAAAAAGCATATTTTATGCAACCACCTTGAAACTAAGTACGTCAAGGTTGGGTCAGTGTTTGCATGGATGACCACCTAGGATCCCCATCTGTGTCCATCTTGAGTTCCAGGATGGAAGGTGGGGTAGAAGTGTAATAAACATGTCTGAAACTTTGCATGAAACCTTTTTAAGCAGAACAAGTGGCATCCAAAGTTATCATATCAGAATGTTTTCATAAACTTATCAGTCCTTGTAATGGAGTCAACAACCTCCAAATAAGGTCCCTTATCCATAATAGACATTACATTTAGTAATGCTTATTTCTAAATCATTTTAATTTTTAATGAATGTATTTTAAAATGTCAAGTAACAGATTAAAACAAGAACTCTTTCGCCTGGTAAAACAAACTGTCATGATACTGTTCTCATCCCGAGGTTCCTACCACAGGAATCCCTACCACAATATAACAACAATCATAGACTTGGGATGCATTGCTTATGAGCTTCACTGTACCAGAGACCAACTCCAGCAAGCACACAGTACAAATCATTTCGAGCAATGTATCCACTGTCATAACTTGGGAGAGATTATCCTCTTATCAGCCACCTTTTCATCATTTTATTTAGAATGTGAAGGGGTTTAAAAAAAAAAGAGGCTAAGAACTGAGCCAAGATTTGAAATCAGAGCACCCAGAGCCAGGAGTATGTCCTTGGAATACCAGACAAGATCACCTCGACTTAAAAAATTAAGCTGACCTAATTAAACACTAAATGCCCGATAAGATCAAATTTTGACAATGTTTTACAGTGGCAGAGAAGGGATCCCTACACTAATATTATCATCCAGCAATGTAGAACTGTTGTCCCTGCCCCCCGCCGCCAAACACAGCCTGCCAGGTGCTTGATAACTCCTTTCCAGCTCCGTTGTGAGCTGCCATACATGAGTGACAAGCTGTGCTTAGCTTCTTAAGCTGCCAATCATGCTGGTCCAGGGAACACAAATTTCAAAACAAATGCCCTGTGGCAACAATCACAGTCCCATTCCTACATCGATGTTAACACTGAGTTTTATTCACGAGTCAGGCTAGTGCCTTCATCTCCTGGTTGGGGCTTATCTGGGGCATCTGGCTGGCCAGCATGAGAAACAAAATGCTGGACTTGATAGGCCTTTGGCCCACTCCTGAAGGGCTCCACCTATATGGGGGTAATATTGGTATGAGAGGAGCTAGGAAGAGAAACTGGCAGAGTTATGTACTGCATGGTGTTCCTAGATGGTTCTTGGGAGATATATAACTCCAGGCTGTAATACATTCCTCCTATGACCACTAGGCTCAAAGCTGGGATATATCCCAGATGTGGGATATATCCGAGCAAACATGGGTTAGAAACCCCACCTCTGTGGTGGGGTTGATGGCAAATAAGTCTTTCTTTTCTGCCAATTTGCACCTGTAGAGTGCCATCCAGCAAAGCTGTCAGATAATAAATCAGCAAAGCTTTTGATAATTACCCATTTGTGGCCCACCATGAGGTTTGCAAGGCAGTCAGTTGCATCTGACTTAAAACCATTTCTTTTAAAATGGAGACCATATAAGACCTCTTAGCACCTGCCACATTTGCCAGGATGAATTTGTTTTATCATGTAATGCAAACAAAGTCCTTGCAGTGGTTGTCCCATGACCTGCCTTCTCTACCTTTGCCCTGGTGAAAGCCAGTCGAAACATGTTAGCAATCTTCTCTGCATGGTAATTAATGCATTTTTGAGGGAGGGAGGGTCATACAGCAACCTTGAAAGAGAAGTAGCTAGACCCATTATTTAATAAAATAAATGAAAAAGCATCTGGCCGACATGGGAAATGATTGACCATCTTCCAACTTGTCTTTTTTGGATTCCAGGAGAGGGTTGTGGCCAAGCAGCTCCAGGCACTCTTGGATGAAACTGATTTTCTAGATCCATTGCAGTCCTTATTTTTGATTTTGGGACTGAGGCTGCATTGGTTGCCCTAGTGCAGTGATCTTCAGTAATTTTTCAAGCAGGGGCCACTTTGGCAAAAAACCTTCAGTGTGAGAGCCTTTTCCCACTGTGCTGACCTCTGCATACACTATTTTCTTAGTGCTGGGAGGGTCCTTTAGATGGAGCTCTCTCTTAAGAGCTCTTTGGGGAAAGTGCTGGGAGGGCCAAACTTGCCAACACCCTATACACCCTTCCAAGATGGTGCAGTGACTCAAGAGGGCTCTGCTTCTCTAAAGGAGTCCCACAGACACTGGGAAAGCACAGCACTGCACAGCAAGAATGGCCACCTTCAGATGGTGCCGGGGGGGCTTTGCAAAATATTCCACTTTGGCTGAAGCTTTGCACAGGCTCAATAAATAATTAGGGGGCTTCACTCAGGGTTGGTGGGGGTTGCTACTGGCCTCTGAGCCTTACAAGGAAGAACACGGCCCTAGTGGATGACTGTTGCTGGGAGCAGGACATCAGGAGTGTGATGCAATTAATTCTCCAGGATGTCTAAGAGGCTTTTGATAATATTGACTACAGTATCTTCTGGACTGTTGTGTTGCTAAATATCTGCATTGTTCAATGTTTTTGTTTGCTTTTAATTATTTTTTATGGATGTATTTCAATTTGTTGTGAACCACCTTGAGACATTGGTTGTTGTAGTTGGTATACACATATGAAAAATAAATTTATGGTGGTTATCATACCTTCCTAGTGCACACATACACTTTTTTGACCAGCATAGGTGAATTTGCTTTTTGCCAGTTTATATCTATCCCGGTTTATTCTGCCTTGATGATATCTACCCTACCACCCTGCACTGGCAATTTTGGCTCACATACTAATGTTGTGGGTGCATACAAATATTTCATCGTGTAAGGGGCCAGGGGCCAAAATATTGTTGGTTACCAAAAATATTTTCCTAAGGGTTGTGGGGCCTTTGGAGACATATTTTCGTGGATTAGCAGAGGGAAGGAGGAAATTGGTAAAGTCGCTCCTCCCCCTTGCATACAAGAAATGTTCTTACTATGCATGCAATGTTAGTTAGGATGGGACACTTCCCATTCTGTCTTCACTACACACCTTTTCTCTTGCACTTCCCATAACAACGGCCAAGTGAAGGACAAGGCATTTTAAGAGTCCAATTCATTAGAGGTTTAAAGGAGTAAACAAATGGATGAAAGCACAACACTTCTCATCAAACTGTCTTGGAAAGTATTTCAGTCATGAATCTTGTAAATCCCTTCCAAAATATTGTCAAGGGATCTTGTAGACAATCACCACAAAGTTTCAGTTTTAGCATGCTGGAGCCACAAAATGCTGAGAAGACCTCTGTGCACATTGCATTGTCCTGAAATTTCTGCGAAGGGAACTAAAAACAAATTTATTTTAGTTGAACATTAATTCAGTAGGTGCTGTTTGCACAGTGCAATTTGTTCCAGTCAACATTAACTACTTATTTTCCTGAATGTGTATGACTAGAAACCTATTATTCTGCAAACCTCTCGAATAGTAACTGAAAATATAGGCTTATTAGTTATTATTTAGATAGTGCCATTTATGTGCTTGATGTTTTATAAAGGAATTGGAAGGCAGTGCTCTGTCCTAAAGGGCTCACAATCTAAAACCAATACAAGGGAAACAATAGAGGAAGGGACGGAAGTAGAGGTAAGGATAAATAGGGAAAGAATATGTGATTATTCATTCACATGTACTTGCACTTAGTTGCAATAACAGGGCATAGGGACAAGGAAGTTAAGCCAAAGCCTTCGGCAGGTGTGTGTGTGTGTGTGTGGGTGGGTGGGTGGCGGGGGAGAGCAGGACAGACAAAATACAATTTGCTGTTATTTCAACATAACTTTAAAATGCTGTTTTTGTCTTGAGATTCTTACAAATCCATTCAGTACAATTCACCAAGAACGGAGCCAGATGTTCAATTGTTATTGGTGTGCATGTGCTCTCTCTCTCTCTCTCTCTCTCTCTCTCTCTCTCTCTCTCTCTCTCTCTCTCTCTCACACACACACACACACACACACACACACACACACACACAGCCTCCCCTGCACATTTGTGCCAAATGCCAAATCAAGCAGGAAGTTATTTACACTATCAGCATACTTTCTTTCTCCCGACAGCTAACAAAATTAGGCAAGAAAGAACTATTTCATACCTTATACAGCAGCACCTCAAAATTACTGAAGTAGTGAGAACCTCCTCTGGGACTCTCATGGCTGCCTCTAGGTACTGAATGGTTGCCTCTAGATTTCTGTACTAGAATGGTTCTACACATTCTTGTGAAAAAATGGGCAGAAAGTTGTAATTAGCAGTGGTTATAATTTGATCATAATTTCCTTACTGAAGAGTCATACAATAACCCATCCTATCTCCCCATCCATTCTTGTTGCATGTGGTATATCCTTTAAAAAAACGGATCTGTGGCACTGATGAAATCTGGATTGGTGGTAATCCCTTACTGCATGCTCGTTAAATGAAGCATAAATATTGTTGGCATAATAGAATGAATGGCAACAGATAAAGAGCTATCTCCAGAGCCAATAGCTTTCATTCAGTGGGTCTTCCTTCTGAGAAGATGTATTTGTGATTATGGTATGAGAAAATTCACATCTTTCAAACTTCTCACTAACTTCAAGACCTAGAGCTTGACCACTGAGTGCTTAATCTATACAATGAAAAACATTCATACATGTTAAGGACTCAAGTTTGAGAATCTCTGTTGTAAGAGATCAAGGAACCTGAAACTGAAACAAAGCCTACTACAGCATAAGTTTCTAATTACAATATAGCAAGTCAATGGAAAAATCTAGGAGTAAGCAGCAAAACATGCTTGGAAAAAATGATTTTCCTGTACTCAGATTCCAGAGGGACTTTTCATACAAAGTCAATACTCTTAACCTGCTTTTGCTGAAATTGATATATGACAGACAAATTTCTGAGAAACTATGAAATCTGGTTCTGACAGAGAATGAAAAATACATAGCAGGTAGGATTATAGCTTAATTGGGTTTGCTTCTGTTGGATGAAAGGTCATGCAAACATTTGACTTTACAAGACTCTTGATGGGGCAGAAATGCCTGAAGAAGGTTCGATCTGGCAGAGGCTTGTGAAACCCAAAGCTGCAATCCTGAGCATTCTTAAAAAAAAATAAGTCCTACTAAACTCAACAGCATTTTTTAGTAAGTGTGGTTAGGACCAGCTTCTACTACAGCATACTTATTCACTATATATCTGCATTGCAAATAAAGTAGGGGATAGAAACTCCTTTTTCTCCGGAATAGAGATTGGTTTGAGGCATTATTGCCCATAGTTTGCACACTCATCTCATTATCATCTCTGATAAACAGGTTTTGCAGGATTCTTATTGTTTGAAAAATCCTGAAAACCTTGCTTGACCAGTGGTGGCAGTGTGACAAAAGAAGGGTTTCTGTATATTAAGAGAAAAGGTGGTTCTATCTCACACCATTTTCAACTCAGTTAAAAGCCATCAGCTATTTCCAGAGTAATCCTTAACATTAAAGTACATAAAATTCGAAATGTAGATGTTATAAGGGGCAATTTCATACATGATTTGATAAGACGATGCTAACTAGGCCATGATCTTGCATTTTCTTTTTACTTTTCCCTTTTGGTACTTATATAATCTCCATTTTGGCCATTTGGTAATTCTTACATTTTTGCTTTGCTATGTTGGCTTTGGAACCAAGACTTGCATTGCAAAACAAAAGGTTTATATTGGCACTCTCTCACAGGAATGGCAACGATTAATCATTAGTTTTCACATTGGCATATTTAAACTGGGGATGTCTCTAGAAAACAGAGATATTCGATTTGGGGGGGAGATGTCCAAGGGCATGAGTCAGAAGTAAAAAACTGTAAAAAGTAAAACACTTATGAGTCCCAATGATTTCAACTGAAGGGAGAGTTAAATGCACACTTAACTCTTCCTCTAAAATTAAAAGAACATGCTGCTTGATTTAAAGCATATTTACTCAGAAGATGGGACTTAATTCCAAACAGTGATCAAGTAGATCTGGATCACATACAGGGTCTTCCAGCCAGATCTGAGTGGAGTCGTCTTCTTTTTCTTAAAACATCATTTTAAAAGGTGTATACAGGTTAGACAAAAAGCTCTCAAAAGCTTCATAAAACTCTTTATTACACCTGAAGTGCACCATGACCTAAAGGGACCAGAGTTTGCCACATCCTGGTGGTGCAGTCTTGGTGCAGATTGTGCTTTCCCAAACACTCTGCTCCCTCAGATGGCTCCATGAAATTTCTGGTCTATGACTGTAATAAATTAAATTCAACGGCTCCATGAAAGCGGGGGGTGGAAAGGGTTTCCGACCTGTGCTGGGACAGACATGGCAGGCTTTTAGATTCCTAGACTTCAGCATTTCCAAATGACATCACTGGCAGTGTGTTGGGGTTTGGTGGCTATCCTATATCCCCACCCAGAATGAGGAAGGGCCTGACCATTACCCCCAAATTTGCTCTACGGTTGGAGGTGGATGGCATCAGAAAGGGTACTATTCTAATATGGAAGCTATAAACACTATCTTTTGCCGGAAATGTACTTTGACTGTATATAGTTGCCCACTTAAAATCCTTCTGTTAGACACCAGTCAGTCTATTCCAGGAGGTCAAATTAATCATTAACACAGGAGACATGTTAGCAATCTTCCATTTTCTTCTTCTTTTTAAATGGAATTTAGCTGCAGGCAATTGCCAGTTTGAGCAGAGAACAGGTGTGAGAAGGAGCTGCTTAATCATTTTTCCTTCAGCATTTTTCTTCCCCAATTAAGCTCCCCAAGGTACTTTTCTCCCAGAGCAGCAGGAGGTGTCTGAATCATTTCTTGTCATTCAGTTCCCTACTCTCTGCCATTTGAAAAGACAGGGCAGTGTGCAGGGTAGGAGTGCTGGCCACTGCCACCACTGGCAAGAAAGGGGAGATTCTCCGTGCTTTGCAGCAATGGAGATTAGGTGGGCTTGGTGCACAGTGTGATGTGGGGGCAGCAACTAACCACGCCACCTCAGGCTTTGTGGAGGAGGAAGGCTTGGACTGGGACTGTCCATAGCCTTTCCCCCATATATGAGAAATTGTGTGTGTGTGTGCGCGTACGTGTACGCACACACGATATTTTGAACAAATTTCAGAGAGGGACAGCGTTAAGCAGACCCTCCCCTTGCTGCATCCACTCCTGATCACAGTTTCAGAGTTTCAGTTTTTAAAATGAGCTTGAGAAAAAGAAACACACCGCTGTATGTAATGTCTGATGAAACAGAATGAAATGCAATCTTGGAGCGACTATCCATATGCATTAAGCAAATTAAAACCAGCTATTAATTTAATTGTATGCTCTTAAAACTGCACAAGTTCTATATGCCATATAGTCATACATAAAATATAATACTCTTCATATGGGGGGGGGGAGGAGGGAGAGAAAGAAAGAAGTCTATTTTGAAGCTGTATGAATACACTATTTCACTTTTCATATAACTCTAACAGTGGCATTTCTTGACATAAGAGATAGCTATACTATTAAGTGCTTAATATAATCACCATCCACATTTCCTTAAATTATTTGATATGCTAGACAAATTATTCAACACAGATACTAAACTGGCTAGGAAGCAATCTCCAGTTACCTTGTCACATTTTTTAAAGCTACTTAAAGTTTTAACTTTAACTAAAACATCCCTGTTTAAATATGTAGACAAGTTCTAGATATTACCATTAACCTGAATTCCAAAAACATTCCACCCAGCACCTTGATCCATTGCCCAATGTTTGAAGAGTTACAAAATTGCAACTGCCCAGATCAAGACATACTAACCTAGAACAAAATAGTACTATCAGGGCAACAAGCTGCCAAACATATAGCTTAATAACAGAACTACTATAAATCATTATTTCTTCAGCCATGACCTTATTTTACCCCTAGTGTCTGAAGATGCTTGAGAATATGCAGTGGTACATTTAACCTGGCCCCTACACTGTCCTGCTACACTGCCTCATTGTGGCGGTGTGTGTGTGTGTATCCCTGGGAGGTATGAGCAAAGTACATCAGGAGGTATAGTCCCAGTAGGGTCACCCAAGGCATGAGGGTCATCCCAGTTGCCCAGCTAAAGCAAGCAGGCATCTATATTGGGCAGGAGCGATATAGGAAGGTGCTGGAGGCGGACGGTTGCTTTAGAGATGACAAAGGCATCATTTCATACTGCACGGGAGAAGGCAATGGTAAACCACTCCTGTGGTCCACCAAGAAAAACTCATAGATAGACAAAATAGAATGATTGTCGATGTAGTGCCGGATGATGGGCCCCTAAGGTCAGATGGTACTCAATATGCTACTGAGGAAGATCTGAGGATTTCTCAGAGTACCAATGGTGTTTATGACACAGTTAGACTAAATTTGGAGAATAACACAGTGGCCAACAGACTGGAAGAGGCCAGTCTACGTACCAATACCAAAGAAAGGAGACTAAACAGATCGCACAAACCATCACATAATATCCTTAATTTCACATGCTAGAAAAATAATGCTCAGGATCATCCAATGCAGATTAGAGCCCTATGTGGAAAAGGAAATGCCGGATGTTCAAGCTGGTTTCAGAAAAGGCCGAGGAACAAGTTACATTATTGCTGATGCATGCTGGATAATTGAGAAAGCCAAAGAATACCAAAAAGAAGTCAATATGTGCTTCACTGACTACAGAAAAGCCTAACTGGTTCCAGATCGGCAAAGGAGTAAGACAAGGCTGTATACTTTCTCCTTCTTTATTCAATTTTTGTGCTGAACATATACTGAGGGAAGCTGGACTGGAAGAAGATGAGTGTGGTTTTAAAGTTGGAGGAAGAAACATCAATAACCTGTGCTATGCTGATGACACTACTTTGATAGATGAGAATGTGCGTGATCTGCAAGTTCTAGTAGTGAAAGTCAAGGAGCACAGTGAAAAAATGGGACTATAACTAAATTTAAAGAAGACTAAACTAATGACAAGAAGTATAGCAACCAGCCTCAGAACTGATAATGAAGACAATGAAGTGTTGGATAGCTTCTGCCTTTTAGGATCAACCATCAACAGTAAAGGATCCAGCAGTCAAGAAATACGCCGCAGACTAGCACTTGGTAGGGTTGCAATGAAGGCCTTGGCAAGGATATTAAGATGCCATGATGTATCTATACCTACAAAGATTAGAATTGTTCAGAAAATGTTTTTTTCCATGACACTTTATGGATGTGAAAGCTGGACTGTGAAGAAGCAGGATAGAAAAAAGTATTGATGCTTTTGAACTTTGGTGCTGGAGAATATTTTTTAGGATACCGTGGACAGCCAGGAAATCAAACAAATGGATCATAGAAGAAATCAATCCAGAATTTTCAATCAAGGGACAAATGACCAGGGTCAAACTATCATACTTTTGACACATTATGCGAAGACCCAGTTCCCTTGAGAAGCCCATAATGCTGGGAAAAGTTGAAGGAAAGAGAAGAAAAGGATGACCAGCAGC
This sequence comes from Hemicordylus capensis, assembly GCF_027244095.1. Taxonomy (NCBI): domain Eukaryota; kingdom Metazoa; phylum Chordata; class Lepidosauria; order Squamata; family Cordylidae; genus Hemicordylus; species Hemicordylus capensis. Next base: position 271,506,636 of record NC_069657.1, on the reverse strand, counting down.
AAGGACTCAAATATGGCAGCAATGAATGCATCACTGAGAGCATGGGCGGAACTGGGGGGGGGGGTGCAGCCAGGGCACGTGCCCTAGGCTCCACTGGGGAGGGGGCGCCACACCAGTTCCTGCCACCCCCACCCCATTGCCCACCTGCCCAGCCCCAGGGCCCCTCAGCCACTTGCCATCCTGCTTGCTTTGCCTCCGGCTCTGGCCTAGGATCGGGGAGGCCTAGGATCCTAGCGGCCTGCTGAGAGCTCTTCTCTCCCTGCCTTTCAGCTGATCGGCAGTTGGGCAGGGCTTCCAGAGAGGCCTCGGTGTAGGCTTCCCTGAAGCCTGAACTCGGCAGCAGGCCCCAAGCAAGCCAGGAAGGAGGCAGGCAGAATTCTCTGCAGCAGCAGACCTTCTGGCCAGACCACCCAGCACAGCTTTTGCCAGGTAGACTGTGAATTCCTTTTTGTAGTTACCCCCCACCCCAAGTATATAGGGATCTGCTTGCCATAGGGTTTGATAGGGTGGGTGGGGGGAGAGACTGAGAAGTCTCTGAATATTTAATTTAAAACAGATTGAAAAATTTCTACCTTTAAATTTCTGGCTTTTTACTGTCTAAAAAGGCCTATAAGTAGATTGTTTCATGGCAGAAAATTACAAAAACTTCTGGAACAAACAATATTATATTTATTTATTCATTCATTTATAAATGCACTTATGTTCAAGTTGTTTTGCAACCCAGAAGCTCTGAGTGAGAACTGTGAAGCATGTCTTGTGCTTTTATTTTATTTTATTTTTCTTGTGTGTGAACTGCTCTCCAATAACTCACGGGACTTCAGGGTAAATCTGGCCAACATGTGAATGCAGCTCCTCCATTCCAGAGGAGATGTGTGTTAAAGGGCTTTAAAAGCCTTGTGTGAAAAACCTCCTGGAATCAAACTTTACTGAATTTGTTCAGAATTCTGAGAAAACAGACATAGGCTCACCCTGCATGGCTGAAAGTCTCCTTTGCTAACCTGCAGCGAGGGGGCCATTTTAATAATTAGTGTTTCTAGTGTGTTCTAGGCATTAAAAGTAGCACAGATATATAGTACTCAATGTATATCACTATATATTGTGAAGTGTGCATGTGTGTATTAAGTGAAATGTATTTCCAGGCAGCATATTTATTTTGAAATATCAGACTTAAATCCTTGGGGGCCTGGGGTGTGTGGAGGCCCTGGACTTTGAGGGGCTGGGGGCCCATTTTAAAATCTCATCTTGGCCCATTCCAACCTTGCTATGCCCCTGGCGGTCACTACACATGGGTTTCTGCACAACACCTACACAGAAGAAACTTCCATGTCGAAAATGTGTCTCTTGTAAACTGACCCTGAATTTTCCATCCATGACTGGGATATCTGAGAGTTAGAGTCAATAATAAAAGAACAGCACACTGCTTGTGACAGGAAGGGGCAAATTACAATGATTTCTTAGTCTGGCAGGGGCTGGTTTGGGCCCTGGCAGAACTTGGCTGTCTGCTCCTGTTGCAAATTCCTCTGTCTAGTGTGGCAAACTAATGTATCCTCCTCCCTCCTGGTGCCAAAGTAAGCACTAGTGCAGTGAATGCACATATAGCCCATCATGAACCAACAGTCATCACAAGACAAAGGCTGGCAGGAATCATTCACTGGTTTATAGACACCCCCACCCCACCACCACCTTCTTCTTCCCCTATTTTGCTAGTGGGTATTTGGGCAGGTGATCCTCTAGGACAAAGTCGTGTTTTTTAAAAAGAATGAGATGAGATAGAGAAAATGACACTTGGAATCCTCACATAACTCCTGACTGTTGTTCTAAGTCTTTAACAGAGATGGCTCATGTTTTCAGGTTTTGATCAGCAACCACGTCTAGATGGTACAGTGTTCCTTTTAACAGGGATTTCCAGATATTGTCCCATCATCCCTGTTTGGACAGGGGTGCAATTTCAGTGCTTGCCCTAGGCGCTATTTTCCCTAGATACGCCTCTGACTGAGCGACCTAAAAGGCCAAGTAGATCATCCTGGAGAGAATCTATCTATGTGGTCACTAAAAGTTGACAATAACCCAACAGCACTTAATCAGCATGTAACTCAGGTTAGTCCCCTGCTAACTAAGCAAAGGGGCAACTTTTAAAAGTGGTGATTCTCTTTATTTAGCAGGGGGAGAGCAACTGGCCCTATCCGTCTCCAGCACAGCATCCCTCCAGTGGCTGTTGCTGGTCTCTGTCTTATGTTTCTTTTTTAGATTGTGATCCCCTTGGGGACAGGGAGCCATTTGTTAAATCTATGTAAACCGCTTTGGGAACTTTTTGTTGAAAAGTGGTATATAAATATTCGTCATATCATATCATATAGTAAATAAGCAGTTAGAAGAACAATGCACCAACATATATCAGAATGATATGAGGCACTCAAGGAATGCCACAATCAACTTTTTGGGACACATTTTTAACACTGCCTAAATATTATCATATTCAGGAAAGCATCAAAGTACAGATCTTACAGATCATGCACCAGAATTCAAATATTGTTTGTTAAGTCTTAAATGCTCATAAATTTGAATAGTCTCTTCTTCTCTTACTCAGATACATTGTTTGAATTCCTGCATGCTGCAGTACCACAGCACTCAGCCACATTGGCACCCAACCTCAGTATATGCGGGAAAAAGATGGCAAAAAGGGGTTAAATCTGCATATCTGCAGATTGGGGGTGGCTGGAAATGACCTCTGAGGTCATTTTGTGGCTCCTTTTCAATGAACATGTTAAAAAACCCATCCCCCCACAAAGGATTGGAAAATCATTTGTGGGGCATTTCTAGATTGCTGGGTACCCACGGACTATGGTAGGGCATTTTATTTGGTTGCCACCCCGTGGTTTTTGCCCATTTTTTACAATTTTCTGTGCCCTTCGGAACCTAATGCCCGCAATCTCATTCACTTAATGCCTCGGTATTTGTGGTTTTGGTATCCGCAGTAGTTTGGTGTCCGCAGCAGCTCAGAATGGAACCCCCACAGGGTCCTCCTGTATAAACATAATCAGCTGTGAAAAATAACAGAAAGATAATTTAATTTCAGCTCAATGACATCTCTAGCAGGCAGGCAAGAGACATTATAGCTCAAAGATGGAGTCGATAGGAGAGAGGCAGGCACATGTCATTATATTAAAACACCACATTTTTTGGAGGTTTTCTCTAACAAAAACCAATCATGGAACTTGCAATGTATTCAGCAAGACATTTTATAGAGTCCTCAGAAGAATAAAGGCTGGCTTCAATAGGATGAAAAATGATGCAGTTATAAGGTGGCAGCTGATTACTAAGGCTGGTTAAGGATTTGGGGATAGAGCTGGATAGGCATGTTTCTAGGCACACCTGTGTGCAGTCTATTCATATACTTTAGAGAGCACCTTCTTCTGCATGATCCTCACTGCACGTTAAGGTCATCTGAGGAGGTCCATCTCCAGTTACCACCAATAAGTCTGATGGCAACTCAAAGCCAGGCCTTCTCTGTAGTTGCTCCTGGGCTGTGGAATGCACTCCCAACAGAAATCAAGTGGCTGGAGTTCATTGTTGGCCTTCAAGAGAGCCCTTAAAACCTATCTGTTTGGCCTGGTCTTCCAGGGTTTTAAAACTGTTTAAAATGTTTTAATTGTTAATGGTTTTGTAATGATTTTGTTTTGTAATGATTGTTTTTAAAGGACTGATTCACGGGTTTTGTTTTTGCTGCTGTGCACCATCCAGAGCCGTTTGGATGGGACAGTATATAAATGTAAATAAATAAATATATAAAAATAATATGCCTCTTCAGACAGAAGCCTACTGACTTCACTGTACATGCTCTCAAGTTAGCATGTATAGGATTACAGCCTTAATCACTTGGTTTTAGAAAATAAAACCCACAGTATGGAAGTTGGCCTTTGGTCAGAAAACGCAGCAAGGGTTACATTGATTTATAGATTATCTAAACTAAAGCCACTCTTCAAGCATGGCTACCAAAATATGCAAAGCTGGCCAAAAGGGGGAAAATAGCCTTCCATTGGATCTGGAGCCATCTTCACGTTAAACCAATAGGAAGCAAGGATGGAATGTTGAAGCATATAGAGACTGTTTAATCTTAGACCATGGTGCCCAATCTGGGGAAAATAGTAGTTCAGCAACATCTGGAACCCCCCAGGTTGGGAACCACTGTTCCAGACCATTCTGACTCACCACTCACTCTAGTGCACACATGTCAAACACAAGGCCCGCGGGCCGAATTCGGCCCGCCTGGCCGTTTTATGTGGCCCATGGTGACTGTACCGCATCCAAGCGCCTGACCGTGCTGCCTCAGTAACCATTTGCAGGCAGAAGGACTCAGTCCCAGAAAGCTAGGTAGGAGCAGGGCGCTCCACACAAGTGCCTGACTGCGCTGCAGGCAGAAGGACTCGCTCCCCGTGTAAAAGCTTGGTTGGAGCAAGGTGCTCCACACAAGTGCCTGACTGAGCCACAGGCAGAAGGACCCAGTCCCAAATAGTGAGCTAAGTTGCTTCTTCATATCCTTGCTTCTGCACACCCCTTCCCTGCTGAGACCCAGCACTAGGCACGACTGTGCCAGAGTCCCGATCCTGCACCTGCTGCCAGTAGCAACTACACAGGTATGAAGTCTCAGTGGGATCCTACAGTAGCAATGTCTCCAGACTCAGAGACACAGGCCTCCACCTCAGCAGTCAGTGGCTCCATTCTCTTCACATAGACAGGCCAAGATAGGACAGGTACACCTACCTCAGAAAAAGCTGCTAAGAACAAGAAAGCAACCACTCCCAAAATGTCCAACAAGAGAAAAGTTGATGCAGAAGGGAGACAATTTAATGAAAGATGGGAAAGCGAATATATGTTCATGCTTCGCGAAGACAAACTGGTGTGCATTTTGTGTTATGAGGCAGTGTCAGTGATGCAAGAGTACAATATACGTCGGCATTTGACAACAAACATGGAGCTAAGTATGCTAAATATACTCTTCAAGAAAGATATAAAATTGTCCAAGAATTAAAAGGCAGACTGCAATCGCAGCAGAAAATGTTTACTAAAGCTACAGCCAAAAATGATGCAGCAGTGAAAGCTAGCTTTATTGTGGCTGAAGAAATCACTTGAGCTTCCAGGTGTTTTTCAGAGAGTGCCTTTTTGAAGCAATGCATGCTAAAAGTGTGTGAGCAGTTGTGCCATGACCAGATACAGACTTTTCAAAACGTCAGTTTGTCAAGAAATACCATTGCAGACTGAGTTAGGGATCTTGCAGGAAATCTAACAACACAGCTGGCCGAAGAGGCACACAGTTATCTGGCTTTTTCATTAGCTGTCGATGATAGCACAGACAATACTGATACAGCGCAGTTGTCCATCTTTATATGAGCCGTGAAGATGGACCTCTCTGTCACTGAGGAACTCTTGGATGTAGCTGCCATGCATGGGATGACAACGGGGAAGGACATTTTTGAGGAGGTGGAGAAGTCCGTAAATAATATTAAATTACCCTGGGAAAAGTTGGTGGGGCTAACTACCGATGGCGCACCTGCAATGTGTGGAGAAAAAAAAGGCTTGGTTGGACTAATGAAGGAGAAAATGCTAAAAAGTGACCGCCACACACATCTGATTACCCATCATTACATTATCCATCAAGAAGCTATGTGTGGTAAGGTTCTCGAAATGGATGATATAATTACCACAGTCATGAAAACAGTAAACTTTATACGGGTGCGTGGCCTGAATCACCGCCAGTTCCAGCTGCTTTTACAGGAGGTGGGTGCAGAGCATGGAGACGTGCCATACCACACAGAAGTAAGGTGGCTGAGCAGGAGCACAGTCCTCAAACGATTTTTTGAGCTCAGGGAACAAATCGCTCTTTTCATGCAAAGTAAAGGAAAGCCCTTGCCTGAACTGTCAGATCCAACCTGGCTTTGTGATTTTGCTATGATGTGTGATTTAACCGAACATCTCGCCCAACTGAATCAGAGGCTGCAGGGATACAAACAAGTCATCACGATGATGTCTGATATGATCACAGCATTCCAGCGTAAACTTCTCTTATGGAAGTCCCAACTGGAACAGGACAATCTTGCCCACTTTCCTGTTTGTCGGAGCATCTCAGCCTCCTTTTCCGGTGCTTTTCCTTGTGCTCGGTTGGCTACCAAAGTGAGCCGGTTAATTAATGAGTTTGATCGGCGCTTCTCTGACTTCAGAGCACAGCACTCTGGCTTTGACATCTTTGCCAATCCTTTCACAGCCGACATCAACAGTGCGCCCCATCACCTTCAGATGGAGTTAATAGAGCTTCAAACCGATAGTGGCCTGAGAGCAAAGTTCTAGGATGTCGCAATAGAGGACTTTTACCATCTACTGCCCCGACTTGATGCCACAGCTCCGACTTCATGCTGCCCATGTTCTGTCCATGTTTGGGAGCACCTATCTGTGCGAACAGATGTTTTCAACAATGAATCTAAACAAGAACAAGCACAGATCACGCATCACCGCTGACGCGACTTAGCCTGTGTTTTAGATTTCGGCCCCTTATGTGATTGAGTTTGACACCCCTGCTCTAGTGTGTTGTTTGAGAGAATTAGGAGTACCATCAGCTAGCTGGGGCTAACAGATGTTTGGTTAAGTGGGGAGGCATTGTGGGAGCCAAGGGAACTGTACTCAAGTTAAAAAACAAAAACAAACTGTAAACCAAGTAACATGTTTTTGGAGAGGAAGCACAGTAATATTAACTGTGATTTCAAAAGGTTGTTCACAGGACCAAAACCCCTGGTGGCTAGGGAAGATTGGCGGAAAGCAGGAGTATACCTACCTTCTCCCACACGACCGCGCCGATCCTCTTGCTGCGCTGCTCGTCGCCATGGCTGCTCATCGCCATGGACGTGCACACGTCGCCATGGCATTCTGGAGGGCCGAAAAATGCAGCCTGGCCTTCGGAAATCCCACAATGCACCGCGTGAGGAGTGTGGTGCTTTGGAGGATTTCCCCACAAGCTGGGCGCCTTAGGTGCCCGGCTCTGTGGCTGCAGGCAGCCCGAGCAGACACACGACTGGGATCCCAGGTAGAAGGGCGGGAGCCCTTTTTTTTACCGGGGGAAAACCTCAGGCTACCCGGTGGGCACACCAGGACTGGGCTCGATCCCAGATCTCCACACAAGCCGTAGGGAAACTGAGGCATCATTCTATTTTATGTACATGTCTCTCATTTGGGCGGTATTTGAGGACTAAAATATCAGTGAAGTAGGGAATAGCTGATTGAAGTGTATTGCTAAATAACAATACCAAGGCCTTTTATGAAGTCAGCAACAAGGGAAACGGCTTCCTTATCTATTGTGTGTGTGTGTGCGTGTGCACATGCACACACACACACACACAGTTCAGAGGCATAACCATTCTGGGACATAACACAACTCCATAAAAGAATGCGGCTCTTCTTCTTTGGCCTTTCTTTTCTTTTCTTTTTTTTTTAATGTGAAATCAGCCTGGTCTCAAATAATAAAAATGATTGTTTTCTTCCTTGTTAGAGAGCCTTTTTGCATGGCTAACTACAAAATGGTCTTTGTTCTGTTACTAACTTGATGAGCTCACTGCCACGCAGCAAACACATTTATTACCCCGTGCAAAGGTTGCAGCCAACAAATATGCTGGTGCAAAGTCTGGGGATCCTGAGATTTTATAATAAAGAAGACAAGGCATGTCTTACTCCTTTGCTACAATCTACAGACTTCAGATAAAGCAGCTGCTTTATCACTTCCTTGATAAGGTTTGAGAAAAACAGGCAGATGCTGGTTTCAGTCTCAGCTGCGTGCAGTACTGACACCCATTCTACCTCACATCCATAATGCTGATAAATAATGGCAGAGTCAGCACGGCTAAGTCCTCCATATATTTGGGGCTCTTGCATAGGGCAGGCTCCTTCTAGATGGATTTCTATCAGAAACCTTCCATGAAGCCCAGTACCTATCTATACACAATCTAATTTCTTAAGAAATTATGCTCTGATGCAACCCCAAACACCAGCCCTCTCAAGGTTCCTTTTTCCACACGGTTCCCTTTGTAGTAACAAGTCTTTCAGGGGCAAATCACCTACTGATGTCTAGATACCAGTCTTTGGACACAGTTATTCCCCTTGAGCTCAGTGTAATTTAAGACTTTATTCCCATTGAGCTCAGTGAAATTTAAGCACAGCTTCTGTTACCTACATAAACAGGTGTCTACATTTCTATTCCTGGCAGAACAGCGTTGCAAAACTGAGGAATCAAAAGTGATCTGGATTTTAACCAGGCTGGGACCTTCAATAACTATTGCTTTGTGACACAAACACTGAACAATAATTTTGTACTGCCTATTCAGATATTTAAGGGTATTAAAAAGGAACCAATAACAACTTAATTTCTGCAATGACACTCTACATTAATGTAAATGCTTCAAATCTGAATTTACCCCAACACAATTTCAATTGGGCTACTGCCTATTTTCACACATACACAATATAACTGCCCATCTTTTTGAAATCCTTGAATATACTCAATAACAATATTTCTCTCTGTATAGTATTACTTAATTATTCTTTCCACTGAGGAGGCTCCTACTGAGCTAGGCATTAGATACTCCTCTCTACTCGACAGGTTGTAATACATACTGTGAACAGTAAATAAGGTCCTGCCCATTCTTTCAGGTCCTCTTTGGAGGCTCTCCTCTGGGCACTGTTGCCAACAATAGTAGCACCACCTACCCAGTCTGTGGGATGTCCACTCTAGGGAGGGACACCTGGAGACTTCTTTGTATAGGTTTAAGGAGCCCAACTAAAGGCTTCCTCTTCCAGCAAGCTTTTAATCTGTATTTGCTGGTTATTCTGACTTCTGGTGGCTCTGTATCGGCTGTCTGTCTAATGTTTTTAGTTTGTTTATATTTGTTTTCTATTGTTTTAGATTTTGGTTTTAATGTTATTTGTCCCTTTTGCAAACTGCTTTGAGGACATCCATCAGTTGAGAATGATATCAGTTGAATTAATAAATAAAAATTCTGCATTAGTGAAGACATATAAGATTAATTTTGGAACAGAAGCTAGCTGAAATTCTTAATACAAATCAACTCCCTCTCTCTTCCTATATTCACATTTTTAAAGTTTCCTTCATCAGCTATTCTTTTTCTGACATAGGCACAACTCTGGACACCGTACTGCTCTGACAAATATGATTTAGAAGAACATCAGTGGAGGTCAGACTTTTCAACCCTTAACCTACATTCTCCTGACTTGTTCTGTGAAGCTTATTTTAAAGTTGCACCCTTTGTATTGTGTGTGTGTGTGTGTGTGTGTGTGCGCGCACGCGCACGTGTGTGTTTGCATGCACACTTGGAAAAAATGTTTCACCCTTGCCTCATAAGGCGCTGACTTGCACGGTCACTTCCTTACATTTTTAGCTCAGCTGGGTATTTAATTGCTCTTGAAGTTTAACCTTAGATCATGGGAACAAGCAAACAAACTTAGGGTACCTTGCATACAGGATAGCTAGAAATAAGCAGGCAGCACTGGGTTTTTTTGTTTGTTTTGAAAACAGATTCACAACAGTATGCAGAACTATTAAGCCCATATTTTTCAAACCAGTAACAATTGCATTAAACAGAGTCCCAGGAGCTTCTCACATGCCCCACTCCCCTTAGATGTGCACTCAGTGGTGCTGTTCTTATAACTGCTCTAATACTTGAAAGAGGAGCTCTACAGTCTTCTGCACACATGGGCTGCTGTTTGGTTACAAGCAGCATAGTCAATGCACGTCACAAGGGGCCTTGCAGCACCTGCATGATTGCTAACCATGAAAGCAAGCCACAGCTGTATACACTTCCTTTCTATTATCAGAGTGACCATAGCAGCAACAACTATGCATATTTAAGACATGTGCGCAAAGAGAAGCAGGGTCTAAAAGCTGTTAGAAACTGCTTCCAATTGGGTCACCAACAGCTCCTGTTTAAAAATGTGTAAACCTTAACATCAGAATGTACTTTTTAACATTGATATGCAATTTGATACCAGGTATTTGTTTAACTCTTCATCAGGGAAGATATATTTTAGCACTAAATACTATAGTGTGTCCCAAATTCAAAATTTGTGGTACTAGCAAAAAGGGTTGACCAGTCAAGAAATTTGCTAAATAAGTCAAATGGACATGTAATGAAAATATCCTCCATTATTAGATAGAGATAAGCAACTTATGTCTATTTAATATTTAAATACTTTAGGTAATACATAAGCCTGATACTTTTACTCAACTGTTGAAGCTAGGGATTAAATCTACTAATATGTAGATTTTGTTGGAGATGAACTTCCAGTGCATCGACCTTTTGCACCAACTGTCCTAATGACCACTAGGGGCATTGGGAGTAGAGACAGTGAGTCAGGGTCTCCCTATCTGTCCCTGCTCTATGACCCCTGAACTGACTCTGCAGCACTTCCTGTGCTGAGTCACAATCCTCCCTTTCCTCCTAGAGAGCAGATGGAAACATCTCTCTCTCTCTCCTTACCTATCCACTATGTAGTCCTTTAGATTAGAGATAGGTCTTTCCTATCTAAGTGTATTTAACCAATAAATTTTTAGTGTTTAGTCATACAAGGATCTCCATGTATTTTCTTTAAATAGCTGCAATATCCGAACCATCCTCTGCTACCTACTCTGTAACTGGAGTGTGTGCTCATTCCTTAGTGCTCTGCTGTTTTACCTATTGTGGGTAAAAATCAACAACCTCTAACAGATTTAACTTGTGAAGGAACCAAGAATCAAATCTTTTTTTTTGTCATCCTGCTATAACCCCTTTGAGACTTGCCACATCCAAGATGGTAAAAACTTTTGACAATTTATTTCAGCCATTCACAGAAGTGGGCCAATTTAACAAAATAACTTCTTTAATGCAAGACCAAACCAAAGGTTTATCCCCAATAATTAGAGCCGCTTTGCGCAAACTCATTAGTGCAAATGACAACCAAACCATGTAGAAGAATGGCACATTTCATATTTGGAGTTGACACTTGTTAAGTTATGGTATGTAAGCCTGTTTCCAGTAGAGGTTGACAGGAACTTGCTGTAAGTCAAATGAGGGCCGACAAGTTATGTAGTTTGCAAGCTCAAGGGAGGTTTCCCCTCATTTTGAAAAAACACAGAAATTGCCCCAATTTACCGATTTGCTGAACAGTACAAACACATTTTATGGTATTCAAACAGTCCTATAGTTCGCATAACTCCATAACAAAAAATGTAGCAGTGGTTCTGAGTAAACATTTTAGGTCTAGCAGATAATGTACCATTCCAAAGCACACTGACCAATCTGCACAAAAAATCAGCTCAATGACATATTAGAGAACAACAAAAACAGAACAGCATGCCCTATTTGACCCTACTGGTCAACTCTTAAAGGACATATCTCTTAGATGAACTGCCAGCAACCAATACAGCTTTAAAATGATTTTTTAAAAATTGCCTTAGTGGGGACAGGGGGAAGATATAACCATTATGACCCAGCCAAATTAAAGTGCCATTTATTTAAGTGGAAAAGAGTTCAGCACAATGTAAGACTTTTACTTTAACCAACTCAGTGTAAGAGCGCTTATGTTTGGCTGGATCATTTATATATTTGTTAAATTTATATACTGCCCAAAATTCACTTATCTGGGTAGTTTACAATAAAATAGCACAAATTAAAAACAAGGTTAAAAACATTAAAACAAGTTAAAACAATGATAGATTCTATATATCTAATTATTTACCTTACATTAGGCTTGTAAACGTATCTCTGTGTCAGGAAACATTTTAGCAGGGATTCAGTTTGTGCACCACAACCGAGTTCTGACTAAAAAGGAACATATAGGGAGACCAGAGATCTCAACCAAAGAAGCCTCCTGAAAGACAACAGGCCACAGCAGAGTAACTCTGATAAGGCTGAAAACAAAATATTATAAAGTGTGATGAAAGTGGTTTGAACACATATTTACTGCATTTGTTTTCAGAGTAGAACATGTGGGCTCAAATAAATTGTACTACACTACAAACGCTGTGTGTCTCTTCATGTGGATACTTTGTGACCCTATAATGTAAAAGCTTCCGGGTCAGGACTGCTTCATGTTAAGCAACTAGGAGGTCTATTCTTGCTGTCTGCAGCATTCCTACACTAAGTCTGACAATCTGATGTTGAAATCTGTTAAATGTTCACCAGGTTAGAGATGTGAAGCCAGATCCTCTGACCAAAGCCCTATAATAGTTGATGTGGAGCACTATGTGTGTACACATATTTAAGAAAAACTTCCTTCAATCATAATCGTAATACAAATATTCCCCTTTGAAGAATAAGGTAGGCAGGAAAAACAAACAATTTCTGTCTCCATCCAAAATCTTGTCTACATTCTATTCCCTCTATTACAACATCTTTATTTTATTTTTTTAAACCTATTTTCTAAAGCCAGCCATCTGGAGGGGTCTAAAAAGCATCTTAGTTTTTCTTCAACTGCAATTATCCTCAGCCTTGAGAATTCACTTAGAATCCTAATGATAAAATACTTATGAAACTAGACTTAATTAGAAGTCTATACAAAACCCCAAATCTTACTGAAGACTTGTTTTTACAACTCAGTTGTTCACCTTAAAAATATTCATGTTTACTTACTTGAGGCAACTCACACATTACTTGTTTAGGTGGCCCTCCAAGATTTTAAGTGTGATTGTTTAGCATAGGTTTGAAAATATTTGTGACATAAAGGGTACACTTTTCAGGCAGCTGGAATTGGCCACAGCATCCTGACAAGAGTACAATCCATGGTATAATGGATTTGTTCCGACCTGCCCAAATTATAACCTAAAAGGCTGACCATAGTTCAGCAGTCACATATTGTGGTCAACCATGCTCAACAAATACTGTTTATGCAGAAACAGCTAGGCAACAAAAAAACCTAGAAGTTTACTGAGTGCTTTGTGGATAGCCATGAACCGCTGGTGGTGGAACATAGGAAGCTGCCTTATTTTGAGTCAGACCACATTGGTCTATCTAGCTCAAGATTGTCTGCACAGATTGGCAGCGGCTTCTGCAAGGCTGCAGGCAGGAGTCTCTCTCAGCCCTTTTTTGGAGATGTCAAGGAAGGAACCTGGAATCTTTTGCATGCACCCATGCAGATGCTCTTCCCAGAATGGCCCCATTTCTTTAGGGCAGGGGTGGGGATGGTGCCACAATTATTGTGGCTGGGGATGGTGGGAGTTGTAGTTCAAAAACAGCCGGAGGGCCAAGGTTCCCCACCCCTGCTTTAGGGGAAGCCAGCTGATAGCCGCCTCTCTAGGTGGCACAGCTTGTTTGCCACAGCCCCCTATGGAGGAGCATGTGACACTGGGAGCTGTCTCCCATTGGTCAGGCGTTCCGCGGGGTGGGTGGGGCAAGAGCAGGCCCGTGGCCTGCATGCAGTCACCCGCCTAGTCCGACTCTCAGGGGTTTGGACTTTTAAGCCCACTGGCTCTAACGTCTGGCAGCTGAGGCCACAGCAGATCACCCGCGCGCCTCCCGGCTGCGGGCAGCTTCAGCCTGCTGTGGCCCGCCCATCGGGCCTATCTCCGCCTCGTGGCGGAGAGTGGATTGCCCGTGTCGGCCGGGCCTTCTAAGGCCCCACTTTGCGGCGTGGCCTGGCGCTGCGGCCTGTTTCGGGCCACATCACGGCCAACCCAGCATTCGGCACACCAGCACCGGGGGCCTTCAGACTCCCCTCTGTGCGTGGCCCGCACGTGGGGCCTTCACCCTGCACCCACGGGGCCTACTAGGCCACATCCCGGGCTCTTGTGGGTCCTGGGCCTGGGGTGCCCAGCAGAGGACCAGCATCCACAGCACCTCACAACAGAGGAGGCAGCCCTCCATGAGCGTCGTTAGGCTGGGTGTTTGCCTGGCCTCAGGTTTGGTTTGAGCGGTGGCGGGGGGCATTGCTACTGCCTGGGGGGCAGTCAACAGGCAAGCAAGGGCAAAAGGGGCAGCGGAGGATCAAACTGGGTGGCGTGGGCAGGCCAGGGGTGGGGCACCCCCCCCGATCCACTGAGTTAGTGCGTGCACATCTCCTCTATTCATTGGCTAATACCCCCCCCATTGGTTGGTTAGTACGCTTGCACGCACAAGGGCTCCGGGCCAATTGGTATTAGGGGGTCACATTCCCACCCTCCCCGCCACAGGATAGAATATAACACCATGGGCCCCAAGAAAGCAACTGCCAAGAAAGCGGGGAGGCTGGTGCGATCCCCCAGGCAGCCCCCTGCCCCGTCGGAGTCATCTTCTGAGGATGAGAGGAATATGGAACTTGGGGCTGACAGGGCGTGCGCAGAATATTTAGAGACTGGTTTTTCGTCTGGTTTCAGGATACCCTGCCAGTTTCCACGTAGCTATAGTTTTGCACAAAACTTGAGATCAGTGGTAGGCTTAGCGCACGTAGTAGCCAGAAAGATAGGAAAGGAGGTTGCGCTGGGCCGGGTGCTCGGGCCGTTTACCGAGCCTCCCCTACCAGCACTGAGAGTCTCCCCATTGCGGGCAGTACCCAAGAAGGCGCCTGGTTAGCACAGGCTCATTCACCATCTGCCATATCCCAAGGGCAGCTCCGTCAACAATGGCATACCAGCTGAGCTTTGCTCGGTTCGGTATACCTCCTTTGACGAGGCGGTGGATATGGTGCGGGCCTGCAGGCCTGGGGCCCTGCTGGCAAAATGCGACATTGAGTCTGCGTTTAGGCTGCTGCCTGTCCACCCAGACGATTTTGAACTGGTAAGGCAGCCACACGCGTGGCCGACCTGTGAGGGCCTGCACTGGTGGGGATGGAGCGCCAATCCCAGCTGAATGCCTCAGCAACGCCACTGCAATTAGAATGTTAATAAAAGTGGCCAGTTTCACCAGAAGTATCTGTGTCCGTGTCTCCTTGGGTCTGGGTGCAATATCTTCTAGTGCTCACATATGTCTCCCATTCAAATGCAAGCCACAGTGGACCCTGGTTATCAAAGGGGACAATTCATGCTTGCTACCACAAGACCAGCTCTCCTCCCACTGGTGAAATGTGTTCAGTTTCATAAGCTACAAGTTGTGCAGGCCTGAGCTAGAGGCAATAATCTGAAGTCATTAGGAACTCTGTCTAATAATGCCTAAGATTAAACCAAAGGCTGTCTTTATCTGTTAAGCGCAGAATACCTGCAAAACACAAAATATGCTGTATAACATGAAACATTTTTTTACCTTTTTGGATGCAGTTAAATGAGTTAAACTCTGAAAAGTTCTAGACAGGCCTTGACAAATTTTCTTTGGAGTTAGGAGTCAGGCTAGCCATTTAGAAGCCAGACAATAGCCACTATACAAAATTACCAGACTGAATGATGGACTTTGTGGAGGGGGAAAGACTTCTCTTTATTCCTTTCACAAGTAACATACTTTGAAAGAAACAGGACTGCCTGGGACAAATAAAGCTTTTAACTCTCTCTCTGTATATCCTAGTCTATGTGCCACGGTTAAATGTCTAGGGACCATGGCTCTCTAGCACCTGGGATTTGTCAAGCCCAAGGCAAAACACTATCCTTAAAAACACATCTCTTGATGTGGGAGCAAATCCCATTTGAAGTCAAAGGGCTTACTTCTGAGTAAACATGCTGAATAAACATCTCTCTGCATGTCAATTTACGTGTTTATCATCTTTCATTATTAAATAGACATTTGATTGATATTGTGCTGACTATCCCGCAGAACACTACGCCATAATGCAACCTCTTTAAAAAATGCAAAAAAGCAAAGTTCATAAATAGAATAACTTAACTGTGTACAAATATACAGTTTAATAAAACCATGTTATTTATCTTCTAAGTCACAATTCTGGAAAGATAAAGTATGATTTCTGCCTATGCAAACTGTGAGCAAAGAAATAAATAAGTGCAGCTACAAGGACTGTTGCTCTGGCATGACATCAAAATTTGTGGCATTGTGCTGGTTCAGCAGCTGACCCAGAACATTGTACTGGAGGATCTATACTGCTGTGCTAACAACTTTCTCTCCATCTGATCTAGCGCAGCATTGCATGCAGAAGGTTCCAAGTTCCTTCCCTGGAATCTCCAAGATAGGGCTGAGAGAGATTCCTGCCTGCAACCTTGGAGAAGCCGCTGCCAGTCTGTGAAGACAATACTGAGCTAGATAGACCAGTGGTCTGACTCGGTATAAGGCAGCTTCCTATGTTCCTATTCTTTCTCAAAAACCAAGCTCATATGGCATCTATGTATGGCAAATGATATGGCTGGTAAGGGAGCCAATGGCAGGGCTCATTCTTCATTCATTTATCTTGCATTCTAATTTATTTATTTATTTATTTGATTTCTATACCACCCTTCCAAAAATGGCTCAGGGCGGTTTACATAGAGAAATAATAAATACATATAAGATGGATCCCTGTCCCCAAAGGGCTCACAATCTAAAAAGAAACATAAGACAGACACTAGCAACAGTCACTGGAGGTACTGTGCTGGGGGTGGATAAGGCCAGTTACTCTCCCCCTGCTAAATAAAGAGAATCACCACATTAAAAGGTGCCTCTTTGCCACGTTATCAGGGGTTAACTTTTCAGTCACATCACAGCCATCTGAACTGGGGAAACTGCATACCTGGAGTAAATAGCAACTGCTTCCCATGGCATCTGAAGTAGCTGTCAGGTACACATGATGGGTCTGCCTCACTAGGCTGGAATAGGATGCAACTGTATGTGCAAAGCGGCAGCAATGCACCGCTACCACCATATCTGTACCATAGACTTTTTGCACATTTACACATGTTTCTGCTGTATCAGAAAAGGACTGCTATGGCAGGAACATTAGAGCAGGCAGTAGGAATATTGTTTAGTTTTGAAAATATATTCTATCCAGATTACAGACAGTAGGCATCCAGACTAGCAGTTTGTCAGCACACACTTCAATTCTTCCTATCTCTTCCTGTTTTCTTGGAATTGTCCCTTTCCCCTGCAGGCACCCATGACTCCTTTCATGTTGTTCCCAAGGGCCCCAGGACTCTGGAAATGGCTTTTCTGGTGACTTTGGAGGCTGGAACTGTTGGAGATGGACTTCTGGTGCATCAACCTTTTGCACCAACTATCCTAATGACCACTAGGGGCACTGGGAGTAGAGACAGTGAATAAGGGTCTCCCTATCTGTCGCTACTCTATGACCCCTGGACTGACTACAGCACTTCCTGTGCTGAGTCACAATCCTTCCTTTCCTCCTAGAGGGCAGATGGAAACATCTCTCTCTCTCTTCTTACCTATCCATTATGTTGTCCTTTAGATTAGATATAGGTCTTTCCTATCTAAGTGTATTTAACCAATAGACATTTAGTATTCAGTTATGCAAGGATCTCCATGTGTTTTCTCTAAATAGCTGCAATAACTAAACCATCCTCTGCTACCCACTCTGTAACTGGAGTGTGTGTGCTCATTCCTTAGTGCTCTGCTGTTTTACCTATTGAGGGTAAAAATCGATAATCTCTAACAGGAACAATGAAGAAGGGGCAGAGAAAATAGTTTCCACAACAGCGTGAGTGCTGGTCTGGATGAATGTCCTCTAAATACCCCATCCTATGCCGTACTGTTCCATGGAAACAGAATTTTAGCAACTACTTTAGTATCTCTTATTCTTAGGCAGGGAGCTAACCATGCCCCTATGTATTGAACTAGTAACAGCCAATGCCACCATTTGCTGCTTACATTTAGCGAAACTGCTGTTGAGCTCTGTCTTGCTTTATTTGCAAAAGAAGCTGCTGTAGTTATAGTAGGATATAAGACAAGAAGTGAAATCCTGCTAGTGGAAAGTAATTTCAAGATTAAGAGTACTTCAGAATCACAGCCTAACATGTTTTGAATGCATTTCTCCTGTCACCTCCAGTTGCGCCCCTTTACCAAGATGAGATCCAATCCCATCATTTAATTGAGACTGGGCAGCTACTGCAGCTAATAAAAGGGCTGTCCCAATAGCTTTGCCATGTACCTCATATATTTCTCCATAAAAGTGTAGCACTTACTTTCAGATTTATGTTACATGACAACATGGCTTAATCTCACTGGGGACAAATGAAAAAAGGAATGCGATCTTCAGGAAAAACTGTATAACCTATTCCATGATTGAAGTTTACGTTCACCTTTAATTCACATGGCCCAACTCAGCATTCCATGAACACTCTAGTACAGACATGGAGCTCAGGGCAAAACGGCTCTTTTATATACTTCCACGTTTGAGTAGCTCTACACATGTGCAAGTGGGTGTGCTTATAGATATTTAATTAGGCTTTTATTAGCCACATTCTGAGTCACAAGCAGCACCCAAAACTGCATGCAAGTTTAACTCAGTAAAACAAACATAGAAACCAACAACACTAAGAAACTGCCCACTTCTAAAATCATACAAGAAACTAGTTATCGGCTTAAAAGGGGCAGCCCAACTAGCTAGATAAGTTTTATAAAAACTTTTTTAAAAACCACAGCAAATCAGACAGTAGGAATTGTCTTCTAAAATAAAGTATTTTCCCTGTCAGCAAAACTCCACCAGGAAGGGCACCAGGCAGACCTCCCTATGAAATGCATTCCACATTATGAGTGCCCCCATGAATAAGGCCCAGATCCATATGCTCATAAGAGTAACCGATGTGACACACAGCAGAGCTTCCTCTGCAGATTAAAGGGAACGGGTGATACACATGGGAGGTATATGCACCACCATTAAAGTGAGTGAGGAAGTCCTTGCGTGCACAAGTGTAGTGTGCAGCAAAAGGAAGAAGCAGAATGGAATGACTTTAAAAAAATATATATATCCTCATCCTAGGCACAGGCGAACCCCATGTTTCTAAAATAGGTACATACACAGTTGAACATTTTCAGAAAAAAGTCCACTAGTTTCAAAGAAACCAGGAAAGCCAGAAAGATATCATATGACCACTGCTTCTGTTTGTTGTGTGATTTCATGTTTAATGCTCTTAACCAATGGAAAACGTCAAAAAAGAGGCAGTTCTAGGTCATCTGTTCTGTTTGTAAACAGAGAAAGTGCAAAATATTTAACAGGATGAGCATAATGATTAAACATGCTGTCCTGCACTGTAGACTTTCAAGACAAAAAACCCAACAAAAACACAGAACAATCAGCCCTGCATTTTAGATTAAACAAGGTTCTTTTTTAAAAGTTTTCTTAAGGATTTAATAAGAGTTATTATGCCTGGAGGAATTCCAGAATATATATATCTGAGAAATCACAATAATCAAATATTGTGTTTTTAATTGGAGGAAAGCAACGGCAGGAGAGGGGGCATGCCTTTATCTCCTGGTTGTGTGGACTTCCCAGAAGCACCAGTGAGCCACTGTGGGAAAGAGGACATTGGACTAGATTGGCCTGGGGCCCAATTCAGCAAGGCTTTTATGTAGTTCTAGTATGCTTTGTGTTTATTATTGTGTATTTAAAATCAGTTCCTGATTTTATCTATCCCTTTGTCACATTTTAGAGTGATCAAAATTTAGAGCTAAATAAATGAAAGGGCAAGGCAGAAATCAGCTACAGCTATCTTGTTTCTCAGTAGCTGCTATTGAGTTGTACAGGACAAAGTAAATGTGCTGCAATCATAGCTGGGGACATAGTCCGTGCCCAAGGCTTTTCTCCTTCTGCAACTATTGTAGGTGACTGTATATTTGCCAGGGGAAAGTAACTGGCCTGAAACTGGGAAAACTAATTTAGAAACTACAGTCAAATAATATTCACATATACTAGAGTGTTAAGGCTATGTATTAGTTAAGGCCTTGAAAAATTTTATTTGGATCTAAAGGTAAAAGTTGTGCAGATCTAGGAGCCAATAATTTAGGAGCCAGACAAGCGACACGTGACAAAATTACCAGACTTAATGATGGACACTGGAGAGTAAATTGGTTTCTTTTTTTTTAAATTTAATTTTTATTAATTTTTAACAATAATCATAACATCCAAGAGTAAATTGGTTTCTCATGGAAGTATACGTGGGCTTTTCTTTATCCCTTTTAGAAGTAAAATACTTAAAACAGAAACAGGGCTTCCTGGGACAAATACAGATTTTATTATATAACTCTACATCTGAATATCCTAGAAACTGCCTTACCTAAGGCCACTGGCAAGTTCATGGTTAAACTGAAATTTGAATCTGGGGCTTGCTAGCTTATGCTCTATATCAGTGGTTCCCAACCTAGGGGCCTCCAGATGCTGCTGAACTACAACTCTTATCAGCCCCAGCTACAATTTATTATTGCTGTGGCTGATGGGAGTTGTAGTTCAGCAACATCTGGAAGCCTCCAGGTTGGGAACCCCTTCTAATTACAGGCCGAGAATCCTTTATCCAAGACTGCTTGGGAACAGAGGTGTTCCGGATTTTGGATTCTTCCAGATTTCGGAATATGTTCATAAATGAGATATCTTGGGCATGAAAGGTTACTGGTTTTTTTCTCTCCAACAAGCCCTGAAGTTCCTTCCCGCCTTCCAGCCAAGCTCCTTCCCACTTCCCCTCCTTCCCCTCTCACAGGCTGGCTTGAGAAGCGTGTGAGTGGCAGTGCAATCCCATTAACAAAACCGGCTTGGCTCCGCCCCGAAGGAGGGCTCTTCCCCCGTTCGGAGCGCCATTGCAGACGGAGTCCCGGGTGTTGCTTTGCCTCCCTGGCTCCTGCCTTGCCTGCAAGTGCCCTTAAATGCTGCCCAGGGGCGTAGCTATAATTGAGCAAAAGGGTTCAAAGAACACAGGCCCCCGGCTCCTGAGGGCCCTCCAGGTCCATCCCTCCCTATTTTCTTCAATATCTCCTTCACTTTGGGGGGCTGCCAGAGAAAGGGATGAACACGGGCCCCCTCTCCCCTAGCTACGCCCCTGATGCTGCCAGCAAAGTACCCGTCCATGTGGTAAGGGAAGAGGAGCCAAGAAGGGGCTGGGCATCCGCCATTGCAGATGGAGCTGCGGGTGCTGCTTTGCCTGTCTGTGAGTTGTGGGTGCTGCTTAGTTTGGGGACTTTTTGCTGCTTTGCCACTGTTAGCTGCTGAGTTGGGGCTGGGATTGGTTTGGGGGCTTTGTGAGTGGTTGAAGCTACAGGTCGAGAATCCAAGCAGAAAATACAAGCGGGGTTTGTTTGTTTTTCTCTGTGTGGTGTCCAGATTTTGGAGCTTTCCGGATTTCGGGAGTCTGGATAAAGGATTCTCGACCTGTACAGTACTTCATGTACCACTTTTCTGCTATTCACCCAAATGTCAATTAAAATTTCCAGGGACATCCAACTATGCATATAAGTATTCACTGATAGTTCTTTTATGTAATTCAAGGGCAGAGGAGTAGACTGAATTATAACACTTTATTAAAATAGGATCTACCAAATATTCCCAGGGATAAGTCACTTAACTTCTATGTATGTTTCCATAGATATTAAATGAAATGGTGGTTTTATTTATTTATTAGAGATTTCTTGTATACCACCTCCTCCAAAGACTCTAGGTAATGAACAACAACAAGAGCAATAATTAAAATAAAATTCAAAGGGCAAAAGCCTGGCAAAAAATGTAGATCTTGAGAAGGGCCTTGAAAGCCACTAAGGAGGGGGCTGAATGAATTGGGGGGGGGTGTTCCAAAGAAGAGGGACAGCGACAGAGAAGGCCCTCCTACGGGCCAAAGTTCAACACGCACAACACCAGGGCCCGGGACACTAAGGTGGGTCAACTGAGAAGACTTTGCAGGACGGGATACAACTGGCCAAGTGATGCGATATAGGCTAAGGTAATAATTGCTTATATTATTATAGGCCAAGGTAATAATTGGCATTTGTATTTTTATACACAGCTGTAAAAGCTTTTTTCACTTTCATTTCACAACAACCATGTTTTCCAAAATAAGATATACAGATTTGTCTGTGGACTATTCAGTGAAATGGGAAAGGCACCACACTTATCCTCAGCTTTCTTTATTTATACTGAGCAATATCCATACTGTTAGTTATGACTAATTCCCCAAGTCCCATTGAAATCAATAGGATTTAAGTTAGTCATGACTTACTTGTTTCACTAATTTCAATTAATCTTAGTCATCATGACTAGTCTGGATGTTACCAATTGTATTCTTATGGCAGTAAAATTGTATTCTTATGGCAGTATTCTTATGGCTGAGCAGGCACTGAAGCACAAAATACTCAAAACAAAATGAAATGAAACCAAACCATTTGCAGGCCAGCTTCTGTGAGAGAAGGAAAAGTTATCAGGCTGTGTGGAGATAAAATTCCACAAAGGTGTAGGTTGAGTACTAGAAAGAGGTCCTGGAATAAAGGGACAGGGTGCTCAGAGAGAAGGAGACTGAAAAAAGAGTGCACTGTAGTGAACAAACTGAGAAAAAGTAACCCAAAGCAGAGACAGGTGACATGAGGAAAAGAGGAAACAGAGAAATGAGAAGTCCCTTCCTGCTTCTGAAAGAGGTCCCAAGAAACTGCTTAATAGCAGGATAAGTGCTAATAGCAGGATAAACTATATGCTATGCAGGTGAAGATTAGATAGGGATTAGGAATGCTAAAGGAACAGACTGGTTATGCAACGGGGTAACTAAAGAAAATATTGATCTTGAATCTTAGATCCCGATAGTGGAATGACTTCTATTTTAACAAAGCACTATGATGGTAACCAAAAAGGAGCATCAGTGGGGTGGGGGTAGGGAGTAGAAGTAGAGTTGAATTTCACCTAATATGATCTGGAGTAATTAGATAAGCATTTGGTAGCATGCTTCTAGTGATTAATTACTATTTTAAATCTTCCAGGCAGGGCATTTGAAATAAATAAACCTTTAACTTCACTGCATTTGAAATAAATTCTGGGACTGAACCTCACAAGTTCCAGGCTTATTTCTGCCTCTGTTTTCAAAGGACCCCTAGTATCTTCCTCCACTTCCAATAGTATGCCTGAGAGGATTTACTTATCACATGTTCAGCACACCATTCCTCCACAAAATCAGGGTAGCATGCATGAATTATCCCACACATATCAACCCTCAAGGTAGGTTATGCCAAGAAACTGTGACTAAACAAAGATCACCATGGCTGAGTAGATATTTGAACCCAGAACTCTCTTGTCCCAGTCCAATGCTCAGATCACTGCACTGGTAAACACATCTATGTCCCTTGAAAGCTGTAGGAGCAATTAAAATAGATTCTGCTGATGTATATCTCTTATCCAAGGTTTAGATTATATATTAATATAATCGCTTTTTAATCAGATCAAATATCCATGCATTAGTTTGAAACAAGTAGTATTTCTGCAAGCAAATGGGCTAGTAAGAATTTTCTCATCAAAAATAAGATTCTCTAGCAAGCATTTTTCTAAATATTTGCCTGCCACCTAGTGGCTTGAGTTCATAAAGGAAAACAGCTACAAAAGAGGCTATGAGGAACAGTGGTGTCCTTTGTGAAACTTACATTTCTTCTTAGGATTATTCCATCAGAAACCTCTTGTTCTTTGACCTAGAATTCTCCCCCGCCCTTAAAATAACTTGCTTAGAAAACTTAATAGTTTTGCAAAATGTATAGAACAATAATCCCAGCTTCATCCAATCTCTTAATATGTGGTGAACAGCCATTGAATGGGGTGTTTTGCAACTATTTATTGCCTTTGTATCCTGTCTTTCTACTACTTTTATTTCCATTAACAACCTTGTTTGATAGGCAGCTTAGGCTATGCTTTACCAACCTGTGGCAGCAAATGCCACACGTACCACTGGGGCTTGTAGAACTCCTGGACAGGAGGAACAGAATGGTCTGTGGATCTACAAGTCAGGTCAACACCCCTGCCTGCTTTTCTGAAACTAAAACACAAGTATGTTAAATAAGAAGCGCTTACGAGCAGCTATATCTAAGAGGACTGGAGGAGCCACGCTGGAAAAAGCTAGATGATTAATATTGGGGGGAGGGTGTATCTCAGCATTCTGCCAGCAGCCCATTAAAATATACTTTTTATTGGTGACCCTACTAACGACATCAGTGTCGGACTGAAAGCAATTTCCCTCAAGGGGAGAAGCGGAAACGCTTATAGAGGGAACGAAGGTGGAAGGGGGCCACTGGAATCTGCCTCTCGAGTTGATGGATTTGGGCGAAGATTGAGAGCCCTGGGCTCGTCCACGCTCCCCGTTTTTTTATTATTATTATTTCGATTTTCGTTTACCACCATCAGTCTCTCAGGGCCAAAGCTGTTCTCAGCCCTCATGCTCTGGGTCCCCACCTCGTCCCCTTTCTCCTCGCCCCGTTGGTGGTGGGGGGGGGAGGCGCAATATAAAAATGCTTCAGGCCAAGCGAAAGACATAAACTACCTAAACAAGTATGATTTCACTGACAACAGGCCTATGCGCACTGCAGTAGAGTTTGCGGGACTAGAGGGGGCAACAACGAAAGAGGGGACGCCTCCCTTCCCTAAACCTGCTGAAGGAGGCGGATTTGATCCAGCCAGGCCCCCGTGGTGGGGGTGGTGTTGCGGCACCGTAGCGGGCTCGAACAACGGGCAGGCGGCGGCTCTCTCCGCTCCCGCTCGCCTTCCCGTGCGCCACCCCCGCAGCACGCGCCGCGCCTCGACCTGGCCGGAGCCCGCCCAAGGCGTATGTATGCGAATCATGCGCACTGTGGTGGCGGCGGCTGCTTCCTCTTCCGGCCTCAAGAGCAACGGCGCGGTCGGCCTGGGCGCGTGCTCATCAAGTAGCACGGCGAGGCTGAGCCGTCTCCCTGTCCGGGGCATGCGGCGGCTACCAGGACCTCGACTTCTCTCGTGCCGTGGAGATCGTGGATAAAGCATGGTGAGTAAATACTTGCCCCCGAGCTTGTTGGTTTGTCCTGTTGTTTACTTTCAAGGATGCCTGCTGGGGCGTAGAACGTTAACTACTGAACTCAGCCGCCCGCTTGAGGAGGATCCCAGTGGGTCGGCGTGGCCCCGAGAGGCGTGAAACAAATTCTTGGTCTGGATGATACTCAGGGGGACGTTTCTTATCGGTGTTGCGTGGCGGATTCCGGATCCTCATGACACGTGTTTTATCCTCCCAACAACCCTGTGTGTTTATTCTCACAGCGTCTCTGTGGTAGGTTCGGCTGAGAGAGAAGTCGCCCGCTGCGTTTCGTAGATGAATGAGAATTTGAACGCAGGTCTCCTCCGTCCTAGTCAGACCATCTAGCCACTATGCCATGCTGTCTCTCAAACTCCTGCCCCACTACTGAACTATGGCTCTATTCCTCCCTTATATGATCCGAATCAATGCTTCTCTGAATATTGGCCCACATGACAAGTAAGGCTTTTGCTGAAAGTTGGCTTTTGAAAACGATGCAGCACCAGTAGTTGATTGGTTTCAACGTACTTTTCCCACTTTATACTTTCGTAGTTTTACTTTTTAGCTAGGGTAGCCATTTGTTAGTACATATATTCACATGTTATTCCTTCATATGCTAAACCATAGGAATAACTGTGGAAAGCTCTTTTCTCTTTGTTTCTGGCACATGCACAATCTGTGTAGCAACAATTGTTGCTGTGGAAATTTAGTTACCTGTGTTGTATCATAAATCAACTCTGTAGGATCTCAACCGTGTAATGTTCTTTGTGATGGAAAGGGAGTATTCCACATTGGTGGATGAAAACCCCTCATAGGATGTTGAGAACATGAATACGATGAATATTATACACTGCTTTTCAGTAGTAGTTGCGGAATTTGGCTACAATCCTAAACTCGCTCACTAGAGACTAAGCCCCATGGAATACAATGGGAGTGACTTCTGCGTAAACGTGCATAGAAATGCACTACTTATTTTGATGTTTGAAAGAAGATTGAATTTATCTCTAGGTTTTATTTTTGAGACATAATCCAGGTAGAAAGTTTCATATGCTCCCTTATACTCTGCTATTATAAGCTCTCTTTGAAAAGTATTATTTATATGATTGGAAAGGTGGCTGACACTGGTTCAGAGGCTGTGTTAATTCTTGGCATTTTGAATGAACAACTTTTGCCTGTACTTAGTTGCTGCTTGCTTGCTGACTCAGGATAATCACAGAGCATTAAGTAACTGCAGGATGTGGGTTTTTTGTGCCTTATCCAACAAGAGACTAGTCCTGCCACTTATTTGTTTTAATAGTAGAAAGGTGATCCAGGAGTATTGATTTTAACTTGGGTGCTTTGTTCTCTCTTCTTGGAGCTTCTACTCCATGACTATATGAAAAATCCAAAATCTTTTCTAACTATTGATTTGCTTTATATTTAATTGGGGGGAGGCAGCAATTGGCCCTAGTCAACCCCAGCACAGCATTCCTCCAGTGGCTGTTGCTGGTTTCTACCTTGTGCTTCTTTTTAGATTGTAAACCCTTTGGGGACAGAAAACCATCTTCTTAATCTTTTCTGTGTAAACTTCTTTGAGAACATATGGGTTGAAAAGTGGTATATACATAATAATAGTAGTAGGACTGTCTTGGGTAAGCTAACGATAAGAATAAGTGTTTAAAATAGTAAAGCTAGCTTGAAACTTCAAGATAATCTAATGTGTTCTATTCAGCTACATGTGCATATAAATGGATCTGATCTGATGTAAGCTGTGTTTGGCACTATATGAACAGTCTCTGTGCTTTCTCCTCACCCTCCCTCCCTGTCCTCAAGCACTCTGGTTTCCTTCCAGTGTAGTGTCAAGCATATATGGACATGGGAAGCTTCTTTCTTCCAAGAGACTACTGGCCCATCAAGGTTGGTATTGTCTAGATCCATACGCTATGGCAGCTGCTTTCCAGGATTTCAGGCAGGGATCTTTCCCATCCCAACTTAGAGATATCGTGGATTGAACCTGCGGCATTCTGCATGTAAAGCAGGGGCTCTGTCATAGCACTACATCCCTTCCATAGGTTAGCTAGCTTGGATATAATGGCTATCTATGGTTTGTCACTATAACCAAAGCACATAAGGGGAGGAAGGAGTATGAAAACACAGGGTTTGTTCAGATCGCACCAAATGACAGTGTGGTGTTTATAGCTGAACTGGGATCGGCAACACTTGTGGAACTTCGTGTTCAACTGAAGTCAGACATATGGGCCCACATGTTTTGCAGCATTAGGAGGGTGGACCAAGAGCTGCACTCTGGCAGAGAGGCTGCTGTGGAGCTCAGCCAAAAGCTTGTCCCTCAGCTGAGCATATGAGGAGCAGGGGAGTGATTTTCTCTGCTCTTCCTTCTCTCCAAAAGCACATTCTGGCTTCCAGAAATATGTTTCTAAGGGATACACTTATGGGAGCCAGAAAGGGTTCTTTGGAGGGAGAGCTGCAAAAATCACACTTGCCTCCACATGTGCTCAGCTGCACAGCAAGCCTCTAGCTGAGCTTGGAGGAGTCCTTGCTGCAAGAGCACAGCTCTTGCTGTTCCTTTCTGATGCTGCGGAATATGTGGGCTGCTGTCTTCTGTCAGAAATATCATAGTGCTTATTATGTCAAACTTTGTGTTGGTTTTCTAGGTGAAATGGATTCGTGTCCATCAACAAAATTTCTGGATGTGGATCTGAAGATAATTGACGTATACTTCCATCCAAAAGAAGTTCTTGTTAAATTTCAAGGCTCCTATAACACAGAATGTGATTTTGACTACCACATACTACAACATGAAATACAGCAAGTGTCCAAAATAAAAGAGAGCATTGGTATTGGTGAATTTTGTTTAGTAGAAGATCCAGATTTTGGAGAGTGGCACAGAGGAAGAGTAGTAAAAAAGGAGAACCACATGTATGACGTATTTCTCATAGACTGTGGAAAAGTACTGGTAGTTCATGAAACTTATATTGCTTTTGCCATTGATGAGTTGTTTCACCTTCCTCCAAAGACAGTTTGTGGGATCTTTGCAAATATTCTTCCGATTGAGGAAAAATGGGCTCCAAAAGCTCTGAATTACTTTTCATCCTTGGTAGGCTTGCACATTAAAGGCCATGTGCAAGCCATTTTACCCCACCAAACCTTTCTTTTTGATGTGCCCAAAATTACTAGCGATGTGGTCGAATTAAAATTAGGAAAACTAGTGGATCGAGATACATTTCGTCTTATTGTAGAGATGTTAACTGCATTGCCGCAGGAACCCTTGTGTAATCAAATGCCAGATTTACTGCAGCAGAAATATACAAGGCCAGACTCTATGTTCTGCAGTGCTGGGATTCCACCAGGTTTTGAACCAATTCTGAGTAGTCTTCAGCCACTTTTAGCTGTAGGTATGGTAGAGAAAGTGAAAATATCAGTGGCAGTCAGTCCCAGTAAATTTTATTGTCAGCTTGTGCGACGCCAAAAAGAGCTGGATGAATTGATAGCGAGAATGTCTTCCTGTTATGAAATGGTTGGTAGAGAAAATGTTCCATCTTGTGACAATCTTGGAGTCCTCTGTGCAGCAAGGAAAAGCAATGGTCAGTGGCACAGAGGAGTGATGCAACAGCTCCTCTCTGAAAACAAAGTGAAGGTTTGGTTTATGGATTTTGGCAGCTATGGGACTGTTCCTTCCAGTTGTGTTCTGAAGCTTCAACCGGAATTCATTTCAGTACCTAGGTTTTCATTTCCTTGTGCTCTGTCATGTCTTAATGATCAAGATGAAGCTGTAAGAAATAATCAGCTAAAAATTTTTAAGGAGACCTTGTTAAGTCAAAGCCCTGTTCATGCTCACATTGATCTGTTCAGTGCTAATGAACATTTGTACTACGTTACATTGCACAAATATGAATCTATGATGAATAGTGAATACTTATCTAATGGAGGTAATAAGGTTTCAAAGGGCTGTCCTTCAGAAATCACATACACAGATGGGGACATAAACCTTCCTGAAGCAAAACCTGTCTTTGCTAAGCATGTTCATGTGGCTACTCCACAATCAGCAGATTCGTTAGATAAAAAGGACTCTCTCTTAACAGACTCTCCTTTAGCAATCCCGTGCAAAAGAGCAGAACTGAAAATAGATTCTGTCTATGTTGCTTTTGTAGAGTACGTATTAAATCCTTCAAATTTTTGGGTTCAAACTAATGATTATCTAGATGAGTTTGAAACCATGATGAAAAGAATCGCAGATGTGTATGATGCAAGTAAAACTGATGGCCTCCTTCTGGAAAAGCCAGAACCTGGAAAGTTATGCTGTGCACGATATAATAAAGACATGCATTTCTACAGAGCTGTCATTAAGGAAGTAGTTGATGATTCTGTTAATGTTTATTTTTTGGATTTTGGGAATACTGAGACAGTGCCAGTCCTTGATGTGCGAACTTTGCTTCCAGAGTTTCAAGAATTACCAGCTTTAGCCATATGTTGTTCACTTGCTAATGCATTTGCAATTCAGGACATATGGATTAAAAAAGAAACTGACTTCTTTAAAAAAATGGTGTTTGGCAAACCAATCACACTTCAAGTCACTGCAAAACAAAACAATAACTACTTTGTCAGTGTACAGTGTATGAATGGCTTGGAGCAAGTTGATCTTCTCATGTGTATGGTTCAGGCTGGATATGCTGAATACTGGGAAGTAAAGCAAGATCAGTTTCTGAACACTGCTGGAGATTCCAAACAAGAGAAACCCATTATGCAGAAGAATACATTAATGATGCCTAGAAATGCTAATCGGAACAAGAAATTACTAAATATTCCTCCTGTGACACAGGATGCTGCTGCTGCTTCCTTATGGTCGAAGAGCACACTTTCCAATAAAAATGAGAAAGCGTTTTGGAAAGGTGATAGTTTGGGGCCTTATAAAAAGTACCAGTTTAAACCAGGAATGGTATTAGATGTTTTATGCTGTCGTATTACTTCACCCGGTGACTTTTCATGTCAGATACAAACTAAACTACCAGAGCTAAATAACTTGATGAGTCAAATTCAGTCCCATTACAACACTTGCACTAGCCTGTATGAAAGTGGACAGCTTGCCTGTGTTGTGAAACATTCAAAGGATGGACAGTGGTATAGAGCTGCTGTTCTAAAACATGTGTCTGGAACTGAAGTTGATGTAGTGTTTGTAGACTTCGGTAATTGGGAACGGGTTTTGCTGAAAGACCTTCAAACTATTCTTCCAGACTTTCTGACCTTGGAATGTCAGGCATTCAGATGTTGTCTCAGTAGCGTGACTGAATCCTTAATATTTGACCCATATAAGTGGACTGCAGGGGCATGTCGTGATTTTGAACGCTTCATTTCTTCTTCCAAAGGACTATTGACTTGTACCATTTCTGCCCTAATTTTTAAGAGCCCAAATTATTTATATAATTTGGTTGATTTGCAGACGCCATTTGTTAGTGCACAGCAGTTTCTCTTGGAATGTGGCCATGCCCAGTTTTGTGCTTTTGAACTCACAAGATCATTTGTACCTCCCTTCTTTCTGTTCAGCTTTTACTATTCATCTTTTAATGTGAAAATTGGAAGTGAAGAGGAGGTATGTGTAACCCATGTACACAGCCCTACAAAATTCTATTGCCAGTTAAATAGAAATGCAGATGATATTGACAAACTGTCAGAAAAGATGGCAGAGATTAGTCAAGCAACAAGCTGTCCAAGCCAAGTAAACACATACAGTTTATGCTTGGCCAGATATCTTGAAGATGACCTCTTTTACAGAGCTTTAGCTTTTCCTGCAGGATCATCAGATTACTTGTTGGTATACTTTGTGGACTTTGGGAATAAACAGTTGGTACCAAAAGATAAACTGATACCAATTCCAGACCATGCATCAGAAATATTATTCACTCCTATGCAAGCTATCAAGTGTTACCTTTCAGATCTAAGAGATACTGATATTCCAGCTGAGATAAATATATGGTTTGAGAAGCATTGTTTAGGAAAAGAACTGAAGGCAGTAATAGTATCTAAAGAATCTGATGGTCAGCTTGGTGTGGAGTTGTATGATGGCAATCTACAAATAAATAAGAAGATTCAAGAATTATTGAAAGATGTGAAGAAGTGTGATCCTGACCCAAAAGACAGATATATGTGTGCAAAAAAGTCTGTTGGAAATAAAAATATGGTGCATAAAGTAAAGCTGAACACAGTTAAAACAAAAGATAAAAATGAAGTAGTTGAATGTGAAAGAGAAGCAGGAAATCATATACATTCTTCCTATCAGGGTGATGGTCAAGTATGTCCTGGATATGGAAAAGAAATTATGGATGAACTGCAGAAAGAGTCCAGCAGGACTATAACGCTTCCAATAGCCTCTGAAAATACAAAACGTTCTAAAGAATTTTTGCAAGATCACATAGATAAAGATGCTTCTGGAGAACTTAAACCTAACACTGTTGACCCTACTTTGGCTTTGAAGGAGATGCCTGCAGGTAATATAATTGAATTGTATGATGGGAGAAGAAGCCATTCAGGACCAGAATGGAATAGCACTACTAGGCTAAAATATACAAATCTTCTACAACGCAATATTCAGCCAAATGCCAAACTTGCAGGTTATATTTCTTTTGTCTTTAGCCCATCACATTTCTATATTTATCTTGCAGAGGATGAAAATAAAATTGTGTGGCTTGCTGAGGAACTGAATGGAGGCACATTAGTGTTAGAGCCAGAAACAGATATTGAACTTGAAGAAGGTGACCTTGTTTTAGCAGAGTATGAAGCTGATTGCTGCATATACAGGGCTGTTGTTAGACAAGTTACATCAGAAAAATCCTGTGAAGTAGAATTCATTGACTATGGTAATGTATCGGTTGTGAATGCATCAAAAATCTACAAGATGGAAGAGGGTTTCTTAAAATTACCAAGACTCAGCATACACTGTTTTCTTAAAGCAAAGTGTGGATTTCCTGATGGCAACTGGAGTAATGATATTGCAGCCTACTTTGTCAGCAAAGTAAACAATCAGCCAGTAGTTTGTGAGTTTTTACAACAGCATGGCCAACAGTGGGAGGTTGATTTATTCTGTCATGGAATGCCTATAACCAATGAGTTAATGCAGAAAGAAGTCAGTTTAGGTTCACATAAGTTGCTTATGTTGAATCTTGACAAAGTTGCAAAGCAGCTTTCATTAACAGATACTGATGGGAGTGAGCAAACCCGAAAACCAGAAAGTCAAACTGTTCCTGAAGTATCTGAGCCCAGACCAACTTCGACAACACATCCTAAAATCAGCTACAACCAGATAAAACCTGGACAACTAGAAATTGCTGAAATGGGCCATATTTCAGAAGATGGAAAATTCTTCGTGAAATTAACTAAGGATATACAAACATTGTCTGATTTAAATGTGATGACAGCCCAAGAAGCAGATAAGAACCCTGTACTTCACATAGAAAATATTAAGGAAGGTTTAGAATGCTTGACAAAATCCGCAGAAACCTTGAAATGGCATCGATCTGAAGTTGTAAAGAAGTTTGTGGATAAAGAAAATATGTTGGTTTTTTTAATGGATTTGGGAAAATATGAAATTGTGTCATTGTACAATGCAAAAATGCTAAGTAGCAAGATCAGGGATATTCCCAGGAATTCATTGCTGTGCAAATGGGTTTATATTGAAAACCTAGGTGACTTGCCTTTTGAGAGAGTGGTGGAGGTGATAACATGTCATGAGATAAAGATCAGGTTTCTGACATACATAGAACATGCTTTTATTTGGGAAGTAGATATTTTAGTAGATGGGATCTTGCTTTTGGAATATTGCGCTCAAATATATGGTCAGAGAAAGCTAGAGGACTGTAAGTTACCTGAAAGTATAAATTATTTGGTTAAAAAAACACATGAATCGTCATTCAGGCTGAATTCAATAGCTTGGGCACCATTCCAGAAAGATAGGTGCTATCCTGGGTTTGTCACTTCAGTCACTGATCCTTCAAGCTTTTGCATCCAATTAGAAGATTCATTTGAGGTTCTGAAAGCACTGTTCAAGCTACTTACTGACCTTCCAGACAGCCTGCCAGCTATCCCATGGGAACTTATTGTTCCTGGTACCAGTTGTTTGATAAAGATTGGCAAAAAGTGGAACAGAGTTGAAGTTTCTGAAGTTTCCAATGTGGTAATACTTACTTTTATTGATGATGACGGATTATCAGTTCCCATCCCTATTTCAGATAGCCACAAGCTGAAAGTTATTCCAGATAAGCTTGTTAGATTACCACGACTAACTTACCCTTGCGCATTGTTTGACGTGCTACCCACTGATGGACAACAGTGGAGTGATAAAGCTAAACTCAAAATTCAAAAATTTCTTGCTAGACAAGGTCTTCTATTCCAATTCAAACAGCATCATCATGGAAGGTTAGAGGTAGATGTCTTGTGTGGGCAGCAAAGTGCAGCAAATTTATTGGTTGCTTCTGGCTGTGCTGTGTGTTATAAAACTGCACCCTGTTTGGGTTCAATTAATTGTGCAGAAGTTTGTCAGTTGAAATCACTAATTACGTGTGATCCTCTGCAAATATCTAATCAGGGTTGTGGTACAATTATTGCATCAAAAAAGGGGGAAGAGTCACAGCAATCAGATTCTCAATTCAAATCTTCCTGTCTCCAAGTTTCAAGACTGAGAAGCCCCAACAGACGATGTAAGAAAAGAGAGTTGCAGAAGACACACAGTAATAAAAGAAATGACAAGAGCTTACTTTGCAAAGAACAACCCTGGCAAACCTATCCCACAGGCATTTTCTCAAAAGCAATGCATGATCTTCTTGCATTGAGCACTGAGATTGATGGAATAAAAATTTGTAAAAAAGAGCCTGTGAGAAGAACACTTCACTGAAAAGGTCAGTTTCTATGTATTATAAACATAATGTATGTTAGTTCCTGTGCATTAGATAAAAATTACATTGGGCCCAAATCTGGTCTGAATTAGTGCTGAGATTAAAAAAAAACCCTACAGCTAGTCCTTTATGGCCAATGAGACTTTGTGCTTCTGTTTGCGAAACAGCTCTCACAAATGTAACACAAATATCACAGTTCCAGTGGTCAGGAGTGTAACTAGTAGGGATGTGCAAAAAATTCCGGGCACAGATCAATCTGTGCCCGAAACGAGCAATTTCGGGTGATTCGGGTCTGAACCGAATCACCCCCGATGTCCCCCGATATTTTTCGGGGCCGAGCCGAATCACCCCTGATTCGTGCCCGAAAAATTCGGGTGATTCGGGATGACGTCTCTTTGAATTTCCCGCCTTTTTGCCTCCATTGATTTGAATGCAAAGAGGTCTGATGTGACGTCAGCTTGAATTTCGGGTCCCAGGGGCAAAATAGTTGGGTGGGGTGGTAGTGCCTAATGGATGGAGGCTACCACCCAAATTTCAGGGGAATTGGGCAAAGGGCTGATTTTGGGGGGATTTCTGAAGTTTTAGTGTCTTTGGAGCAGTTTGGGGGCATAGCATGGGATCTGGGCAAAAAGAGTGGGGTGGGGTGGTAGTGCCTAATGGGTGGAGGCTACCACCCCAATTTCAGAGTGATTGGGCAGAGGGCTGATTTTTGGGGAATTGTTGAAGATTACGCGTCTTTAAGGTTTTTCCCCATAGAGAAGCATTGAGATGTCAGCAAATGTATAGCTTCACGCGGTGGGCAAAGGGGTGGCCTAGAGCAGTGTGGGGTTGGTGGTAGTGCCAGGTAGGGTCAAGGAAGCTACCTGAATTTTTTCAAAGGATTTGGGCAGAGGGCTGGTTTTTGGGGAATTGTTAAAGTTTACACGTCTTTAAGGTTTTTCCTCATAGGGTATACATGGAGCTTTCAGCAGCCCCATAACTGCACTTGGGGGGTGCTGGGGTGGCCCAGAGCGAGTGGTAGTGTAGTGCACATAGGGTGCCAACCACCCCCATGGGGTTCTAACCCATGGGGTACAGGGTTCTGTTGTTTCAGAGGTATTCTGAGTGTGGATTCTATGATAGCAAATTAGAGTGGATTCATGGTGTTTCATTGAAAATCTCATTAGCTATCATAGAATCCACACTCAGAATACCTCTGAAACAACAGAACCCTGTACCCCATGGGTTAGAAACCCATGGGGGTGGTTGGCACCCTATGTGCACTACACTACCACTCGTTCTGGGCCACCCCAGCACCCCCCAAGTGCAGTTATGGGGCTGCTGAAAGCTCCATGTATACCCTATGAGGAAAAATACTCAGAAATTGGAAGGAGGGAAACCGCTTTTTAAAAGGGTGTGTGTGTACACATGCACACACAGAACAGTTCAGTTCCCTCTCTCTTGCATATATGATGTGATTTAACGAACGTAAAGCATTTTCTTGGTAGGGACTTGATGGTGTTCTGATCCTGCCATGTAAGTCTGCTGTCATCGTGTCTAGTTTTAGCCATAATATTGTCACTGCCCATGCCCCCAGTAAGAGCCTTGTATGTTCCGTAAGGTCACCAGTTGATGAAGCTAGGCATAAAGAGTTTCAGGTCAGTTGTGGAAACGTACCAATAGGTTTGGGGGATAAATACTTCATTTTCCAAAATCTAGTTCTGAAATTGTTTTAAGCTGCTACCTGGAAAAAAGGTACAGCCTTTTTATATTAAACCTGTTCAAGATATTATGGAGTATGTGTATATTTTCTTCTTAAATGATTTGCTTTCTAGGTTAAAACTCATTAAATGGATTGTTTGGGAGCAAGTAATGGATAGACAAGTCAACAGATCGACTTCCACATGTAAAAGGACAGAAGATAACTGACTGTAAAAGGCCAAAGTCTCTCACAGAATTACTGCTACATAAGTATAACCTCAAAGCTAAACATCCATGAACTTGAAAAGTTGTGACTCTTCGGCCTATAATGCTGACACTGAGTGGCATCTTTTGTATTTGGTTCTCCCCACCCCATATTAATGATAATCCTTTATCAGTTTTTTTGTTTCATACCTTGATTTGGTATTTGTTACTAGAATGACAAAAAAAAAGAAAGGAACTGACATTTATTATTGCTGGATGTTTTCCAGCAAACATTAATTTTGTATCCTGTGGGCAAAGATGTGATGGTCCTGTTAAATCATAAAAACCCTCCTGCCCTAATTTTTACTGCTTTATTGAAACTTGCATCTTAACAATATAGTCACGTCTGTCTTGTTTGTTTTTTCAACAATGCCCATCAGAAATCAGCTAAATTCTGAAATGCTGTACGTACAGCCAATCCATGGGACACTTCATGTGTGTGGCAGTCTGTTGCCGAAGTGGGAATCACTCCCATATCTGTCCATCTAAGGAACAAGTTGATGTGAGAAGCAGCAACTCTCGTTTTCAACCATGACTGAAAGCTGTGAATTTCTGCCTAAAACACACTGCTGTGGCTCTTGCCTCTGCCCAAGCCTGCTAGTTTAATGTTTCTACCCACCCTGAGGCTTTGATTCAAACCACGTTTAATAGGAAGCATATTCCTTTGATTTCAGTGAAACACAAGTACATTGATCTTATAAATGGCAAGACAAATATGTGGAAATGAACTTCCACACATAACAGCAATTCCAGGTTGTTGTTTTTTTGTTGTTTGTTTACTTGTGGTGCAGTCCTCTGCTTTGTCACCTGTAAATGAGTCTCGGCACTCACAACGAAAGTTTAAAAAAACCTATCACTTTTTAAAATATTGATGAGGCGGCAGCAGTATTTTTTGCATATCAAACTAAAGTCTGTCTAAGGAATAAGCCACATGTTAGTATTCTTCTGTCATGCAGGAAGAAGGAATTGTTTGCTATTGAGTAATGAAAGAAACCAGTGTTCTTCAGCTCTGAATGCTGGTATGAGTTTTACTGGTCATCCTGTTTTAAGGAATTGGGAAGCCAGTTATACTTTTATTTGCTAATATGTCACGTATACAGTGTTTTATGTATGTGTGATGGATATACTTGAAAATTCAAATCCAGAGAACCCCATGAATGCACTAGGACATCCAAAATGTTGCAGTTCTATTGCAGGTTTTCATGCTGCTTTGGATACCAATTCTGAGAATTTCCCAATTTTGTGGAATGACTTCTTGGGGCAGGAGAGGAGCTGCAATGGGAAGGGGAGCTCTCCCTAGGGCTCTGAATTCTGCATGAGACACTTCTCTCTTGAACCTATTAGTTGTTGAAAACCAGCCTACAGATTAAAATGCATGCTGATGATTATTATATCTAGATCCGGATATCCTGTCCTGTGTATATACCTGTGGCAGAGTTGATTAAAAAACCTGCAAAGTGCCTCGAGAAGCCTCCAACTGACTGTGGCAACTGCTAGTTCTTATAAGAGTTTGTCAGCTGGAAAGCTTGTTCACTAATCCTTTTAATAGTGCAGAAATTCTTCGTGCAGCATTAAGGAGGATCTCTCTCTCTTTAGCCTTCTGGTGTGAACTAGGCCTGTGCATGCATGTCATCTCATAGAATCTCAAAAATCTTAGTGTATTGGGCATTTTCAAAGTACTAGGTTTATTTTACCACTGATTAACTAGAGATTGAGATAATTGGCATGCATTGTAAAAATACATAAATCCATGTCAATTCTACTGGAAGAAACATGCCATTAGGATGGGTTTGGATATCGGAAGATGTG
This sequence comes from Hemicordylus capensis, assembly GCF_027244095.1. Taxonomy (NCBI): domain Eukaryota; kingdom Metazoa; phylum Chordata; class Lepidosauria; order Squamata; family Cordylidae; genus Hemicordylus; species Hemicordylus capensis. The sequence goes on along the minus strand of NC_069657.1, from coordinate 271,469,148 downwards.
TTTAAATTGCATTGTACTTTGTTTAAATAAAAAAAGGGAATTTCAGTGATCCAAACTTGTTGCAGTACTATATAATAAATCGGTGGCAACAGTTAAGTTGCTTTTCACTTATAGCACTATCAAACAAGTTCTGTTGAAATTGGGGGACAAGATACTGGTGCTGTTGTGTTATAAGATTGACACTTTAAGAGAAAAGTCTGTCTTTGCCTCTCTCTCTCTTTTGTTCAGAGGAGATCGATGTGTGTGGGAATGCAAGGATCCACAAGCAGTGTAGATCCAAATCAGTACAGGGCATATTGGGACATAGCAAGGAACAGCACTGATGGAGTCCATCCCTGGACATGGTATCTTACATCCTACATGTTTCTAAGATCAGAAGGGTTTGATAACTATTGATTTCATTTATGTGGTGGGAGGAAAGAAGGGTACCACCAAGCAAGTTTAGGCCATCCTGTAGCAAGTGTGGTGTGGAATGGTTAGGAAAAATGAAAGACTCGTCCTCACTCTGTGGCATTTCCTAAAGTGGAGGTGGGTTCCCATTAAGCTGGAATGGCTAAGGGTGGGGGGACTGCTCAAATCTGGTTTATTTATTTATTGTTAAATTTATATACAGCCTTTCATTAAACAATCCCAAGGCAGTTTACAAAAGTTAAAAAACATACAATAAAAATGGCAGTTAAAAGTATTAAGCTAAAAACATGAAAACAGATCTGATTTAAAATATATAATATACAGATCTGCCTTCTCGAGAAAGCTGACGCACTAGCTGAAGTCGTGCAAAGGCACCCCTGGCCACTGCCTCCACCTGAGCTTCCAAAAGCAGAGCTGGGTCCAGTAATATCCCCAAGCTGTGTACTTGCTCCTTCAAGGGGAGTGCAACCCCATCTAGAACAGGTAGAATCACCTCATTCCGATTGGCTTTCCTACTGACCAGCATTAAGTCTGTCTTGTCTGGATTCAGTCTCAGTTTATTAGCCCACATCCAACCCGTCATGGCCTCCAATCCCTGATTCAGGACATCCACCGCCTCCCTAGGATCAGGTGACAAGGAGATATAGAGCTGAGTGTCATCTGCATATTGCTGATAACTCAGTCCAAGTCCCCAGATGACCTCTCACAGCAGCTTCATGCAGATGTTAAACAGCATGGGGGACAAAACTGAACCCTGTGGGACCCCCCAGGCCAATGGCCACGGGGCCGAGCAGTAGTCCCCCAGCACCACCTTCTGTACCCTCCCCCCAAGAAAGGAACAGAGGCACTCCAACACATTAACTCTGATTCCTGTACTCAAGAGGTGGTCCAGAAGGACACCAGGATCGATGGTATCAATTGCCTCTGAGAGGTCCAGCAGAACCAACAGGGATGCACTCCCCCCGTCTAGTTCTCGATGAAGGTCATCCATTAGAGCGAACAGGGCAGTCTCTGTCCCATATCTGGGGCGGAAGCCAGATTGAAAAGAGTCTAGGTAAACTGTATCATCCAAGACCCTCTGCAGCTGGGACGCCACCACACACTCTATCACCTTGCCCAAAAAAGGCAGGTTAGAGACCAGTCTATAGTGGTCCGAGTTGGAGGGATCAAGGGAGTGCTTTTTTAATACTGGTCTTACCACCGCCTCATTATCACCTCCAACCATCTGCCTGTACCCTCCCTGGCAGCTTTTATTAGCCATGAAGGGCAAAGGTCAAGAGCGCACGTTGTCGCTCGCACACTGCATAGGATCTTGTCCACATCCTCAGGCTGCACCAACTGAAAAGAATCCAACACAACAGGACCAAATGGTACCAGAGGCATGTCTGCCAAAACTGCCAAAACAAAAAGTCCAGGTCAGCACTGATGCAAACAACTTTATCTGCAAAGTGGCAAGCAAACTGATCACAACGGGCTGTAGATTATTCCTCCCCCATTACCTGGGGGGATGTGTGCAGCAATGTTTTTGCCACACGAAACCGCTCCTTTGGTCTGCACTGAGCAGATGCAATGGAGGCGGAGAAAAAACATTTCTTCGCCACTGCCACAGAGTAGTCCCTAAAATGGGCTCTAGCCCGTGTTTGGTCGGATTCGTCATGACTCTTCCTCCATTGTCATTCCAGTCATCATCCAAGTTGTTTCATCACCCTAAGCTCCGAGGAAAACCAAGGAGCCGAATGGGCTCCACCAAGCCAGAGAGGGCATTTAGGAGCAACCGTGTCAACAGCCCAGGTCGTCTCTCCATTCCAGACTTCAACCAGGGCCTCGACAGGGTCACCAACTCTGGACACTGGAAACTCCCTGAGGGCTGTCTGGAATCCAGGTGGATCCATAAGCCTCTGGGGCAGACCATTCTAATCGGTCCACCACCCCTGCAGAGGGCAGATGGAGCAGTCAAACTAAACCTCACCAGATGATGATCTGTCCATGACAAGGGAATTATCTCAAACTCCTCCACCTCCAGATCATTTATTCCTTGGTCAGCAAAAACCAGATCCAGAGTGTATCCTGCCGTGTGGGTAGCTCCCGAAACCACTTGAGACATGCCCATGGAGGCCATGAAATCCTGAGCCGAACCTACTAGGGGGCCTCAGCATAGACATTGAAATCCCCCAGAACAATAAGCTTGGGGGAACCCAAGGCCACCTCCGAGACCACCCCCGCCAGCTCAGGTAGGGAGACTGAAGTATAGTTGGGTGGCCGGAACACCGAATCCCCAGCCTATCTCGGAGGCCCACCCCCAAGGCCAAACACTCAAAATTCTGAGATTGCCTGACGTGGCACCTGGCAATGGGGAGGATCTCTCGATAGATGACTACAATGCCCCTTCCCCGACACTCCAGGTGGGGCTGCTGCATGCTCAGGAAACCTGGAGGACAGACCTGAGAGAGACCAACCCCGCCCAGCTCATCCAACCAGGTCTCTGTCACACATACCAGGTCAGCATGCTCATCCACAATCCGATTGTGGATGAGCATGCTGACCTGGTATGTGTGACAGAGACCTGGTTGGATACTAAAACATCTCTCATCCACAATCAGATTGTGGATGAGAGACGTTTTAGCATTAGGGTGCATCCAGCAGCAGCACCCTAATCCTCGAGGGAGTGTTCTCAGAGCTCCCAGGAGTTTTAGGGTTGGGAAAAGAGCTGGAAAAAGGAACATGCCTGTTACCTGGACCGTTTCCCCCTGTAACGGCCAGCCCAACGCCCAGTGCCATATCTCAGTCTGCCCGCTACCAGTGATATTGCTGCCCCCACACCAACCCCACTTTCCCCCTCTCCCAGGCACATCCCTCAGTCCAACTAACCACAGTCACTGGTTGGTTTCAGAATCTTGGAATTTAGCATCTTGGAGGTTGTACTAATCAAACTCCCTCCAAAATCCCTTTAAGAAGAGTGTGTCTGAGGAGAATGTGCCTGTTGAGGTACGTATCTTGTCCTCTTCTTCTCCCCCCCCACCCCGTTTTATAAAATGATGGTGGGATTTTGTTATGGAAATGTTGTTGGGTCTATTATACATGATACAGTATAATGGAATAATCAGCTACCAGCTGTAAAACTCCCTTGGACTATTTGAATGGATGGAAGCAGCTGTGATCCACACAAGTATGCTTCTCTATCTGACTCGTTTACCTTCACTCGCTGTAGGGTTAATCTTTTACAGGAGTTTCCTCCCAGCTTGCTTTTCTAGAGATTGGGACTTTAAATGTGAAGCAAGGCAGTTGCAGCCTGAGAGGAACTAATTTGAACTGCCCAGTGATAATGTAACCTTTCTTCTAGATGGCAAGTAATTTTAACTCCTGTGATGTTTCCCCCCACTTTACTATTGCTATATACTAGAAATAGTCCCAGCAAGAGCCTTTGCATGAGAAGGTCTAGTGTGACTGATTCAACTTCTCTCCCCCATGGCAGCAGTCTTTATCATTCCTGGCTGGAGAGAGTACATTTGAAGGAAGGTATTGCATGAAGGATGTTCCCTTTATAGACATAAAATGATGGTCCCAGAATCTTTTATTAGCCAGCGGGGTGGAGGTGGGCGGGGACCCAACCTTGTTAAACATCATGCTCAGTAATGAAAGCATTATCTGGCTTTTAAGGTGTTTTTTTTTGCAACGAATACTCAGATTTTGTATCAGTTGCATTAGGTCACATAAGCATGCATACAGTGCCAGCACATCTCTCGGATACACTTGATGGCCTAGGATCGATACGGTAGTCCTTATTCTCCCAGTGCTAGCAGCTTCATAACTGATAGAATATGCTATGGGTCAGAAAAGCAGCCCTACTCTGCTTGTAATGGCAGCTTCTGGTAGCTGGTGGTTGCTACTGCAAGTGGAGAAGGCCTGCAGAGGTTGCAGCCTCATTACAGGGAGCCAGCAATGGCTTCTGGTTCCTCTTCAGCTCTTCTGCAGTCTTCTGAGACTGCAGGATCTCTTCTCAGCATCGATTAGCCTGCCTGGTCATGCCTGCTTAATGGAACTTGGCATATGAAAATGAGAAGAGACTGCAGTGTGGTTGGTGGTGGTAGCTGGGTATAGTATCTGATTGTCGGTCCAGGTCTTTCAAAGTACCCACTTACTGCTGATTGTCCCACTGTGCCTTAGCACCCAAGGCTGGTGCTGTGCAGATGGGATTGAGAAAATTAAGAAAAGGAGCTTGCAATGATGCCATGAGTGTTTGCAGGCTGCCTGTCTCCTTGGATCACATTGACAGCATGGCAGCTGTGAGTTGGTGGCAAAAGGTCCGTCCACCCCATTCCCTGTCAACTCATGTGTGTTTAACTAGGAGTAATAGGGGGGAAATGAAATTCTTGCCATGTACTTAAATGAAATTATAGCGTTCAGTATACTTTAACAAACGTGCACTGGCATTTATTGATTATGATGATGAGTAGCTGCTAGGGATGTGTACGGGACCGGTTTGGAAGCCCTTTACGTGTGCATGTGCAGTGGCAACTTCCGGTCTGAGGAGGCACCGGGGCAACAAGGAAGTATGCTGCTGCCCTGCCAGATCATTTTAAAAGGCAACACTGGCGGGGGAAATGCAGCAGGAGGGGTAAGAGCACCCTCCCCCATCCTTAAAGAAATCCCCCCCACCTTTGAACTGGCAAGTGCCGGTTCCATGCACACCACTAGTAGCCGCCTGATCCTCTCGCCAGATATTGACTGCTGCTTATGCAGACTATTCAGTGGCACAATGCTGGATTGCTAAATGAAAAGACTGTGGGGACACACGTTCTGCAGGCAAGAAACTTTGACCATGTAAAGTTGTCCTGGGCTTTATTTAGTAGAAGGATAGCGTAGAGTATCTTAGACTAATAATGTATTCAAGATGTCAAAATGGTCATCTGCGAGTATATCTAATTAGTAACAAAATTAACTAGTTTTGCATGATTGTTATGATTTAGCAGTATTTCTGATTGGAGTTCAAAGAATGGAAGTGTATTACTGCATTTAACTGGACAACAAACAATCTGTACATGGAGACAAACTTGGTAGTCTAGAATGATATATTTATCACAATAGCTATAAAAATGCTGGACTTTTAGCATCTTGTCCTTTTGCTTGTCTTCTCCTTTACAGGGGATACTTCAGGGTATCCATCTAGGTTGTGCAACTTCTTTTTCTTAAAGACTCCTTAGAACAGTTCCAGTATGAAACAGAGATCAGCCCTATGCTTGCCACCCCACCCCCATTCTTTTTAACATCCAGCTGAACACTATGCATGTCATGGGGCTGTGCATTGTCCTGCCACTGACCACCAGTGAATGGGGTACTGTGTAGCATGATCACATCACGGCATGCTTTTTATTAAGGAGGGAAGAGAGTGGTAGCCAATCAGTGCTTCTTACAAAGCTTCGTTGGGTCCACTGGGTAATGCTGGGAACGGCTGCTGTTAGTGGTGTTATTCATGAGCCTTGGTTAGATGTGACAAAGTTCCTAAAGGTACATCTCTCTCTTTTCTCTACACCCCGCAAACAAAAGCATGACAGCATTTAGGGACTGCTGCAATATATACAACATATGGCCACCAGGTGGAGACTTTGTATTAACTTTCCTAAATGAAGATTTGCTACTGAACTAAAAACAGCTTTCAGCACAAAATAACTATGAACATATTTGACAGTTCTTGAAACTGTGAGTTGTCCTGAATACTGAATTATATAATTTCCGTGTGGTATTCATGTGCTAAATATTGAACAACTCTTTTAAAAGTTGCCATGATAGGTCTTCTGAGGTGATTTAAAATATAATAAATATTGTATGCAGCATTAAGTTCTTCTTCTTCTTTTTTTTTAACTGCCTAGGGATCTAGACTTCATTCCGTAAAGTAGTGTTTCTGTTTGGGGATGCTTCATCTTCTGACCAGTGAAGCTGCAATGTATGTTTTTGGCCAGTTCAAGGGACATTTAGCTTCTAACTAGGAGTTCTACCTAGGTGTGGTGCTTGCACACTAGTTGTTAAATCTGGAGAATGTAATTGTCACATTTCATTCCAGTGTTTCTTGTTTTATCCTACCAGAACTGATTAACTGATTTTATTTGTGGTGGGGTTTTTTTTTATCTTGAAATGCAATTGCAGCTCCAGCCTGTCAGCTGTTGAGGCTTTTGAGGACTACTATCCCTTCAACTAGTTGCTTCCTCCTTCTTGGTGGTGGCTGTTGTTGTTGAACTACTCCTTAATTACTTCCTCTTCAGTCCTCATGGTGGTGGCATTCTTGAATTGCCTTTAATTACTCAGTTCCTGTTTTGTGGGGGTGGGGAGCCTTAATTACTGTGTTCCTTTTTTGCAGCCAGATCTTTTAAAATTAGGAATACTTGTGAGCAGCCTGGGACAGGATTGGTCAGCTTGTGGTTCACTACAAGTGGTACTCAAGTCTGTGTGTGCGTGTGCACGTGTGTGTATTTTGCAGTTCCTTGGCAGAAGGACCATTTGCGAGGAAGGGGAGGTTTTTCCATCTATAGGTTTGCATGGTCGCTAGACAAACCCCATTACCAGCCATTTCATCAGTTTCCTACTGTGCCTTTCTTATTCTGCTTTTCTGGTGAAATGGACAATTCATGCACTCCGATATCTGCAACATGGTTCAGGTCAATGAGGTTGTCATGAATGTACAGTAAATTGTTTTTTGGTAAAACATTCCTGAACAATGCAATCCATAAATTATAAATTGATTCATCCCAAAAATAGTTGTGATATTCTAAAATGAAGAAGAAAAAAAGAGTTGGAGGTTTCCAATTTTGATTGTATGTATTTTTTTTCCATTTGTATTTTCTAAAAATGCCTTTGGTGTGTTTCACTATGTATAATACTGTACATTTATTTTGAGAAATCACTACTTAGAGCTATTGGGGCAAGTCTATATTCATTTTGTTTTTCTTATGCTGCCTCCATAACTATATGGGGTTAAAATTCTGTAAGGCTTAACAATGTATGTGGAATTTCTGGCAGAATTGCAAAAGTATTTTTTCTAACAGCCCATATGGTTGCTGATTAACCAGCGCTACTGCACATGTCTTTAGGCAGCCTTGATTTAGTGTTTCATAAGAGGGCAGCTGTACATCTACTTGAAGTAGTGCTCCTACAGTTGTGCAGTGCTACTTCCATTGGAAACAATGATGGAAGTAGTGTTGTACAACTGCAGGCACTCTCTTTAAGAAGTTGCACAAATGTCCTCTTGTGCATTGTCACCAGGCTGCCTGCAGTGGGCTCCACAGCACCAGCTGATCAGCAACACCTGCATTGTGCATCATGCGGGCTGACGTTTCTTGGGCAGGCAGCACAATTGGATCAACTGCAGTGTGGATATGAACACTGATTGCTTCGATAATCGGAGTTGGCCACCTCCATATTCTTCCTGTGTTTCAAATAATTGGTTTTCAGTGTGAGTGCCTCATGGATCTTGTGTTGTCAGAATGATCCTGATATGAGCACAAGTCTAAATCAAATATTACTAAAGCTAGTGCAAACAATAGAAGATGATGATGTATAACTGCTTTTATTTCTTTTTTTATTTAATGGTTGAAAATGGTTCCAAGGCTGTTAACTTGATTCCATTTGTAAGTGGGGAAATCGCGTAGTAGTACTTAAGTGTAAAATCTAACATTGTGCAATAAACTGTGGGTTGTATCCTAAGCACTTGGACAAAATGCTTAGGATTAACATAGGAAACATAGGAAACTGCCATATACTGAGTCAGCCCATTGGTCTATCTAGCTCAGTATTGTCTTCACAGACTGGCAGCGGCTTCTCCAAGGTTGCAGGCAGGAATCTCTCTCAGCCCTATCTTGGAGAAGCCAGGGAGGGAACTTGAAGCCTTCTGCTCTTCCCAGAGCAGCTCCATCCCCTGAGGGGAATATCTTGCAGTGCTCACACATTAAGTCTCCCATTCATATGCAACCAGGTTGGTCCCTGCTTAGCTATGGGGACAAGTCATGCTTGCTACCACAAGACCAGCTCTCCTCTCCTATTCTTTGGATAAATGTGCTTTGGAAAAGTCCTGTTCACACAAAAAAGAAGAATGGCATCTCCTTTTTACCTATCTCCCTTCCCGTTATAGCCCACTGTGCCAGATGCTATTCTGGATGGGGGGGGCCGCCCCCGAGCCCTTGGGAGCAGATTTTTAGGGCCACGGGGAACTGTAGATGAATTGGCTGATTGATTGATTAAAGTCAGTCCTCCTCATACAAATATAAATTTTTCTGCTCATATTACAGGCACTTAGGATACAATCCAAGACCTAAATATTCTACAATTATGCTGCAGTTGTCCTATAATTTCCCCAGTATCTACAGCTGCCCTAGTATTCTGTAAAGCCTCCATCTGCTTCCACTTACTCTAGAGCAGTCTCAATGACACTGAATTTCATATTGGACCCTTTGCCAGTAATTTGTGTAGGTGTGGTGTTGTGTTTTTTAAAAAAAATTCTTCTTTGGAAAATAAAGAATCTTTTATTTGCCTTTGAAAAGAAAGACTTTTCAACTGACTTAAATGATGAGATTGACATAACTTTATGTAAGATTGGACAGTGCAATTAAGCCAGAAGACATTAAGTGCACAATAATAGTAATCCCACTGTTGTTATTCAAAACTAAATTTGAGATGTTGAATTTGGAATTATGTACCCAGACGTAGTTGTTATTTCTATTTGATGAATGCCTGGTCTACTCTAAGCCGCTGAACTATTAATTCTGAGTGTTTCCATCATTGTTCTTATGTCTGTAGATACTGCAGCAAAGAAGATTAGAAGCTTTATTGCTTAAACAGAAAACTCCAGAATAGTACAATAGGGGAGAGATAAGTCTGTGTACAACAAAAGGCAAATTTGCATGGACTTATTTTATCCGAACATTTGACCTACAGCTTAAACAACCTTTTTTTTTTTTAAAAGGGACCATTAATTGTTGAAAACAGTAATCTGAAAGTTAACATATTGAAAACTACTCTATCCTCCCTCCCCTAAACTCCATTCACAATTATATTTTTTTAATTAAATACTTCTAAGACTGTGTTGGCCAACTGTCCAACCAACAGGAAGTAATGACATGTTGCAATATGCAGATATCAAAGTATGCCTCATATTTTACTTTAGACTGTTTTATATAGAATTGCTGTCAGATTTTACCTAAAGTAAAATATGAGGCAAATCTGAAGGTCTCCTGCAACAGCAAAACATCCAAGGATATTTAGAGATGCTAAATGGTAGTACTATGTTTTAAAAGATTTCTTTTATTTTAGGAAAACATAGCACTGAAATTGTGCCCCCCCCCCCCGCGGCCCACCCAACAAACATCTGACTGACACGTAATCTACTCTTCCACCAGTGCCTGCCTATGCTCACATTCTGCCTGGTACAGAAAGTGATCACATTTCATTTCCAGCCATGGAAGTGTGTTTTATTCTTGCTTTTTGCACAACTCTGTGAGCCTGCCGCATGAGTTTCTGTGGAGATGCTGCTTGCTTCAATATATAGCATGTTAATCACCTTAAAAAATTAAGAAGAGAATTGTGGATGGCGTTATAAACCACAAAACATGGAACAGCGTTTTGGGCAGGGATAAACCTAGTGCTTTGTAAACACGGGATTAATCTTCAGTTTGGCAGCAGTTAAAGGAGTCCACGGTTAGATATAAAGCAGTGGGAGTGCTATGAACCAACACCATATCCAAGTTTGTATGCTGTGTTAATTAAACTTTCATGAAACTTCTTTTGCCACTTTGATGTTGAAATAGAGCAGTAAGGCAGGAAGAATCATGAGGTAGCCAAGTTGCTGGGTGATCTTGGGCTTGTCATGATCTCTCAGCCTAACCTACATTACAGGGTTGTTGTGAGAACAAAGCAGGAAGATTATGCAGGTTGCTCTGAACTTGGAAGAGAACAAATATAATAGATAATGTAATCAACAAGCATCAAATAAATTGGGGCTTCTTCTTGCTGAGCCAAATTGTCTATCTAAATGAAATAATCTGCTTATAAACTCCCTTGTGAATAGTCCTATGCAAAGATTCATTGTTGCTGTTTTTAAATTATGTCATTTGCACATATTTCACACATTCAAACACAATCACTTACAGGGACATACATTGGGGAAGAGAAATCGCATCCAGTTGTAATACATCTCTGAATATTTTTATACTGCTTTTCAACAAAGTTCTCAAAGCACTTTACACAGAAAAAATAAATATAAATAAATAAAATAGTTCCCTGTCTAGAAAGGGCTCACAATCTAAAAAAGAACATAAAGCATTGGCAGGCACCAGCAACAACCACTGCAAGGAAGGATGTTGTGCTGCGTTTGAATAGGGACACTGCTCTCCCCTCGTAAATATAAAAGAATAACCACTTTAAAAGGTACCTCTTTGCTCAGTTAGCATATATGCACACCAATAAACATATTCTCTCACGTACACATTGCTCAGAGTCAGACATCACTGCAAATCAAAGCGGAACTTCTTACACGCTCGTTCCTTAGACACAACACTGACACCTTGTTAAGATTCCTCAAGGCAACTGCAGGGGTGGAGCGTCTGCCTTTCCAAAGCTCCTCCCTCTCCACTCTAGGCACAATTTGTGCCTTTTATTTAATTGATTAAATCTGTGTGCTGCTGTGATTTGAGGAGGGGTAGATCAAAACGAGCAGCAGCCCCACCCTTACCCCGTCCCGGGTTACAGAGAGCTGCTCTTTATGAAGACATGAAAGCGATGTCGTTTTAAACATCACTAGTTAATGGCTTTACCTGATGTGAGACCGTGTCCCCAGCGGAGGGCTGGGGAGGGAGGGGAACAAACGAGCGAAATGAGGTTCTTTACTTTTAAAGGGCAAGAGCCCCTTTCAGGCATCATATTGTACAAGGTGGTTGGTTTTTTGTTTTTTTTTTAGAATGAGAGGGAAGGCGCAGGGGCGGCACTCAGAAAGGACACAGGTGTCTCTTGGCCAAACAACCAAGCAAGCGCCCCTCCTATGCCTTTTCCGACCAGACCACCCTCTCTCCAGCCAGCTGCGGAGGACTTTGCAAAGCGTGCGCGGCTCAGGACACACACACCACACACACACACAGACGCTGGCCAAAGGCGGCGGCAGCGCTCCACCCAAGAAACAGCGCGGGAGGCCCTCCGCCTCCAGCCGCGCCCTGAAGCCTGAACTTTCGTTGCAAAGGGACTCTTCGCTCAGCGAAGACGGTGACAGGGGCTTACTTTCGAACAAACACGCGGAAGAGCGGGTTTTAAGGCATACATATTGTTTGCACGTAGTGGGTAAAACAAGTTAAAGCTCTTCCCTCTCCACTCTCGTGACTTGGCCAACCCCCTCGCTTCTTCTCCCCTCAGGGTTAACACCAAAGTTTCCTCGTTTAGGAAGCCCATCAGAAGCAATTATTGCTTTAATTACCTGCTGTGCTGTCGGCGCGGGCCGGGGTGGTTGTAAAGTGCACTAAAATCTTTCGTTGTAATGAAGGGCCAACCCCGCAGCGGGGACTGGATTTATAAGGCTCCAGATGGTATCTTTACCGCCGTGAAAACCCGCTGATTCTAAAAGGGCCCCCGGGAAGTGGGCAGGCAGGTTCAGGGGAGGGGCGGCCCTAGCCGATGGGAGACCTCAAGGAAGTGGTGTAAGAGCCTTGGAGGAGAGCCAGGCAGGCTGGAGTGTGGGGCGGGGCGGTGGTGGCGCGAAACGGGTCCAAGGCCAGCAAAGCAAGGGGGGGCGTGGGCACCACGCGGAAGGGACCGCTCATGGGGGAGGGGCGCCGATGCGCTCCCTGGACTGCTGCTGCTGAGCTGGCGGGAGAAATTTTTATTTAAAAAAAAATTTTTTAATTGGGGGGGGGTCAGCGGGGGTCATGGCGGCGCCCCCCACGTGACCTGCAAAGATGGCGCCGGGGGCACGTGCCCCCCTGCCCCCCCTATCGTTACGCCTATGGGGGCCTGGAAACCAGATCTTCTGAGAAGTGGCTGAAGGAGCTGGAGAAGAGAAGACTAAGGAATGATATAGTTATTTTGTAATATCTGAAAGACTGTCTCTCACAAAAAGTAGACTTGTATTCTGTTGTCCCTGAGGCAGGACTTCTAACTGGGTACGTATATGCTGGTCTTTGCCCTTAAAGCCGAAACAGCATACAACCAGGGTTCCGAAAGGTCCACCAGCTCCCTGATCAGAATTCTTGTTCATGAATCTGATTGCTAAAATAATCTTCAGAGATTAACTGCCCCCAAAACCTGCTCCTGCAGACGGAATGAAATATGGCATGGCAGGGCTACCGTGGGAGAGGGGAATTCCTGGTTACCATACTGAGGCACCTTCTTCCCTAGGGAGAATGGCGACAGGGAAGAGTGTTTGTGCAGATGCCAATGTACTCATACTCCTTAGGATGCAATCCATTATTTTAACTATGTTCATGTTGTTTTGTTTTATATTAACCATTTCGTTAATCTGTAGCTGATACTCTGACTAACGAAGCACAGGTGCAATAGAAGAAGCACCAGTGCAGCACCAGTGTTTCTAAAGAGTTTCATATGAGTGCTAGTGGGGAAGGGATTTTGATCAACTCCCCTTCCCCAGAACCCCTCTGTGTCATTGAGGGCTTCTTGGGGAATATGTCTCTTAGGGCTGTGTGACTCTCAGGGGCATATTTTTTGGTTTTCAAACAGAACTTGGGAAAGGGGAGATCACTGAAATTTGCCTCCACCATTGAGTCACTGATTGAATTTTTCAGAAGCACCGGTGCTTCGGGTGTCAGGAAGTCAGCCAGTGTGATTAAGGGGCAGGATATAAATACAAATTTTACACAAATAATTTCAACAACCACTGCTTCCTTGTCTTGTGTTTGATAGCTCTCCACTCCTTTGGTCAAGACCCGTCTGGTGATTCAACCATACATCAGCTGAATGTATGGACTTTGGTTTTTTTCAAATATAAACTTCCAGGACCTAGACTTTTTTTTTTTAATATAAAGTCTACCTTCACTGGTTTAAAAGGTCCATATGGTGAACTGGTGTAATCAGATTAAGCTTTAAAAGGGACAAAAAACCTCTAGAACTATGTATATGTTTGATCACCTGTTGCCAGGATGGTAAAATAACCTTGCAGTAAAGGTAAAGTGTGCCGTTGAGTTGGTGTCAACTCCTGGCAACCACAGAGCCATGTGGTTGTCTTTGGTAAAATACAGGAGGGGGTTACCATTGCCTCCTCCCGTACAGTATGAGATGATGCCTTTCAGCATCATCCTCTATCACTGCTGCCTGATATAGGTGTTTCCCATAGTCTGGGAAACATACCAGTGGGGATTCAAACCGGCGACCTCTGGCTTGCTAATCAAGTCATTTCCCCGCTGTGCCATTAGGTGGCTCAACCTTGCAGTACTAGAACATATATGTACAATATGCCTTCTTGCCTCACTACAGGAAGTTGGTGCCTCCTCTAAAAATCATTGTGTGCTTCTATGTGCAAATGAGTGAAGGGGGGTGGGGGCGGAGACCAGAATAAATTCAGGTAGCAGGGAAGAAATATGTGGCAGGTTTGGCTAATTTATATTACCTTAATTGTATTTGCTTTCACTCAGCCTCCTCTAAAGGCTTGCCAAATCCTTTATTCTTATATCCTTTTCCCCTGCTAGATCATAAGGAAGTAGTGGAGATACTCAGAGCCAGCTTCCATCTATGGCATGTGGATAACTTCTTAATAGTCCACCGCCTTTTGCATGGATTTATACACCACATAGTGCATGGATTTAGCCCATATTTTATGGAATAATAATCTGAGTTGAAGTAGTAATTGTGGGTGATTTAATTAAATGACTACTTTTTTCTATTAGATGTAGGTATTAGCTCAGCATGATTCAGTTAGGTGTGTGCTCACATCTGCACCTAGGTGCCTATATGTAGCATTTGAAACCTCTCTTCCCCTCCCCCTCCAGCTTCTCATTAACCTAAGCAGGTCACTTGATTTCATTGCATCCCAGTCCCAAAGAGGGCAAATGCCTTTGTACAGCTTGTCAGGATTGCTATACAGTGGCAGAGCTTTGTGTCAGAACTGTCTTGTTCCTGAACAGCAGATGCCCAGAGACAATTACATTTCTTCTCTGACAGCTTGATATCTCAGAATTTTTCTCTCTTGGTCCCTGGAAGGAAACGAGAAGATTTCACAAAAGTTGCTAAAGATGCCAGTTTCCAAGAAAGCTGTGTTGTGTGAGCTTCATATTAAATTGGCCCAGTGTCGTAAGACGCAGGCTTGTGACTCCGTAGTTGATAGTCAAGGGGAATATCTGCAGGACTGACTGCAAAGTGACCCCAGGCTAAGAGCAGCAGAATCATGCCTCAGGGGAACTCCAGAGACTTATCATAATACTCTCTGTTTACGGGAACTTTCAGGTGTAACAGGGACTGACAGATACCGTGCCACAAAGGTAATACAGTTAAAACAAAAAAACAAAAAAAAATTGAGACTGGCGATCTAGAGAGACAGGACATACAGTATGTACTCTCATGCTATATACAAAGTCTACCTTAACTGGATAATGTTTAGTGCTCCCTAGAGCTATTCCTCTTGATAGGCTGGCGTAGAGATTAACATGCTGCACTGACTCTCCACGCTCTCTTGCCTCTGTTATTCCTTCATGTTTGCTCATCTGTTGTTACAGCTTGATAACCAGAGTTTAATCTAAGCTATCACATGATAAAAGTGACAGTGAGTATTGGGGGCATAATATAGATCCACTTTCTTCCAAAAGGAAGTTATCAGATGAGAAGTCCACTGAGTTCCTGCGCTCATCTGAGAAGCTCCGATGAATTCCCATCTGAGCTTCGCCTGAGGCTGCGGCGCACAATCAAGCCTGGTCCATCCAGGATTCTCTCAGTTTTGCTTTAGAGGGTATTTGGACACAGAAATGAATTCAGGAGACTTGGGAGGTCTCAGAGGATCTTTGTTCTTGGACATCTCTCCAATCATCTGTGTACAGTTTCTGTGTCCTGCCCAGCCTTCATTCCAACCAAGGGTAGCTTGACTACTCAGACCTTCAGGTAAGAGGTGAAGGCCTATGGGTTAGAAAGCCTGTTGTATTTGATAGACTGAGCAAAAATGGCAAGGCATATTCTACATTCTTGTAGGTTTATTTCACCCCTATGTAGAGGTTCTTTCTGCCTCTGATATACTCCCTGCTTTTGGTTCAAAGGGCCAGTCAAATCAGTCTGCTGATATGCTATTAGTCAGATAGATTTATAGCCCATAGCAGAATACTGTAGCATTATTAAGGAATGACACTAAGATTCCACTAGCACCCATTTTACCTCCATCAATTATCTATTTTTACCTTCAGACCAATGAAATGTCCACCAAATGTGTATGAGTCACTGTGTCAAATGTTGCTCACCTCTGTATACCGACATTTCTTCCGTATGCTTTGCTTGCAGCCTGTTTACTAATGGCAGTTTTTGCCCCTTTCCCTAGTGTGAGGTGTGTTGATGATTGTTAGGTGTGAAACTAAGTCTAAGATGAGGGTGAGGATTTGTGCAATGGCTGTTGATGTCACGAAGGTACTGATTCCCCCTTGAGCAGGTAAAGCTATTCCCCCCCCCCCCCACTATTCCTAGCAGAAAAATGCATTGGAGAGGAGGCAAAAGGCTCCACAGCCTGAAATATACTGTTACCTTCCACTCTTAGCAAAGCAATCCAGGAGGACTGAGCCTTTTAAAAGAGATTTTAATTGATGGGGAGAGGCAGTGTGCTAGAAGGAGGTCCATTCATTGCAATGGGCCTAAGGGCCCAGCTATACACTATGCACATGCACATATGCGCACACTCCTCCTGTTATACGTTACTGAAGGGTCTACTTCACCCACTGTATTTCGTTTACTCTGTGGCAGTTTTAAAATCAAAGAGGCTGTTTCTTCTGTTGACTAGAGCTATACTTGAAAAACGTAATTGCCTTACAATATGTTATCAAGGGTTTAAAATGAGTCTTGCCAGCATGTGGAATATCAGGCTGTGCACTGCATAGTGCCTTACTCTTCACAGACAACTGCTCCACATATATCAAGCCAACATAAGACAACCTAGCAATTCACGAGAGAACAGAAGAACCATGTGAACTGAATCACTCACGCAATAAGCCAGATATCTCTCCTATACTAACATGCGCACACTCACCCCACCTTCCATATTCACACACACACACACACACACACACACACACACACACACACAGAGCCCGGTCCCTGCTTCTTTCTTGCTTTCTCATTTCCACATCCACAGACACACCTGTCTTTCTCTCTTTTCCACAGTCCTGTTCCCTCTCTGTCTCTCTGTTGCTAGCCACATTCAGACATTACATTGTATGTAGCTGTACGTGTGCACTAATTCACACAACATGTGTTCATTTAAAAGGTCAACCTGGGTACAGACTCCCTCAAATGTGGATACAGATAGGGAAGTGTTTATGTGCAAACCAGGCTGGTCATAGGATAAACGGTGCCCTGGGTGACACCCCACCCCACCCCCCACATGCCTAGTTTATCCATGTTGCCAAGCTACTGCCCCCAGGTTTTTCTAAAAAAAGACTCATGAAAAGGGCCCAGAACTACCTCCCAGTAATTTGCTGCTTTGCTGCCAGTTCTTCAACGTGGTCTCTGTGCTTTACACGAATGGGCTTTGCACCTGCGCAGAGACCACATCGGAGCTTCCAAGCTGAGAACTGCTTTTTGGCGGTAACCCCGCTCCCTCGGTATATAGGCAGCTACGCAGGCTTCCCTCTCCAATCTTTCTTCGTCCGTGATCGAAGACACATCGCTGAGCTCTTCCTTGCTAGACGCTTCGCAAGTACTGCATTCTCCTTCTCCCTTTTCTCCTCAACTTTTAGTTCAGTACTTCCCCTCTTTAGTGTTTTTATTTTACCCCTGGATCCCCCCCTCGGACAACTTCAGTTTCGCTTTCCACCCCGTCGTGGCCTTCGGGCCCGGTGTCTTGCTGATTCTTTGCCTCCGCTTCTCTCCATTTACCTTCTTCAGCCTGTGGCAAAGACTACAAAATTTAAGCAGTGTGGTTGCTGCAAATCCAAGATCCTCTCGACCGACGGCCACAAGCTCTGCCTTTTTTGCCTTGTGGAATCTCATAAGGTTGGTTCTTGCATTCACTGCGCGGCCTTCACCAAGCAGGCGCGCAAAAATCGGGCCTCTCGACTTCATTTCTGGCTCTTGGAACAATCCTTCCAACCTACGGGCTTGGACAAACTGTCCACTATGCAGGTCTCGTCCAATACCTCCCCTGCTTCCAGCCCATTTCATCCCCTCCGGGAGTCTCGGCAACTACCCCCGAGGTGAATCTGCCCGTCGATCCTGTGGCTCGGGCTTCAATGTCGAAACAGAGGAATTAGGTGGCAGTATCGATCTCGACGGCAGCGTTGATTGAACCGCGTTCTATCCAACCGTCCAAAAAGAAAAAGAGGAAGAAGGACTGTTGAGTCCCTTCTGAACCTCCAACAAAGAGGCAGAAATCGACGCACGATACCGAACGTCGATCCTGAACTCTACAAACTGAAACCGTCCTGGATACAGAGGTCACCTATGTCTCCAGCCCTCACGATCCTGTGTACGAGTCCGACCACGACTCTCACGAGGAGCTCCCCCCAGAACAACCGTGCCATTGGACTAACCAGGATCTGGAGGCTGCTCTGGACGAGCGCTATGCAAGACAGCTCGAGGAGAAGGCTGACTACTTCTACTCTCACCAAGAAGTTCGTCAACGCCAGCGGGCCTCCACGGCTGCGGAGCCTCCCCTTCGGTGTTCCGCCTCTCCTTGCTCTTCTGTACCAGCCTACCTGGCCTCTGCTTCGCTCCCGAACCCGTCTTCGGGACCGACAACTTTGTCTCCTCCCCCGCCTCCCCGGACCACGTCTCTTCTGGCTCCACGGGTTCCACCTAGAAACTCGCCAGTACAGGCAGCTACGTCTACTATTGCTCCCGATTCCAGGCCAACGCCTCGGTTTTGGATTCGATCCATTCAGCCTCTGGTATCGAACGATTCATCCTTCCTTCGGACAAAAAGGGCCCAGAATCCTCCATTTCCAACCGCATATCTCTGGGATCTTCGCCCCGCTCTCTATTACTGGACCCTAGGCCCAGTTCTCCATCGGAGGACTTCCATATTTATACAGACTTTGTTTCATGTATGGCAACTTCCCTTGGAGTCCAGCTTCCCCAAGGTGGCAAATCTGAACACAACCCTCTCTTTCAATTAATAGAGGAGGACGCCCGCCCATTGGTATTGTTACAGTTAAACCCTTCCATTTTTAAAGTAGCCAAGGCCTGTTGGACCAAGCCGTTTTCCCTCCCACAGACATCTAAAAGGCTTGATTCCTTTTACAAGGTTCATGCATCCACGGAACAGGATGATTCCTTCTTAAGGCAACATCCCTCTACAGATTTGATTGTAGTCAAATCGTCCCTTTCTAAATTCAGGTGATATTCATCTTCCACCCCACCAGACAAGGAAGGAAAGAAACTAGATGGTTTTGGAAGATGTTTATGCTCAATCACTTCTTTATTGACTAGAATCACTAATTACCAGGCGTACTATGCCAAGTATCAATCCTTTCTCTGGGACCATGTTGCTCCATTCTTAGACCATCTCCCCGCAGATTAACAGCTCCAGCCAAGGTCTTCCTCTGGGAGGCCACGCAGTTCTCTAAACAAGAACTGCATGCAATTCGCCATTCCACTGAGGGGCCGCCAAGTAATGGCAACCTCCATCGCCCTTCGCCGCCACGCCTGGCTTAGATCTTCCGGTCTCATGCCAGATGCCAGATCCAGAGTTGAGGATCTACCCTTCGATGGCTCCTCCCTTTTTGGAGAGAAAACGGATGATACCCTTCAGAAAGTACAGAAACTGAGCAATACAGCCCGCTCCATGGGCCTTCAAAACCCCTCAACCCGCCACTACAAACCACAGAAATGGCAACGCCAGCCATTCGCCTCTAAACAACAATACTACCATTCCCAGGACAAGTCCTTTCGTTCCAACAGATATCAGCCTTACAGAAAGTGCTCCAACTTTTCCGGAACCAAAATGCAACACGGATCCAAGGGATCTCAGCCCCCAACCAAGGGACAATGACTTGCACCCTCTGCTCCGCTGGGGCACCAGACTCTCCCCGTTCATTTCTGCTTGGGAGAATATCACCATGGACTCCTGGACCTTGACCATAGTACGGATGGGGTATGCTATAGAGTTTGCATCCACCCCTCCATACAACCCTCCGTTACCCATTCCACCCACCCCGGCTCTCCTGCAAGAGGTCGACTCTCTACTCTCTAAATCTGCAATAGAACTAGTTCACAATCCACAAACCCCAGGGTTCCACTCCTAATACTTCACTGTTCCCAAGCTGGACAGCTCCCTTCGCCCCATTCTGGATCTCCAGGACCTCAGCTCCTACATAACTTACCGCCGGTTCCATATGGTCACGATTCCTATTATCATCTCCCTTCTGCAAAAGAACCAGTGGTTCATTTCCATAGATCTCAAAGATGCGTATTATCACATCACCATCAGACCTCTGCATCGTTGTTACCTCTGCTTTCAAATAGCACACAACACTTACCAATTTCGCACCCTTCCTTTCAGACTGGCATCTGCACCCCGGGTGTTCACCAAATGCATGGCCCCGGTGGTGGCAGCCCTGCAACAACAAAATATTCAGATATTTCCATACCTCGACGATTGGCTCGTGGTGGCTCATGACCCACAATCCCTCCTCAGAGACCTTCACGTGGTCATCACTCTCCTCTCCGATCTGGTTCTACGGGTGAACTACGACAAATCGAAGCTCACACCCTCAAAAACCATAGAATTTCTGGGAATCCTCTTCAACTCAGTGCAATCCAAAAATTTCCTCCCTGAACGCAGAACCCAGGCGATCCTAGACTTATCAACACACCTTCTCTGCCACCCTACCCAGTCAGCACGTACAGTGCAATGCCTGCTAGGGCACATGGCTTCCACCACCCATGTCATCCCCCATGCCAGGACTCTCCAGCACTGGTTCCTCTCCATGTTCTCTCCTCAAGAGGACTTCCTCGCCACCAAACTAACACTTCTGCCTCAGGTACTACACTCCCTTCTATGGTGGATGGACAAGATCAACCGCACCGTCGATTCCCCCTTCCATCCTCCCCACCCAGCCCTTCTACTCACCATGGATGCATCCTTGAACGGTTGGGGTGCTCATGCCAACAATCACAACATCCACGGCATCTGGACCCCGACCAAAGCCTCCCATCATATCAGTTACCTGGAACTCTTGGTCATATTCAAGGCCTTGAAAGCCTTTCTTCCCCTAATCCGAGGCTCCCACGTCCTCGTTCAAACGGACAATACTACCACCAAAGTTTACCTGAACAGACAGGGTGGCACGTCCTCCACCCCGCTCCTGTTCCTGTCCATGGACCTATGGCTATGGTGCATTCACCACGATATCAGACCCTTGGTGGTTCACATACAAGGACAAGATGATGTCACGGCGGACAGGCTAAGCAGAACTCACACAACGTCTAATGAGTGGCAACTAAATCCACCCATGCTCCGCTCCCTCTTCTGCTGTTGGTTCCTCTCAGAAATAGACCTCTTCACATCGGAGGTGAACACCCAATGTCACCACTACTGTTCCTGGTCCGGGATTGGACCCAATTCCCTGGGGGATGCATTTGCCCTGCCTTGGATGGACCGTCTCGTCTACACCTTCCATCCAATCCCTTTATTTCCTCGAGTCCTTTAGAAGATCTCCCAGGACTGCCCTCATTGCATCCTCATCGCCCCGTGGTGGCCCAGGCGGCCCTGGTTTCCCCAACTCCTTCGTCTCTCCAACCACCAATACCACCGCTTCCCGGACATCCCGCACCTCCTCTCCCTGCAGAACGGTCACCTTCTCCATCCAGACCTACAGCATCTCCACCTCGCAGCCTGGCACATAGTCCCACCCTCCCGGCGGACCTGCTCAGAATAGTCCAAGCCTCATGTAAACCCTCCACAGTCTCTTCTTACTTCCACAAATGGACCCGTTTTCAGACTTATTTAAGGGACAGAGAAATTCCCCTGCACTCTGTTTCGGTGCAACATGTTTGTGCCTATTTACTATCCCTTAAGCAGGCCGGACTTAAAATCCCGTCATTGTGGGTCTACCTGGCAGCCATAGTAGCTAACTCCCCTATCTCCACACCCTCGTGTTCCAACACCCTACTATCAAGCACTTGCTTAAAGGGCTCACTCACCTTTATCCGGACCCGCTGGTCATGGCCCCGGCTTGGGACCTGACTTTGGTCCTCTCTTCCCTCATGAACTTTCCCTTTGAACCCATGGCTTCGATTTCTTTCGACCTCCTTTGCTGTAAAGTGGCCTTGCTTAAGGCTATCACCTCGGCCAGACGGGTCAGTGAACTCAGGGCTTTTAGAGTTGACCCTCCTTATCTCACCTTCCATAAAGAAAAGGCCGTCCTATGACCGGACATTGCCTTTCTTCCAAAGGTAGTCACTTCGTTTCACCGTGCCCAACCTATCTCCTTAGCTGCGTTCTTCTCTGAACCGGCAACTGCAGCCGAGCAACATCTCCACACTCTGGATGTCCAAAGGGCGATCGCCTTCTACGTCGACCACACCTCTACCCTTCGAACCTCCAAGTCTCTCTTTGTGCTCCACTCTGGCCCCAACAAGGGAAAACAGGCCTCTGCACAGACCATATCCAGATGGGTGGTCCGTACCATCTCCCTGGCATACCAGACTGCCAAGAAACCTCTTCCTCCTTCTCTTAAAGCACATTTGAGGAGAGCAGTTGCTACATCTACTGCCTTTGACAGGTCTCTTCCCCTAGATGTCATCTGCCAGGCGGCTACGTGAGTGTCAAAGCACTCTTTCATTCACCATTACGCCCTGGATGTCCAAGCCAGAAAAGACACAGTGTTTGGCAGGGCGGTGCTACAATCTATCTTTACCTGATCTCGTCTCCAGGTGAGCATGGCATGGGTGCAGCTTGCTATGCGCCCATTCGTGTAAAGCACAGAGACCACGTCGAAGAACGACAGGTTGCTTACCTGTAACTTGGGTTCTTCTAGTGGTTATCTGTGCTCTTACATGCCCACCCATCCTCCCCTCTTCTCATGTCTTTTCTGCTAGTCTCTTTTCTGCTAGTCTCTTTTCTGCTAGTCTCTGAAGTACCCAAGTTTCAGGTAAGCAACCTGTCATTCTCTTCTGCTCTGGTTTGGGACCTCACACAGGCCTCCTTCAGTCTTGTTGCCTCTTTCTCCCTACTTTATTGCATACAGTGTGCTCAACAAACAGCGAGCCACCAAACTTGGCTCGGCACCCTCTTCAGTTAGTTGGCCTAATATTGTATTTTATTTGATTTATATACCACCCTTCCAAAGGTGGCACAGGGCAGTTTACATTAAAATAAAAAATACATAACTGAAATTAAAAAGCCAATTAAAATCAAATTTAAATTACAATTAAAATGAAATAACATTAACACTAGATATTGTTAAAAGCCAGACTAAAAAGATGGGTCTTTAAGGCTCTCCTGAAGGCGTCCAAGGAAGACAGTCCTCTTATATCCTCTGGGAGCACGTTCCACAACCTGGGGTCAGCAACTGAGGAGGCCTGATTCCAGCTTGCCACCAGGTGAACCAGTGGCATCCAAAGATGAACCAGTGGCACCCTCCTCATGATCTCAATAAGCGGTGAGGATCTTGTAGAGAAAGACATTCCCTCAGGTAAGCTGGACCTAAAACCCTGAATGACTTAAAGGTAATAACCATCACTTTGTACTTTGCCCGGAAACGTCTTGGCAGATGGTGCCAAGATGTTTGAGAATGGGCATAATGTATTCTCTCCGGGATGCTCCAGGGACCTATCTGGCTACTGCATTTTGAACTAACTGAAGTTTCCTAAACTACATACAATGGCAGCCCTACATTATAGTAGTCCAGTCCAGAGGTTACCAGCTGGTGCACCCTGTTTTTAGGTCATTCTCCTCAAGAAATGGGTGGAGTTGTCGAATCAGACTTATCTGGTAAAAAGTGCTCCTGGACACAGCCTTAACCTGAGGCACCAGGGAGAGATCTGGGTCCAAGAGCATTCCCAAGCTATGAACCTGTTCTATTGCGATTTCCATTTCTGCTGCTTTGTATTCTGTTGTTCCTATTGCTGCTGCTTTGTATGCTTTTTATGGT
Source organism: Hemicordylus capensis (assembly GCF_027244095.1). Taxonomy (NCBI): domain Eukaryota; kingdom Metazoa; phylum Chordata; class Lepidosauria; order Squamata; family Cordylidae; genus Hemicordylus; species Hemicordylus capensis. The sequence goes on along the minus strand of NC_069657.1, from coordinate 271,445,476 downwards.
TGTATTGTGCTTGCTTTTAATCTCTTGATCAGACTTGTATTTTTATATTTTAGCTTAATATTTTATTTTTATAGTCTTGTGTTAACTTCTGTATTAACCACTGTGAGATTGTTTTAATGAAAGGCAGTATAGAAATTTAACAATATAAATAAATAAATAAAATAAGATGGTTCCTTGTCCTCAGAGGGCTCACAGTCTAAAAAGTGGTGTAGTATATGAAACAACTTGCAAAAAATATAAGATTTATGTAATATATTCCTGTTCTGACAGTCTATGTAGTTATGGTTAATCTTGCCATACATTGTGTGTTAGACCTCAAATCCATCTAGAAGTCTTGGTCTTGTTATAATAGAAACTTCTGTAGTCAGTCACACAAATGAACTGTGCAAAAGATGACAGTATGAATTGTGCAAAGAAATGATCCTGCTTACATGTAGTAATGATCTTCTTCAAAGGGGGGAACCATCTGAATTATCCTCCCATCGTCATTCTCTGTATTCTTCACAGTGGAGGGGGGGGGACAGAAGGGAATTGTTGCCATCTGCTGTATAGGTTAAGACTTTTCCCAGGTGGAACTTGTGTGAGGCCAAGAGTCAGTCCATCGTTTCAAATATGCTGATACTCCAGTGGAGAATTCGGTTTGTGCTTCTTTATATATCCACATAGGACTACGTCCCATAAATATATGTAGGGCTGTACACTAGATTAATTTAGGTTTTTAATTTTTTAATTGTATAGATACAATATGAAATGATAACAATGAATGCTTGTGCCATCTTTGTGTGCATTTAAAAAATCCAATTACAATAGATTCATATGCAACTTTCTAAACTACAAGAACAGCCCTTCTGGATCAGGCCCAAGGCCCATCCAGTCCAGCATCCTTTTCCACACAGAGGCCCACCAGATGCCTCTGGGGAACCCACAGGCAAGAGGTGAGGGCATGCCCTCTCTCTTGCTCTTGCTTCCCTGCAACTGGTATTTGGAGGCATCCAGCCTCTAAATGATGTTTCTTGAGTCTTTTCCATTTTCTTTTCTGTACTCTGCATTATTAAATAATTGTGATGTTTTTCTTCATCTCTGTTGATGTTGGAAGTAACTTGTACAATTTCAGTTTGGTTAAAATGCAGAGGTGTGGAGGTAATGTAAGTTAGATTAAAAAATCTAAGATAAAAAAGTTAAAAGGTAAGTTAAAAAGTTAAAGGGTAAGTTAGATTTAAAAAATCTAAGATTAAAAAAATCATGCTAGAGTAGAATGAAAGCTCTAGATTTTGCTGCCCCACAGGAGTGCAGTAGTTTTGGGGACTTTGAAAGTAAGACTACAGTGAGATGCCTACTAACATGAGAAACAAAATATACAAAGGTTGAAAAAAGAAAAACCAATAGGCATTCTAATGATCAACCATCCCGAAAATAACCATGAGAAAAAGGGAACACAAGAATGACACCTATGTAATAGTCTGCCAAGGCAAAGAATAACTATCAGCTTTACACAAATTGGTGGTTACTGGAAGTCTAGACAGCAAACAACACTGGATTGTAAAGATCTCAAACATTGCAAGAAGACGTGCTAACATAGCTACTACAGGTTGTTGACAGAAATCTGAAAAGTGCAAGGGATAAACATGATCAACAAACAGAAGGGGTGGTTGGGAAGAGTCAGTAAACAGTTATGCAGCTTCTTTTAAATGTCTGCTGCCCCCACTCTCTGACTGGTTCAGAAAAGAGAAAAGGACATTTTGCAATCCAATGTAGAAAGACTGAAGATGAGGCTTCAATGAGGAAATTGCTTCTCTTTGACAGATTCTCTCCTTTGCAACAAAACTGAAGTGAAGATGATACAGTACAAAGACCACCCAGCACCTTGGAAGGATGAATGAGGGGTTTGGGCATTGTAATGGAAGGTGGGGATGAAATATATAGGTATGTTTCTTTGTGTGGAGCAGCAAGTGAAAACAGACCAGAGAAAGGGAAATGATGTGATGCTGCAGTTGCCTGAAGAGAAGCTTCCCACTGTTCTGGACTGTGATAATGTTGAGTGAGTCATAGTAAAGCCTCGGTCCTACTCAGTGTTGCATGTATCACTTTCTGCCTTGGATACACTCCCTGGTTTCTAAGTTCAAGGTGCCAATTAACTCAGGCTCCTGGTATGTTGTTAAGTCAAATCAGACCAAAAGGATTAATTTAGAGTTGAACAATGAGGCCATGGCAGCTGGAAGCTCTCTGCTGCCTCTTTTCCAAATCCCTCTTGTGCCTGCTTCCTCTTGACATGGTGCTTGCTAAGTTGCCCATTCCCTGAAGAGGTTAGCAGTAGCAGGATCTGCCCAAGTAGGAATGTACCTCTTCCCAAATGTGTGTTTGCAAATTGTCTTGAAAATTCTGCTTTCCTCACTTTTTGTTTTGTTTTGAAGTTTCCCCCAGGAATTGTTTCCAAATTCATCTCAGCTGAACTTTAGGTGAAATTTGCTGGCATCTCTATACCTGCAGTGACACTTCTCCACCTGCCTTCAGAGGGAATCGAGGGGTGCTGTCACCATTATGGGGTGTGCACAAAACTGGTTTGCCTGGTTTGGTTTGAGTCGTCATGGACTCAGACAGAACCAGGAATGTTCAGGCGCACGCCCCCCCCCCCCCCGGCTCAAATTTGAGCCGCTTTGGGGGTTCTAACATAAAAAATAAAAACAAAAACTTATTGCCTCTGGGGGGTACTGCCACGGCTGTGGTGGGTCACCAGCCTCCCCCCCGTTGGGCTTCTCTACGCTAGCTGTGGCCATTTTGGAGGCCACTGTGCATGTGAACTGACCATCTGCCTGACTGGGGTCATACAGATGGCCAATGTGCATGTGCAGCAGCCTAAAAAATGGCTGCCACCAGCTCAGAGAGGCCCAGAACGGGCTGCAAACAGCCCAAACCAAGTCATTTCGAGGCTGAGGTAGGCTGGTGGGGGAGAGGGAACCCCTGGAGACACACACACACCCTGGCTGCAGTGGAACCCTCTAGAGGTGGTTGTGTGTGTGTGTGTGTGTGTTTTTAAAAAAATATTATTTAAACACGAACCCCCGAGCCAATATTACATGGAACCAAGAGGACAAGGATTGAAGAATAGAACAATATCGGACCTCTGAAAAGTATACAGTGTACTGTGCTTGATTGGCCAGCAAACTTGCCTGACCTGACCCCATAGAGAATCTATGGGGCATTGCCAAGAGAAGGATGAGAGACATGAGACCAAACAATGCAGAATTGCTGAAGGCCGCTAATGAAGCATCCTGGTCTTCCATAATACCTCATCAGTGCCACAGGCTGATAGCATCCATGCCACGCCGCATTGAGGCAGTAATTGCTGCAAAAGGGGCCCAAACCAAGTACTGAATACATATGCATGCTTATACTTTTCAGAGGTCCGCTATTGTTCTATTCTTCAATCCTTGTCTTCTTGGTTCCATGTAATAATCTGATTTTCTGAGATTGTGGATTTGGGGTTTTCATGAGCTGTACGCCATGATCATCACAATTATAACAAATTAAGGCTTGACTTATCTTGCTTTGCATGTAATGCGTCTGTCTCATATATCAGTTTCACCTTTTAATTTGCATTACTGAAATTAATGGACTTTCCCACGATATTCTAATTTTCTGAGTTTCACCTGTAGGAGGTTAATCCCTGGCATTTCCAGGTAGGGCTGGAAAAGGCCTCCTGTCTAAAAACCTGGGAAGCCACTGCCAGTCAGTGTAAAACTAGAAACACACGGTTGTTTTCCATGGGTAGCTCCTAGGGACACCCAAGTGGGTTGGGTGGTAGGCCATGAAGAGTGCTATCTACCACCCAACCCACCAAAGAAATGGGTGATTTGAAACAAATTGTTAACCTTTCCCAAAAAACCCCGTTTTTGAACACAGTCCAAAAATGGCCAAAAAGGATTCACTGTCCCAGAATCCACTGCCAGCCACAATGCCCACACTGCAGTTACATGATTGGCACAAGTTGCTCTCCACACACAATTTTGACTCCTTCCTGGCATTGCAACGTATGCCACAGCAGCACCCTTAGCAGCAAGCATAGCCATAAGCTCATTCTAGAGCAACTTCAGCCATATTTTGACCAAGTATGTATACCCTGCAATGCAGATTGCTGAGCAGACCAGAGCAGTGAGTGAAGCACAAGTTAGTCTCAAGGCCAGATTTAACACAATCACATCATCACAGCAATCACTAAGAAATATTACATACACAGCTGCCACTGTCCATTTCTCACCACAACAGTATCTCACAAATAAATGACAACTCAAGGAAGGCAGGTACCCAAGTTCTGCCTTTGTCAATCTATGATCCAGCAAAACCAGATAGTTATGGCAGCAATAGCACTGCATATTATACTCGGTGCGAGAAAACCACTAAATCAAACCTACCTTCCTTACATCCTGCCTGCCAGCCACAGGAGACAGGAGGACAGTGCAGTCATGGCCTGGGCAGTTCAGCTCTGAGCTCAGCTGTCTGAAGACACTGACCAGGATGGAAGGAGCAGGAAGAAATGTGAGCAGCATTCTTAATATATCCTCCCTGGGAGATGGACCCACTCTGGGAAGAGCATTTGCATGCTTGCATGTGTGCAGAAGGTTCCAGGTTTCCTACCTGGCATCCCCAGATACAGGGTTCTGGGAGACACTCCTGCCTGTAACGTGGGAGAATTCTGACTTGGTGTACTGTAGACAATACTGAGCTAGATGAACCAATGGTTTGAGAAGAAACAAAGCTTCTGTACTCTTACCATGAGAAGAACTCTATTGTGGAAAAAGGTTTTATTTATTTATTTTTTAAAAAGGTTGCAGAGTTACAGCTAACACAGCATTAGTGTCCCGTCTCTTGTATCAATTCCCTGTGGCACAATCCCTCTCCCCAAGGCCAGCCTTCATCTTTCAGAACCACCAACTCTTCTTCTTGTGAGACACTGGGTACCATCAATGAGGAATTTTAGCTCCTGGTTCTCCCAGTCAACTCGGAGTCCCAGTGAGATGTGCTGGTAGCCAGAGATGAAGGTCGAAAAAAAGGTAGCAGCTGCAGCAGTTGGATCTTTCGGGCCACCATGCTGGTGATGAGAAACTTCAGAGAAGAATTTCACCATATTTCCGTGGCAGGCTCCTGAGCCGCGCCATGCCCTGCCCTGCCCAGACCCTCACAATGTTGAAGACCTCTGTGCTGCTTTGAGTTTGGATAGAGTTGCAGAGATGGGGATAAAGTGCACAGCATCGTGAGCCTCCAGCATTTTTGTCACAGGCTCTTTACACTGTGGCACTGAGGCCTTGGTAACAGAGGGAAGCTGGGCAGTGAGAAGGCACACATGTCGTTCACACTGGCCTCATAGAAGCAGTTCGGTGCATGGATGAAGTCTTCCAGCTGCTGCTTGACCTTTCCTATAGAGACAAGGAGCAGAACCTGTGCTGCTTGTGCTTGAGGATTGGGCGAAATGGCAGGAGTGGGCGAGACAGGATTTTGGGTGGAGAAGACAAGCTCTGAGCTGGGTTCAGGTGCTGCACTACTTTTACTGGAGAAAGGAGAACTCTTCTTTCTTCTTGAGCGTGTATCTCGCAACACTGCTGCCTGTGTCTGGATAACACCATGGCCTCACATTGGTGCTGATCAGCAAGGGGAAAACAGGCCTCCAAAATGGTGCTTGAAATATTTTGAATCAAAACGGGGTTCCGAGCTCAAAACAGTCCCATTATTTAAAGGGTGTTTTGTTTCGAGCTTGAGACACTTGAAATGATCTGTTTCAACGTCAAAATGTTCTGCACATCCCTATTACTGAACTAGATGGACTAATGGATTTGATATAGGGCAGCTTCCTATATAGGCTGCGTTAATCCCAGAGTTAGGAAGGGGAGTGTGTGTAACATGAATAGCCAAGGAGGCGGCCTGATCGGGACCATAATGCATGAGGAGGTGGGTATGGAAGCTTTCCTCTTGGAGCCAATAGCAGATTGACAAGGCATTGCTCTAAGGCAAGGGTATGGCGATAGACCTGTCACAATAACTGACAGCAAACCCACAACAGCATCCTTTTAAGAAACAAAACTCTGGAAGAGAGATCACTGCTATATAAGCCTCTTGTGCCTTTGTAGGAAAAGGTGACTGATGAGAGAGTTTGATTAAAGGAAGCCTGGGAGCAAATTTTTCTGTTCTGTTAACAGCCATATGCCAGCTATATGTATGCTGCACGTGTGTGTGCATATCCCAAAGAAACTCTTCTAAATGCTAGAGCCTGTAAGCATTTCTCAGTTTACTGCTCATTTCAATCCTTAATTGGTTCATTTCAAACCTAAGATTCTGAATTCTAAATAAATATATTAAACATGAAGGCTCCAAATGAAGCTCAGCAGTTTCTCAGCAGAGATTATGGGCTGTTATCAGGAGGAAAAAAGACCTGTGCCATTTTAAAGGCAGGTGTCTCAAAGGTAATCATCATCATCTTCTCCCCTGGATTATTCCAGAAATCATCAGGATGATTGCGTGCTTCCATTAGCCCAGACAGCTGGTCTTATTGATGCCAGGATGACATACAAAAATGTTGTTGGAATGGATGTATTTCATGTGGCTGACAAAAAATTCCTCCCATCGACACAGGTATTTTGATTCAGGAGTTGTCCTGAATGGCTCTTCCCACCCCTATGTAGGATGCGATGATCACATATTATTAAACTTGAATAGCAAAACCAATACCTAAGCCATTACTTTTTGATTTGCATCTACTAGATACCACTTCTTATTGCATGGTCTGTCATAGCAAAATTGGATCTTTTGGATTTTTGAGACTTTGTTTTTCTTCTAAATACATTTCCTAGTCTGCAGTCAGACCAAAAAATGTTAGCATAATTAATATATCTTTCCTTTTAACATATGACTATGGGAAATAATAAATACTATACACCTGCATTTTAACTTTAGGAAAATATACTGTTGCCCAGTAAAGGAACTGTAAGCAAAATATTAGTTTCTTACAATATAATACTGGATGACACTTGATCCACTTCTATTTGCTTGCTCTGGTTAAGATCTAAGTATTCTGTTGCTAGTTTCTGGAATCCACAGTATTTCTAATCTTGAGCAAGGGTGTATTTATTGTGCCTTTCCCTCCTAACATCCAGTATTCTCTGTGTAAGCCGTCCTGAGCCATTTTTGGAAGGGCGGTATAGAAATCAAATAATTAAATATTCTCATTTTTTCACCTTATTGCTCTCAAGTGCTTAAAAAAAAAAGCTTTGGAAGAGGCTATAGCACAGTGGTAGAACATGCAGAAGGTCCAAAGTTTAATCTCCAGCACCTCCAGGTAAAGAATCAAGATGCATGTAATAGGAAATACCCCTGCTGAAGAGCTGCTGTCCATCAGGGTGACAGCAGCACTCATTTAGACGGACCAATCGGTTGATTCAGCCTAAGGCATCTTCCATGTTCAATACAATATTTTTGTTTTAATTACATGTTATTTCTGGTAATACTGGCTCTGGTGTGTGTGTGTGTGTGTGTGTGTGTGTGTGTGTGTGTTGTTCTTGTTCTTGTTCTGGTAATACTGGCTCTGGTGTGTGTTGTTGTTGTTGATGCCCCCTCCCCCCAATATATTAGACCCAGAGGCAACTTAGAAGTATATGGAATTCAGGCCTGTGTCTGATTTCATTTTATAAGAGTTCGATTAAATGCCTGAACTCAGGGTGAACTGACACCCAGGTCAACTGCTCTGTGAAGGAAGAGGCAATCCAGCATTGTATTGTGAAATGGGTACTCAAGGAAGCACAAAAGCCAGGCCAGAACAATCCAAATGCTAAAATGTAACTCACTATCAGATAATGTCTGTGGAAGAGGCCAAAGGCTGATCTCCCCTTTCTTGTTGCAAGAAGTCTATGTTAATCCTTGTCAATGATTGCTCTGCTATACTCAATTGCTCTCTGTAGAAATTCAACATAGGTAAATGCACACAAAGAGAACACCTGTAGATTAAATCCTTGTACTAATACCCTTTGTAACACCTTTTTGGGATCAGGCTAGCAAATCTGGGACAAGAGAAGATGCCCATTTGCAGCTCAGAGATGCAGATTTGCTTTGGGTAATGTCCCCTCCTCAAGATAGCAGCTAACAGAAGATGAGATTAAGATCTCCCTGGACTGGGCTAATATCCTGAATAATTAAAAGACATTATCCAGAAGGTAACAGCATTGTCACCTTTTTGTGACCCAAGAAAGATGATGGGAGATCAAAGGAAGATACAACTATAAGAAGTCTTTTGCCTACAAGCATTCTTTGGCCTACAAGCAATCTTGTGCCTACAAGCAAGGTCTGCTCATGAGTAATCCAAGAGTTTGCTGCCCAAGCCGCGGGGCTAGAGGCAGGAACTCTTTCCATGGGAGAAGGGACTGTCTGTTTGTGACTTCTGCTGTGCAGTAAGAAGTCAAGACTTCCCCAGCCATGGTACCTTCACGCTCTGCCTTGCTCTGAGCAAACTGTCTGCTTGACCGGCCTGCCTGACCACCAGAAGCCAGACGACCGCTCCCAAGTTGCTGTTCCCAGCTACAGCCTCTCTCCTTCAGCTGAAAGATCCACTGTTCTCAAGCCTCTGATCCTGGTAATATGCTGCCTTCACAAGCCTTGGATCCCTCTTCCCTCCTTCCTGCTAATCACTGCTACCCCCTTCCTAAGCCCCCCCTTCCTCCTCCTTTCTCTGCTTCTCTCTAAATGTTTCATTTAGGATTTGTTAGATTATTAGATATCTGTAATTACTGATTGCACACACATATGTTAGTTAGGCATGTTACACTATACCTTGAATCGGAAACATGTTTTTAATGTGGATTATTTTATCCTGATGATCAACTTTTTATAATAAAGCCCATTTAACCTTCTGAGTGTGTCTCTCTCTATCTGTTTGCGCGCCCAGATCCTACATGGTCACCATCTCCAAGAACCAATTCAGTTTGTGTATGATGTGACTTTGTGTCTTTCCCTCTTAGCATGTACAGAGTGCGAAACCAGGTATAGTTCACAACAGTGTGTGTGTGTGTGTGTGTGTGTGTGTGTGTGTGTAATAATTTGCCAAACTGGTGTCAAGCTATCCTAATCTCTGAGCCTTGTCTGCATGTTTCATTGCTAATCTATTCACTAGTGTAGGGCTTGATCTATGACAGATGTCAGCTATAAGCAGTTCCTTAGAATTACTGTAATGCTACAGGCTACATGGGTTTCGGTTTCCCCCATAGCAGTGGTTCCTGTAGATCAACTGTTACACGAGCATATTTTTTCCAGCTCTTTCTATTTGGGAGTGCAGTGATTCTGACCAATACCTGCCATTGAAAGTTAGCTGTGGAACTATGTGCAATTATTTGTATTTATAGAGGCACTGGAATGCATTTTGGCTCTACTGTTATTGATAGGTCTAGTAGTGAATGCAAACAACTACTATTGGATTCACTACCAGGCCTCTTATCTATCTTAGAATTGTTTCCAAAATTGCTCCAAAATTGTATATCATTTTAGATGATTAGGTTAGTGGCTAGAAAAATAAGGTGATTTCCATGGACACAGGTGTTAGCTATCAGTTGTGATGTAGAGTCTTTTGTGTGCTTTCAAGTGTCTTGCATATACCAATATGTAAGAGATGAATCTCTAATTGCATGCCTTGGCTATAACTTTGAGGCTTCCTGTTAGAGATCAATTTAGGCCTGCTGTTAGAGATCAATTTAGGCCTGCTCAGTGGTTCTTAGGGTGCTATCTGAGAAAGCCAAGGACCCTGATGAGCTCCAAATTATCGCGGACTGGCTGAGGATCTATAGGTAGTAAATTGAAATGAGGGAATTAATAGTTGCAAAATAGAGGTATATTGCCACTGAGTCAGCCACTTTGAGAATGTTTGTTGAATATCCAGGTTTATTTTTTCCCCCTCCTGCGTAATGTAAGCAGAGCTCTTAATCCTTGGAAAACCCTGTTGCTCTGAGAAATGTAGATTACTTGGAGCCACCCTGATGTTCAGATGGTCACAGGTAACACAGATCTATTTGCCCAACTTGATCCACTGTAGCCTGTGGGAACAGGACTTCAAAACATGTTTGATGATTGATTATGTGTGTAACATTATGTGGAACCCATTGCTATTAAATAGGTATGTGTTAATTGGGTTCCCATGTAAGTAATATAAATGGGTGATATATATGACAATTCAGGAGCCACTGGCAACTTAAAAATTGGGCCTGGTTACTAGCACCTTCATCCTGCTGAAGAGAGCAGAAAAAGCTTATTTCTCCATCTGTGTGGGCAGTTGCTCTGTGTAAGACCTGGCTACTGAATGCCTTTCTTAATAGTCTGGAAGCATATATAGTTTTGTGGCAAAGCTTGTGAGAAATTTATATGGGTGGTTTTGTTTGATTTAGGGACATAGGAAGCTGCCATATACTGAGACAGACCATAGGTCCATGTCGCTCAGTATTGTCTTCACAGACTGGCAGTGGCCAGTTGCATGCAGGAATCTCTCTCAGCCAGGGAAGGAACTTGGAACCTAGATGCTCTTCCAAGAGCGGCTCCATCCCCTAAGGGGAATATCTTACAGAGCTCACACATCTAGTCTCCCTTTCATATGTGACCAGGGTGGACCCTGCTTAGCTAAGGGGACAAGTCATGCTTGCTACCACAAGACCAGTTCTCTCCAGATGAATATCCTCCAGATGAATATCAATAGATAAAGAAAAACTCACCTCTGTTTGAAATGAGCCAGCATGATGTAATGGTTAGAGTGTTGGACTAGGACTGGGGAGACCCAAGTTCAAATCCCCATTCAGCCATGAAACTCACTGGCATACTTTGATTAGTCACTTATCTTTCAGCCTAACCCAGCTCACAGGATTGTTGTGAGGATAAACAAAACCATGTACACAGATCTGAGCTACTTGGAAGAGCGGGATATTAAAAAATGAATAGATAACTACCTACCTGGTAAAACTGCCGCCCTGTAACCAGAAGGTTACAAGTTCAATCCCGACCAGGGGCTCAAGGTTGACTCAGCCTTCCATCCTTCCGAGGTCGGTAAAATGAGTACCCAGAATGTTGGGGGCAATATGCTAAAATCATTGTAAACCGCTTAGAGAGCTCCGGCTATAAAGCGGTATATAAATGTAAGTGCTATTGCTATGTAAGTGCTACCTTCAAGAAGTGGGGTCACGCAGTGATCTGTACTGGGACCGGTGCTTTTTAATTTATTCATAAATGATCAAGAAGTAGGGCTAAGCAGAAAGGTGGCCATATTTGCAGATGATACCAAACTCTTGCGGGTAGTGAAATCCAAAACAGATTGTGAGGAACTCCAAAAGGATCTTTCCAAACTGGGTGAGCAGGCGACAAAGTGGCAAATGTGGTTCAATGTTGGCAAGTGTAAAATGATGCACACTGGGACGAAGAACCCCAGCTTCAAGTATATGTTGATGGGAAATGAGCTGTCGGTGACTGACCAGGAGAGGGATCTTGGGGTCATGGTGGACAGCTCGTTGAAAGTTTTGACTCAATGTGCGGCAGCTGTGAAAAAGGCAAATTCCATGCTAGGGATAATTAGGAAGGGGATTGAAAATATTTATTTATTTTTAACATTTATATCCTGCTCTTCATTTGAGTAGCCCAGAACGGTGTACGTGGTTATTGTATCCTCACAAAAAAGGCTAATATTATAATGTCCTTATACAAAACGATGGTGCGGCCACACCTGGAGTACTGTGTACAATTCTGGTCACCACATCTAAAAAAGGACATTGTAGAACTGGAGAAGGTGCAGAAGAGGGCAACCAAGATGATCAGGGGCCTAGAGCACCTTTCTTATGAGGCAAGGCTACAACACCTGGGGCTATTTAGTTTAGAAAAATGACGACTGCGGGGAGACATGATAGAGGTCTATAAAATCATGCATGGTGTGGAGAAAGTGGATAGAGAGAAATTCTTCTCCCTCTCCCATAACACTAGAACCAAGGCTCATCCCATGAAATTGATTGCTGGGAAATCTAAGATCAACAAATGAAGAACTTTTTCACACAAGCAGTAATCCACTTGTGGAATTCTCTTTCACAAGATGTGGTAACAGCCAACAACCTGGATAGCTTTAAGAGGGGTTTGGCTAACTTCATGGAGGAGAGGTCTGTCATCGGCTACTAGTTGGAGGGCTATAGGCCACCTCCAGGCTGAAATGCAGGATCCCTCTGAATATCAGTTGCAGGGGAGTAACAGCAGGAGAGAGAGCATGCCTCAACTCCTGCCTGTGTCTTCCAGTGGCATCTGGTGGGCCACTGTGTGAAACAGGATGCTGGACTAGATGGACCTTGGGCCTGATCCAGCAGGGCTGTGTTCTTATGTTCTTAAGGTAAGGTATCCAATGGACCTGTTACCATTTTCTGCTTCAGTCTGTTTTCCTCTTATCACTAAGAAGCCATAATTTGAGCTGTGTTCAGTGGGGGGTAGAGTGGGAGCTTCAATCCCTGCACTCTGTAACCTTCTGCCACAAAACGAACAGTTTTTAGCATTTTTAAAAAGTTTTAAAATCTTTTCTAAAAATTCATTAAAAACCAATAGCTTGGGCAATTACCTTCAATCTCAATGCACATAGTGCTCTCATCATTTACTTCCACTATATGGAACTTTAAATCTTTCTGCCAAGCCACTCTGGAGTTATTGAATTTTGTTTCCCTTTGATCCCTATAGGGAAAAATCCAATTTGTCAGAATTTCCTAATGAAAGCTGACGTTATTCAATTATATGATATTTTAAAAAATGCTAATTCCAATTCTGACAATTTTTATGTTGGATTATACCATGTCAGATCCAATACAATGTTTTTTCTTGCACATTGATGGATTGATTCATTGCATTCATTGCTGTCATATGCATCCACCTTGCTGCTGGTCGTCCTCTGCTTTTCTTTCCTTCAGCTTTCCCCAACATTATGGACTTCTCAAGGGAGCTGGCTCTTCGCATAATGTGTCTGAAGTATGATAGTTTTGAGCCTGGTCATTTGTGCCTCTAGTGAAAATTCTGGATTGATTTGTTCCATGATCCATTTGTTTTTTTTCCTGGCTGTCCATGGTATCCTCAAAAATCTTCTCCAGCACCAAAGTTCAAAAGCATCAATGGTTTTTCTATCTTGCTTCTTTAAAGTCCAGCTTTCACATCCATACATGTCACAGGAAAAACCATTGTCCAAACGATTCTAATCTTTGTAGGTGTAGATACAGCACAGCATCTAAATATCCTTTCCAAGGCCTTCATTGCAACCTTACCAAGTGCTAGTCTGCAGCGTATTTCTTGACTGCTGGATCCTTTACTGTTGATGGTAGATCTTAAAAGGCAGAAGCTATCCACCACTTCAGTGTCTTCATTATCAATTCTGAGGCTGGTTGCTATACTTGTAGTCATTAGTTTAGTCTTCTTTACATTTAGTTATAGTCCCATTTTTTCACTGTGCTCCTTGACTTTCATCACTAGAACTTGCAGATCAACCGCATTCTCAGCTATCAGAGTGGTGTCATCAGCGTAGCACAGGTTATTGACGTTTCTTCCTCCAATTTTAAAACCACACTCATCTTCTTCCAACCCTGCTTCTATCAGTATATGTTCAGCATATAAATTGAATAAAGAAGGAGAAAGTATACAGCTTTGTCTTACTCCTTTGCCGATCTGGAACCAGTCTGTTTCACCATGTTCCAGCTGGGCTGTGGCTTCCTGTCCTGTGTATAGGTTTCTCATGAGAACAATGAGATGTTCTTGGACACCCATTTTTCCTAAGGATTTTCCACAACTTGACATGGCTGACACAATCGAAGGCTTTTCTGTACTCAATGAAGCACATATTACCAGACTACTTTCTGGTATTCTCTGGCTTTCTCAATTATCCAGCATGCATCAGCAATGATGTCTCTTGTTCTCCAGCCTTTTCTGAAACCTGCTTTTGAATATCCGGCATTTCCCTTTCCACGTAGGGCTCTAATCTGCGTTGGATGATCCTGAGCATTATTTTGCTAGCATGTGAAATTAAGGATATTGTGCGGTGGTTTGTGCGATCTGTTAAGTCTCCTTTCTTTGGTATGGGTATGTAGACTGAACTCTTCCAATCTGTTGGCCACTGTGTCGTTCTCCAAATTTGCTGGCATAGTTTGGTTAGAGCCTTGACTGTTTCTTCTTCTGTTGCCTGCCATATTTCTGTAGCTGTTCCATCAATTCATATAGCCTTCTGAATTGATAATGACTGGATTGGCTTGGCAGAAGCTTATAAATCGCTCTCCTGCTTTGTTTCTCTTTCCTAGGCCATATAGTCCAACTGTGTTTTCCTCCTTACCATTTCCAACTTTGGCATTCCAGTCTCCAACCACCACCAGCACATCTTGCTTGCATGTTCTGTAAATTTCAGACTGAACTTGAGCATAAAACTCATCAACCTCCTCTTCTTCTGCATCAGTCATTGGAGCATAGACTTGAAGAACTGTCATGTTAAAGGGTTGTCTCTGAAATCTAATTGATATTAGTCGGTCACTTACCGCATTGTACCCAAGTACTGTCATTGCTGTATCCTTCCTGACTATGAAAGCAACACCATTCCTTCTTTGTTTCTCGTGTCCTGAGTAGTTAACGGTATGATTTTCTGACTGAAAGTGTCCAATTTCAGTCCATTTTGATTCACTGATGCCCGAGATGTCAATCTGTCGTTGATTCACTTCATCTTTCACTGCGTTGAGCTTTCCTATATTCATGCTTCTTAGGTTCCACGTTCCCATTGTAATTCTGTCTTTGCAGCTTCGGATTTTCTTTTCCCGCATGGCAACATCAGCTGCTAGACCTCCAAAAGACTTTAGTCTAATCGCGTCATAAACACCATCGGTATTCTGAGCGATCCTCAGCTCTTCCTTGGTAGCATGGTGAGTACCATCCAACCGGAGGGGCCCATCATCCGGCACTGCATCAACAATTGTTACATTTTGTCTATCCATGTGGTTTTCTTGGTGGTGGTTTACCATTGCCACCAGGAGCGGTTTACCATTGGCATCAGTATGAAATGATGCCTTTGTTATTGTCACTGAAGTGATCATCCGCATCCAGCACCTTCCTAAATCGCTGCTGCCCAATATAGGTGCCTACTTGCTTTAGCTGGGCAGCTGGGATGATCTTCCCATTTTGGGTGACCCTACTGGGAGTATACCTCCCGGCATACTTCGCTCATCCCTCCCAGGAACACCCCCCCCCCCAGCCATGATGAAGCAGCATAGCAGGACTGGGGAGGGGGGGGGGTTTCTCGCACATAGGCCTAATATATATTACCTTACTGTGAAGAGTTTCATAGATTCTAGCAATGGTTTTTGGGGAAGGAAAGGAATCCAGTTTCACCAACTGCCCTGTTACATACAATGCAATTTCATGCATGTCTACTAAGAGGTAAGCCCTGTAGAGTTTAACGGGTCTTACTCTCTGTAAAGTGTGTATAGGCTTGCATCCTTTCTATACACAATGGCCAGGATCCTGACTTAGTCCTACTCAAAGTAGACCCATTGAAACAATGGTGTTTCAGTTTGTCCTGCGCAAATGAATTCCCATTATTTCAATGGGTCTACTCTGAGTAAGACTAAGCCCAGATCCCAGCCAATTAGTTCAAAATTGGTGTTAAAAACCACTTTTTCTCATTTTTGGTATACCAAAAAAAAAAAAAAAAGGCAAAGAAGTCACCAGAAATCATATGGTTATGTTTTGTATTTTGTGAAA
This sequence comes from Hemicordylus capensis, assembly GCF_027244095.1. Taxonomy (NCBI): domain Eukaryota; kingdom Metazoa; phylum Chordata; class Lepidosauria; order Squamata; family Cordylidae; genus Hemicordylus; species Hemicordylus capensis. The sequence continues at coordinate 271,429,717 of NC_069657.1, read as the reverse complement.
ATACCTTTCCAATGATGCCTTATACAACAAAATTGGCAAAATAATTTTGGAGATAATTGGGTTTAATAATCACGTGATGGTGGCCATCTTGATGAGGTCATCACAGCCAAGTGCCACACATGTAGGGGTGGCACCATGGCAATTCTTCATCTAGAGAGGATTTCAAATCAAACAAAACCACTCATATATATTTCTTACAAACTTTGCCATGAAGCAGGTTTTTTCTATTTTATTGTCCTATTTAATATGACATTTTATTGTCCTATTTAATCTAGTGTAAAAAGTTGCATAATAATGTGGGCATTAATCAGTTAAGTGCCAGTTAGTAGTGCTGAAATCCCACTAACCACAGTTGGCGGAAGTTATGCATGGCCATGTGCTTACTATTTCTCATTGAAATCAGTGGGACTTAATTTGCGCTGGATTGGGCCATATGTTTGGCAAGCTGTATAATTTTTCTTATTTGCGCACTATCCTCAAAGCAGTAATAAGCATGAAGTACCATTTATTTAGTTGTGTGCAACACTAATATCACGTATGTTGATTCAAAACTAATTCTCATTATCTTCAAATAATTATTATGCTACTTAGTAAATGATGAAATGCAAACCAGGCTATATAATGGGTTTACTAATAAGAAATCTGTTAACATCACAAAATATTAAAGGCTTTGCTTATTAATGGCTTTCATGCTGATTAATAGATGAGTACATACATTATATTTCACAAGTTTCTACAATATTGTATCTTATACAAAAATGTACAAGCAACATGCTTGCATATTAATTTTCCTGGGGTTACAGCAGAATTTGCAGTAACCCCCAAAATCTCTTAACAAGGATATCAGTTTTTCTTGTGCTGCACTGAACATCATTGTTTTGATGAAAGCCATGTCAGATGCTGAGTTCTATTTTAAATAACAATTTATTTTTCATCTTTTCATTGGGTATGCAAAATAGCCCCATCATCTTAAACATCAATATTTTTACTAGGGGTGTGCAAATCGATTCGAATTTGATCTGGTTCTCAGTTGAACCGCAATGATATGTATCCTTCCCACCACAATTTCTGCTGAATTCTTGAGAATGGTTAGCCATGTATTTTGGATGTAAAATGAATAAAAAGACTGTGATTGCTGCAAGATCACCTTGCAGATTACATATCCCCTGGACTATAACATACAGATTGCAAACAAGGGGGTCAAATGTTTGAGTACTCCCCCATCCAACTAACAAGTCTCCTCTCATTCACTCACTCATTCATTATGCTTTTTTATTATTTCACACAATCGGAATGGGGAAAGGATTTCCATGGATAACAAAACTGTAGATAACGAGGCATTGAATCAATGGCAATGGCAGTGGGCAGGTTCCTGCAGGGCAAAGAACCAGCTTTAAAATGGCAAAAATGGTGCAAACCAGAGAAATAAAGTGCCCTACCATGCTTCACAGGTGTCCAGCCATGCCCCCTCCCCAACCACCCAATTTCAGGGATTTTCTATGGAAAAATTGTGGCAAACCCCACGCCCCAAGAAAGAGCCAGAGAATGTCTCTGTGTGGCATAATAGTGGCCAGAAATTACCTTGGAGGTCATTTCCAGCCACCCTGAAACTACAGATACATTGAAAATTGACCCTTTAAAAAACCCGCCAGGTGTCAGTCGCCCAACCGCAGATACGCGGTACCGTGGATGTCGGAGCTGTGTTTAATGAGGTCCTCCAGTATTGAAGATTAGGGGGGGAAATTAGAGTTGGGAGATGCATTCCATAAGGTACCCTCCTGCATTTCTTTAGGTCCTATATAGCAACAATGTACTCAGGTTTGAGGCTGGCATTGAGTCTGAACTTGAGCTCTTTAGCACTATATAGCATAGCAAGGGAAACTTTCAGGAGGCTAGGAAAGAAAGTAATTTTAATTTTCCCTCTCTCCTGAAACCTCTCCACCGAGAGCCCCAAACAATGCTAAAAGGCTCCTCTTCCACGTCAGCTGGAGCCCAGAAGTACTCCTGTTACAGCCTGAGGAAGATACATCACTATATTTTGTTCTGGGTCCTCACTTGTTTCTTTATTTTAATATTTAATAACTGCCTTTTGAACTTGAGCTACCTAGCACTATGTATCACACAGGAAGTTTCAGGAGGGTAGGAAAGGGGGGGAAAGCTGATCTTTCCTCTGTCTCCTGAAATCTCCCTGTTGAGAGCCCTAAACAATGCTGGACAATGTCAAATGTCAATGTCAGTGTCAAACAATGTCAGACATCTGGGCCCAGAATAGAAGTACTGTCCTGTTAGAGCCCGTTACATTTTGTAGTGAATCCTCACTTGTTCATTTTAATATTTAGAAACCTTTTAAAATAAAAATCCTCACCATTCCCTCAAATACAACTCCTACTGCTTGTGTGTGTGAGGGAGTTCTCTGTCTTTAATAAATGAAAATAATGTTTTGCAACAAAAGATGGCAAATGCCAATCTTCAACAGGTGGTACAGAAAAAGATTTGTTTTCCAACCCCACCAAAATGAGGGATGACTATGACTGTTCTCAACAAGGAGACATTTTAGAGGATTTAACATGTACCTTTATAAGATGTGTGAAGGAAGTGGTTTGTCTGATAAAGTTCACAAAACCAGCTTAACCTTTTCAACCCTCATTTAAGAGGTGAAGAGTGTATAAGGCAGCAGGGGGTTTTCATTGCTGGAATTTAATGGAGAGTTGATGGCCAAGCATGTTCTTAAAAAGAACTGGAATTATACTGGGGATTTTTTAAAAAAGAGAATCGTAGATCAAAGAATGAGGTTTCAAGCTTGTCAAAATGTTCAATTCTTCTTCCTCAAACTGCAGATGGTTTGAGTCATCTTATGCCAAAATTAACTTGGTGACAGAGTAACCTTTCAGAAATATGTTCCCCATATATTATTTATTGTTGCACTTTAGATGAACCTTTTCTTTGCATGAATGTGGTCTTTGCAATGAGATGCCCTCTTTGTGCTGGCTTGGAGAATATCAGATTAAGACGTGTTAATAACGATGCCTCATTACAAATTGCTTTACTTCCTTTGCTTGCCACTTAATACGGTCATGTAATATTTGTCTTGTATGGAATAGAACTGAAGTGATGTGCTGAAGGAAAATCATTGTTATAGAGTGACAATTTCAATACAATTTATGTGAAAACAGGTTTAGGTTTTAAGATAAATAGCTAATGGATATCTGTTCAGGTAGTCTGAAGAGGGTTGGAATGATATTTCACATTGCTAGCTGCCATCAAAAAATGAACCGGCCTGTGCCACTTTACGGAGGGTAGTATAAAAATCAAAAAAACAAATAAAATTAAAAACTAGGGGGGAAACAATCTGTTCTTGAAATACGTGTTGCAGCAAAGCGAACAGAGGTGGTGGTGGGATTATGAGCTTATTATGATTTTTTTCTTTGTAAGCTCTTCCAAAGAAGTTAGAGAATAATAGTTGAAATGAGCGGAGCCTTCTCAGTAATAGCCTCCACACTCTAGAATGTTCTGGGTGGGTGGGTGGGAGGTGGGTTGCTTTTTCCTTGCTGAGTTTTCACAGTAGGCAAATAATGTCAGACCCATTTATTTTTAAAAGCCCTCAAAACATTTCCACAAAGTGTTAATCACTGGGTCAGTTCCTATGGATATTGCCTAAATCTGTGGGTTTGTTGTCTCCTGCTTTATATTCATTTTTAAGGAGTTTTAGGTGCAATCATTTTATTTATTTATTTATTTATTTATTTACACAGTCAGACAGGTGTTATTGACTGGTTTGTTTTATCCAGACATCGAGTCCTTCCCAAGGACCTGGGATGGCTGAATTTTATTGTCAATGTTGTTGCTGTTGTTATAGATATCGTCGCAGAATATAGGCTGTTCCCAGTAAAGCTGCTTTTTGTAATTGGCTGATGGTGATTTCTGTGGCCCCTATGGTGTTGAGGTGCTCTTCAAGGTCTTTTGGAACTGCACCCAGGGCGCCAATTACCACTGGGATTATTTTGGTCTTTTTCTGCCACAGCCTTTCAATTTCAATTTGTAGAGCTTTGTATTTGGTGATTTTTTCTATTTCTTTTTCTTCTATTCTGCTATCCCCTGGTATTGCTATGTTGGTTATTTTAACTTGTTTTTCTTTCTTCTCAACTACAGTTATATCTGGTGTATTGTGTGGCAGATGTTTGTCTGTTTGTAGTCGGAAGTCCCATAATATTTTTACATCTTCATTTTCTTCAACTTTTTCAATTTTATGGTCCCACCAATTTTTGGCTACAGGTAGCTTGTATTTTTTGCAGATGTTCCAGTGTATCATCCTTGCTACCTTGTCATGCCTTTGTTTGTAGTCAGTCTGTTGTTGTTATTATTATTATTACATTTATATCCCGCTCTTCCTCCAAGGAGCCCAGAGCGGTGTACTACATACTTAAGTTTCTTTTTCACAACAACCCTGTGAAGTAAGTTAGGCTGAGAGAGAAGTGACTGGCCCAGAGTCACCCAGCTAGTATCATGGCTGAATGGGGATTTGAACTCTGGTCTCCCCGGTCCTAGTCCAGCACTCCAACCACTACACCACGCAGGCTCCATATGCAAATCTAGGAGTAAGCCCTACCAAACACAACTCAAATTATGGCTTGTCAGTGATAAGAGGAATATAGACTGAAGCAGAAAATGGTAACAGGTCCATTGGATACCTTACCTTAGTTGGATAGCTAAGGTATAAATAACTTGAAGGTATGTATGTAGGTATTTATTTAATATTTATATCCCACTCTTCCAAGGAGCCCAGATCTGTGTACAATGTTTTGTTAATCCTTTCAACAGCCCTTTGAGGTAGGTTAGACTGAATGGGGATTTGAACTCGGGTCTCCCCAGTCTTAGTACAATGCTAACCATTACATCACACCCTAGTTAATTTCAAACAGAAATTGATTTTTTTTTAATCTATTGAAATTTTGGAGGATTGTTCAGGCCAGGCTGAGCCTGCAACTTCAATCCAAATCATTTTAGCACTATATACCATAGTGGGAAAACCTTCAGGAGGATGGGAAAATAAAAACATGTCGGTGCCGCTTCTCCTGTTTCAGATTGGCTGGGGCCGTTAGGACCTCACCTTCTCCATTTCAGCAGTTACTACAGTATCTGGTGCTCTCATAATTCACAGATGCAGCAAATACAATGAAACTGACATCACAGTCCTAATAACAATTGCATCTTAAAAATTGGCCTTGATTATAACCTTTGAAGGGCAGAGCTCTGTTAAATATTGATTTCACTTCAGTTTATCACAGACTCAAAGAAAAACAAAAACTTTGAATAGCAGAACTGAAGCTTTAGCAACCACACATTATAGTTCCAATGTCAAACCAATTCCATGTCTCTGAGATGTGAGACTAATAAGCTCTAAGGTGTCGCTCATTATGGTGTACACGCTTATTGCCATCAGCTTTTTTAACCTTGCTGATGGTCATCATTGATAGTACAGCAGTTAAACTGTATGACAAGGGTTTTTAGTTTTGTTTTTGCTGTTTGTGAGTTACAGAGGTCAAGACTGAAATGCCCAACGATTCACTTCACTGGAGTGAAATTGCCCCTATTTGTTTCTGGGTGCAATCTAAGGTGCTGGTCATTAAAGCCCCAAATGGTTTAAGCCCTGTGTATTTCGAGGACTGCCTGCATATGAATCAACCCACCCACTAAGATCTTTGAGAGAGAGAAGATTCTCACGATCGACCAAAAGCGGGCTAAGGGAGCCTAGCTACAGTAGCTTTTGAGTGAGCGTGAGAACCACCGTGGTTAAGTGGGTAACCCGCTTAACTAGCCCTCCCCTTAGATGAGGTTAGTGGAGCGAGCGCTCTGTTAACCCCATCTGTTTGATTGTATATTGTCGTGGTGCAGCTCCATGCCATAGCAACACAGAAGGAGACTCCTGCCGGGAGGCTGAAACAAGCCTCCCGGCCCTGGGGGTCTCTCCAGGATGCCCCACGCACACTTGCACGGGGCATCCTGGAACCTCTGGGGCTGCACAGCCCCCAATCCCTGCAGCCCCCGCCAGCTCCATGATGGAGCTGGCAGTCGTGTGAGTGGCCGATCCTGCCGCCCAGGGCTGCCAGCATGCTTGTCTGCAGGGAGAGTTGGCTAAGTCCGCTCTACCCACTAACCCCATTCAGGCGTGTCTCACTGATCGTGAGACTTGCCTCAGAGTCTCTATTGTGCATGAAGGTAGCTGGAGACAGAACAAAACAGAGTCTGCTCCATGCTAGTGCCCAGGCTTTGGAGGTTCATGCTGCCCCACCTCTCTCAGAGAATAGTGATTGCAGACGTGTTTGTTTTGCTACATCTTCTGGATTGATGATGGCTTACGATTTGTTTGTTTGTTTTGTTTTTATTGATAGTATTATTTTGTGAGGCATTGTGGCATACAAATCTAATAAATCAGTATAAAGTAAAGGTGAAGTGTGCCGGCAAGGTGATTTCAGTTCCTGGTGCCCACAGAGCCCTGTGTTTTTCTTTTGGTAGAATACAGGAGGGGTTTACCATTGCCTCCTCCCATGCAGTAAGAGAGGAATATGTGTACCACAAGAGGAGCTGAAGTGTACCTTACGGAAGAGTAAGCTGCCATATATTGATTTAATAGATGGACACCTTGCTTCAGTTCACAAGTACTCTCAGGGCGGCTCACAAGGTTTAAATATCAAAATCTAAGACAATTGGAAAGATATAAATAAAAACTAAGCAGCAAGAAAACACAGCAAGAGAGAACATATAAAACAGTTAAACGTGGGTTAAAAGACTTAGGGAAACTAAAAAGGGTCTTCACCTTGCACTGGAATGACTTTGGAGTAGGTGAGCCTCACTGGGGTGCCATGGCCAAAAGGGGGTGCCTGGGGTGCCCTACACTTTCCCCAGGTACCAGCCACCTTACGCCAGGAGACATGGAGAGTCTCCAGTGATGACCGCTGTGTCCAGTTGGGCCATCAGAAATCCTAAGCCCTGCAGGCTTTTAAAGGGAAATACCAGCATTTTTCAATTGTGCTCAGGAATGGAGAAAGAGTCAAGGAACCAGTTTGACAGTAGTGAGATATGAACACTCAGACATAGTTAGCAGCCTCTGCTGCAAACTGTATTATGATTGTCTATCTGGTCCATGACCATAATAAAGGAATCTATCTAGTTAGCAGCCTAGCATCTCTCAGCTGGGCTCCCAGTGATGGAGCTGTATCCATGAGGTCGCCCCGCTACCCCGCCGCCCAGAAGTGCACCTGATCCTTTGTGGGGCTGCAATCCCATCCATAACAGGTTGAATGCCACCTCCCTGGGCAGACCCACTGCCCACAAACAGCACCTTCATGTTGGAAAGATCCACCCATGGCACTCCAATCAAGATCAATGTCCACCTAGCACCAGTTCTTCTCCATTCAAGTGCATTCCTGTAAATATAAGGACAGTGGCATCAATCCAAGGGGGAAAGTAAGGATGCTTTGGATTTCTTGACTCAGTTTCATATCTGTGCTGATAGACATGGGGTGAATCCCTGAAGCACCACCATTACCCATAAAGTATCCCTGTGCCCTGATTTATTAGGTGGGAGTGGACAGAAGTTGGATCACAGGCCAAGATATAGTTAGTGCTTGCTGGTTGCTGAGAGTTCTGCAAAGGATGCTGGAATAGAGAACCTTGGTTGGTTTTTCTAGCAAGGCACTTTTAATATTTTCAAGCAAGTGCATGCTCATGATCAGGAGAGCTTTCTAAGTTTAAAACACATTGATGGACTGCAAGGATTCTGGGAATAAATAATATAGACCATGCAAGACTAAAGTAAGTCTGCCCCTAGACAAGGCAAGTGGGTGGCCAGGATCTCCAGCACTATCCCATGTATGGATTGAGGAATATATGTCTATGACTTACTGAGTGTAAGAGTGAAGTGTGCCTCCAGTTTTAATCCAGAAAAAACCTGTGGCCCTAGGTAGCAAATGTTTAGGAAACACTGCTCTATTTCCATATGTGTGAAACACAGACATGTTGTTAGAAATGCAGTTTCTCATTATAACAACTACCACAACAACAGCATCCAAGGAATTTGTGTTTTTTTTGTTTGTATTTTACATTTCAGGTATGCTATCTCTTTTGGCATAGGAAGAAACCCAAGTCTGTAGTTAAGTCTTTAAATGGATGTATTCAAAATGACAGATCCCTTTGACTCCTAGCCATCTCAAGATTCTGGTTATGTAAGACTTTGAAGTGTGTACTTGTGGGGCATGTCATGTTCGTTAGAAATCAGTTCCTTGATCCAGACCTGCTTTTAAGGAGTGCTTTAAGTTAGTTAAAGTCCTAGGCTGGGGGTAGAACAGGAAAGCAGACGGGGTTGTCTGCTGTATGTAAAACTGAAGAGCTTCCTTTATTAAACTCCGAATGTGTTGAATTCATTCCATAGCTGGTCATTGTGTATTGCAATCCTCAGTTATCTGGATTTTGCAGGGAGGGGTGTTATATACTTTCTGCCCCCCCATCTTTTTGAAGGTCTGTGGAGTTCCAAAAAAAAAAGAAAAAGGGAGCGGGGGTTCTTTTCCATAAAACAACACAACCTGTGAACATGAAACAATATGGTGTTTGCAGAGTAGTAACTCTTGAAATCAGGGATGAATGAGCCCCCAGTGCTCCACTTTCCCCATATTTACCAATCTCATACAGTGGCTGGGATGTTGGGACAATCCAGAGCCAGTTTTGATCTGTGCTGCTTGTATTATGTAGGGAAGGTAGAGGAGCACTTAATGAAATCCACAAGCTCCACCCCTTGAGTCCCCCCATTTTTAATCTGTCATTTTTTAAAAACAGTACCTCAAGGGGCTGGCACAAAAGGTAAGGGGCATGGGCCCCATCTGCTTCCCCTGTAATTCACGGACTGATTCTTATTTTTATTATATGTATCTTCATATTGTAGAAAGTGATGATTATTGGTACTGAAACTGTTCGCCTCCTGAAATTAAAGGGGATAAAAATCCTTTTTCCTAGAGGCTTATGACTGAAGTTAAGCAATTATTACATATAAGCAGAGCCATCCAACCCTAACAAAGAATACCTTAATGATTTAATTACTTTTCTCAACTGAGTGGTTATTGTAATTCTGATTAGGAAGGTTGAGGATGAACATGGTTACAACTAATAAATGCAAAGTATGTTCATATGAAATGAGCATCATCAAACTCTCCTTCTGAAATTTCATTTCTGAGCATTGTTTTAGGAAATGTAACTTCTGAATTATTAAGATGCCCCATTTCCCATTTAGTATGCACACACTGACTTTTTGTTCTATTAAACACACAGTGATAAATGTCTTAGGAAATTATTAGAAGGAGTAAATAAAATGTGCTTTCTGTAACATAGTACAGTAGGTCAAATGCAGGCTTTTAAAATACAACAGCAATCATAATGCAATCTGTTAGAAATTCCCCTGACATTTTGATGATCTGGCCATGATAATACTGTGTTCTTACTTTTTTCAACAGGCATAATGTAAGATTGCAAATCTACTAGAAGCACCATGGGAAAGAATGGAAATTGTGGTTTTTCATTTTAACTAGTTACACCAGTAGTATCCTATGATGCAGTCCACTACCCTCTTCCTGTGCTGAGGTGCTACACCCACTGATGCAGCAGTCGTGAGCAGTAGTGGCTCAAGACCTCAGGACACCTGAGGCAGGACAGCAAATGCTGCCTTCCTGTGCACACACCCTCCCCACCTTCCCCTTTTTAAAGAAGTGGGAGGCAAAAGGGCATCTGATATGCTGCCTGCGATGACCGCTTCATCTCGCCTCATGGAAGGGCTGCCCAGTAAGTTGCTCCAAATGTCAGGACCCAGATTCTACAACCCAGATCCCTTCTACACTGACAGAAGAAAGACGACATGGCAAATATATGGCCAGTTCAATATGGGAAGCAGTATCTTATTTTCTTTCAGAGGATTCCTTTGGACTAAGAAGGAGTGTGTTGTAGTGGTTAGTATACCAGACTGGGACTAGGGAAACCCATATTCAGTCCTTCAACAGCTATGAACCTCACTAAGTAGCCTTGGGCCAGTCTCCAGGCTTTGCTGACATCCAGAGCAGTGTTCCGGTAGTATGAAAGGAAGACTGATGCGTGGAAGAATTTCTGCACTACTTCTCTGGCTGTACACAGTAGAGCAGAGCGAATTTGGGCTATTTTGCTCTGGCACTGGAAGTGCCCCATGTCATCCAAAAACAAGTCCCTGAGGACTGTTGTGATCCTCAGGGACACATTTTCAAGTGACACAGGGCACCCCCAGAGACAGAGTGGATCATCAGAATTCACTCCCCCATGCTGTGTGCCTGAGTCTGCATGGCCCTTCCCTTCTACTGGAAGGTTGCTGTGTACCTCAGCCAAAGTTATGTGGATAAAGTGGGGTGGAGGACTGAGAACCAGTCAGTTCCCTATGATATCCTTGAAGAAAGGCTGAGATAAACATCGATTTAAGAAAGGTTTCATTTTTGACAGCTACTCTGATGAGACTGATTAGACTGTTGGACTTCGGCTAGGAAGACCTGTGATGAAATCCCTGCACAGCCTGAGGTCTAGTCATTCACTCCCAACCTGAGCCTCAGCTACTTCTGATGTTGCAGGAGGGCAGAGGACCATGTACGATACCCATGCATGGGGGAAAGTGAGATATACATTAAATAGGTATGTGGATAAAGGTGATCCAGTTGACATAGTATACTTAGACTTCCAAAAGGCATTTGACAAAGTTCTCCACCAAAGGCTCTTGAGTAAACTTAGCAGTCATGGGATAAGGGGATAGGTTCATGTGTGGATTGGTAACTGGATGAAGGACAGGAAACAGAGGTTAGGAATAAATGGACAGTTTTTACAATGGAGGTAGGTAGGAAAGAGTCCCCCCCAGGGATCGGCGCTGGGACCAGTGCTCTTTAACTTGTTCATAAATGATCTAGAAGTTGGAGTAAGCAGCAAAGTGGCCAAATTTGCAGATGACACTAAAGTGTTTAGGGCAGTGAAATCTAAAACATTGTGAGGAGCTGCAAAAAGATCTCTCCAAACTGGGGGAGTGGGCAACAAAATGGCAAATGTGGTTCAGTGTAAGCAAGCATAAAGGGATGCATAATTGGGCCAAAAACACCAACTTCACATATATGCTGATGGGATCTGAGCTGTTGGTGACTGACAAGGAGCGAGATCTTGGGGTCATGGTGGACAGCTTATTGAAAGTGTCGTCTCAGTGCGTGGCAGCTGTGAAAAGGTTAATTCCATGCTAGGAGTCATTAGGAAGGGGACTGAAAATAAAATGCTAATATTATAATGTCCTTATACAAATCTATGTTGCGGCCACATCTGGAGTACTGTGTACAGCTTTGGTCACTGTATCTTAAGAAGGATATTGTAGAACTAGGAAAGGTGCAGAGGAGGGCAACCAAGATTATCAGGAGCCTGGAACACCTTCCTTATGAGGCTAGGCTACAGCATCTGGGGCTCTTAACCTTGGAAAAGAGGTGACTAAGGGGAGACATATTAGAGGTTTATACATTTGTGCACGGAGTGGAGAGCATGGACAGAGAGAACTTTCTCTCTCACACGCACAACACTAGAACCAGGGGTCATCCCATGAAACAGAAGGTTGGGAAATTTAGGACTGACAAGAGGAAGTACTTTTTCACACAGCACATAATTTATGGAATTCTTTGCCATGAGATGTGGTTATGGCCACTAGCTTGTTTGGCTTTAAAAGGAGATGAGACAAATTCATGGTAGACAGCTTTATCAGTGGCTACTAGTCTGGTGGCTGTGGGCCACCTCCAGCCTCAGAGGCACGATGCCTTTCAATACCAGTTGCAGGGGAGCAACAGCAGGAGAGAGGACATGCCCTCACCTCTTGCTGTGGGCTTCTCAGAGGCATCTGGTGGGCCACTGTGTGAAACAGGATGCTGGGGCTTTGGGCCTGATTTAGCAGGGCTTTTCTTATGTTCTTAGATATTTAATAGAAATGAAGTAGGGGGATATATACAGGTTTCAGACTCATCCAGGCCATGTATCAGCAAAGCATTCCGTGTACCACACCACAACAGTCCAGTGTTGCTGAGAATGTAACATTCCATACCCCAACAGTAGGTTGAGGTCTCACATGCAGATGTGTTGCAGTTCTTGTTGCCATGTTCTTTCAATTCCAGCATTTGTTGTTGAAATTGAGAAGTACAGGGGCAATGCATGAGCTGACATAGGCAGGAATACATCTGCTACCCCAAACATCAAATGAGACATGATAATATGTGAAATACATTGCCTCCAAATTGTCAAACACTGTGGGGATTATTCAGACTAGTTAGTCGTGCCCCTAAAAAGTAACTTTCCTAGTCCCATTCAGTTCAAGTTTTAAAAGGAGAAGAAAAATGTGTCTGTGAATTATGGTTGTGTTCTGAGGCAATCTGTATGGTAGCTTAGTTGGAAGGTCATTGAATGTACCTTTCCGCCAAAATAATTTGATAATCCTGTATCTTAAAATCGCTTTTGGTAGACTTTGGCAAGCTGCAGCTGTAGGGCTGATCTTGGCATAGTGTTTCCCCTGTGATATGATGTGTATTGATGGCTTTTGTGGGATTTCAGGGGTTTTTAGATAGATAGATAGATATGAAAAGAAGCAAGAGGGCACCCATTCTTATGCCAAATGCTGCATTGTTTAATAGGACAAAGAGCAACATGTTTGATTTGCCACCTCTGTGATCAGTGGAGAGAGAGACTGTTGATTTTGAAGAGCACGGAATTGGTTAATAAAATACCAAGTAGCAAAAACCTGCAAGAGCAAAGTTTGCTCCTGGCGAAGCCACTTTGATGGCCACTACAGCATCACTGGGGAATGGTGAGGGAATTGGTATTTTGGTGAGCTTGAGCTCTTAGATCAGAGCTGTACAACTGGGGCCCTCCTGCAGGTGTTGGACTACAACTCCCATTATCCCTCACTATTGGTCTCTGTGGCTGGAGATGATGGGAGTTCAATTGTGCAGCACTGCCTTAGACCAAAGTCCATATGAGTCCATTTAACAGTGCACAACATGGTTTAGGCCAGTGTTCTTCATTGCAAGGACAGGAGCCAGTGGCAGTTCCCATCAGCCCTAAGAGCAGCTCCCTGACAAATTGTCAGGTCTGGGTGAAGCTTTGGCCAAAGCTGAATACTCCACACAGGCATGCATTCAGCACCACATGGAGGCGACCATTCCCACTGCGCAGTGCTGCCCTTTGCTCAGCACCAGTGGGGTTTCTTTAAGGGAAATGGCCCTCTTGGAAGGCAGTGTAGTCTTTCCCAGTGCTTTCTCTTTGGCACTCTCTGGGGAACGCACTGGGGAAGACTGCACTTCCCAGCGCTTTGTGCACACCTTCCAAGATGGCGGTGGGCTTAATAAGGCTTTGTTCCTCTTCAGTGGAAAATCACAGCACTGCGCAGAGTGGTGGGAAATAGCTCTTATGTTGGAACTGTTTTACCTCATTGGTCCCTGCTCAAAAATGAGTGAAAAATCACTGGCTTAGGCTATTTCCTTTCAGCATTTATTTAAAAAGGAAGTTCTTTAAAGTAAGTGAGGCTATTCTCATGACTGCAGGAATGCGGGATAAGGGAGCCCAGCCTGCTTTCCTGCGGTCACGGGGGCCACTGGGAGCCGTGTGGCTCCCAGCAGTTAGCCTGTTTAAGTTCCCCCCTCTTAAATGAGGTTAGCCGAGTGAGCGCTCTGCTAACCCCATTTTGGCAATTGTGAGTCGCCAAGGCGCAGTTCTGCACCATGGCCACTCATGAGAAGACCCCCCGCTGGGAGACTAAAACAAGTAAAACAAAACAAAACAATTCCCGGGGCTGTAACAAAGCTTGCAAAGGAATTGCTTCAACTCCTGTGCTCCTGTCCCTTTTCGGGCATGACATACTTTATTTTATTGTTGTTAAATTTATATACTGCCTTTCATTAAAATAATCCCAAGGCTTACTTATGTACATTCAAATCAAATTTATTATTACGGTCCATGACCAAGAAAACAAGGAATAAAAACAATACAATGCAGTAAAAATATACCACTTCAAAAGAATAAATTAGATAAAACTGAGTTACAAAGATGGCAAGGTCATACACAACTAAGTTTATCTCGTCTCATTTTACATACTGCAGCACAAAATCTTGCAACCCTCTCTGTAACCTCCGTGTGGCAATCCATTAAAAAAATAAAAATTATAAAAATAATCAGAATAACCCAGTTTGTCTTTTAAAAGAGATTCTATCCATATAGGGCAAATAGTCCTATAAAAGGCACAGTGTAAAAGGATGTGCGCTACCGACTCAACAACTCCAACGCCACAAGGGCATAACCGATTCCTTAAGGTAATTCCCTTAAACCTCCCTTCTAACACTGCAGAAGGTAACACATTAAAGCATGCCTGTGAGAAAGCTGTTCCATGACTTAAAGTGGTCAGGTGTGTCAAGTATTCTGCTGGCTGGGGATAGTTCAAAAAACTGCCTAAGGTGTTCTTTGCAGTAATCAAACTTAGTTCTTTGTTTCTCCATATCTAGCACTCTTTGCTTGACTATCTTTTTAGCAGCATCAAGTGCTAAAGATGACAGATATTGCCATGAGAACCCACACTTACCAAAGATGACCTGTGAGTTCTTTCATCAGGATGACTGGAATTCATCTTCCAACACTAATGGCACAAGGCCCAAGGGGCGGGCGTGGAGTTTAAGCCAAAAATTAATCAGATATAACCACGTCTGGGCTTCAACTCTAATCACTCCAGTTTCAAGGCATAAGGCGGCATTGGAATCACATTTAGGAAGATGAAAAATAGCCCAAAGGAAGCCCGCCTGAACAGTTTCCAATATAGAAAAGTTATCTGTAGGGAAGATCTGAATCCTGTATAACATTTGGGCTAATATTTCGGCCTGGAGCACCTTGAGCACTGTCAGAATATAATATCTACCTTTTAGTATAGAAAAACTTTTTAACTGCAGTTGCACTCCTTTGGGCCCTTGCTGCTACATACTCATAATGCGGTTTCCATGACTCTCCAGAGTGGAAAACAATGCCTAAATATTTATAAGTTTTAACTCACAATCCAGGAGTATAGCAAGATGCCGTCTTAATGGATGGCAGGGACGAGGATTGTTGAAACACTCAGCACAGTTAAAGTATTGAGTGTTTCAACAGCCTTGTCCCTGCCATCCATGAAGACGACATCTTGCTATACTCCTGGATTGTGAGTGGGGAGGCTACAGAATGCATTGGTGAAAAGGCAGGGCTTGCTAGTAGCCCTATTCATACAGTGAGCTGGGTCTCACAATCAGTGAGACCCGGTTTGTGAAGCTAAACGGGGAGAGCAGATGAGCAGGGCGGGAGCCCTGGGCGACCAGATCAGCCGCTCACACAACTGCCGGCTCCATGACGGAGCCGGCGAGGGCTGGGGAGTTTGGGGGCTGTGCAGCCCCTGGAAGCTCCAGTATGCCCTGCCCTCCAGTATCCCCAGCCTCCCACTGGGGGTCGACGCGTGAGTGGCTGCGGCGCAAAGCCATGCCGCGGCTACTCACGGACCCAAAACTCAGGTTTGCGGAGCACTCGCTCCGCAAACCCGGTTTAAGGGGCAGGCTACTTGAGTGGGTTACCCGCAGCCAAGCCCGGTGGTTCTCACGAATGTAGAAAATCGGGCTAGCAGAGACTAGCCCAATTTTCTACAATCATGTGAATAGCCTCACTATGTTGTTTGTGCAAACAGATCTGTATTTGTGTTTCAGTGAATGACTTTAAAAGTGGGTATGACTCTTCAAATTCAGGGTACAGATAGGAAGTATACTGCTATACATACATGGAACATACTGTGTGAATAACTCTACAATGCGTGCACTGTATTAACATAACATGTGAATAACACTTCTGTCATCACTGTAATTGTGTACAGTATGCATGGCTACAAAACACTTGGAGAAGACGTGAAACTGGCTAGTTTGAGGAACAGTGGAGTGTTGGGGGCACTCTTAATTCTTGTGCAGTTACTGAGCTAGTCTAAATGCTAATCCTAGGATTACCATCTGTGTAGTCAAATGATCTAGACATGTATCATTTATTTCCTACATGTACATTCCATTCCTTAACATAGAACTCAAGATGGCATCCATGGGGTTCCCATGCAGTCACCCATCCAGGCATGGACTTGACCCAGATCTGCTTAGCTTCAGCAAGATGACTGTATCATGTGCCCTTGGACTATGCCCAGATGCTTCATCACCATTATCACTTTCCTTCCAGACCTTCCCAGGCTGTTATCCCTGGATTTCAAAATAAACATGCTTTGGTGTGAATGAAACTTTCCCAGGTGTTAGTTTTCAATTTTGTCTTTGTCGAAAGTGTTCTCTCCATCAAGGTTACATGATAAATAAATGCTTCCTGCGACTCGACAAGGTCTTGCTAGTTCAGCGGCACAGAAGATCCTTCTAAAAAATTAGGACGTGTTTTTCTGAAGCTGAATCTTATTTCACATGACCCTGGCCTCCTTCTCCCCTTCCCCCAACATCCATATGATTTGTAGCCCTCTTCCATTTCAAGGACGTAATTAAGAATGCTAATTTAAGTTGATATCATTCTTGATGATAAAGAGCAGTGGTAGAAGCACTCAATGCGTTTTAAATAACTTTTGCTCCTCTATAAATAAACGTGATTTACAATTTTGGCAAATACTTAAGGGTGAAATCTCTCTCTTAGCAGGATGCATCATTGTGCAGATAATCCTTCAGGTTGAGTGAGGAGAGAGCGCCTAAAAACACTTTTCTTCACAAAAGATAATAACATATGCTTTTGACAAGGCCTGAATGCTGCAGCAGGGCTGTTACATTTTTCCAATTACACATTAATATCCGCTAAAAGTAAGTAATACATTCTAGTTAATGCATTTATGAATTATTAGGGCTTTCATCTATTAGGTTGGTTGCAGAGTTCTTAATTAATGACTGGCCTGTCTTGAAACAGAGATAATATTTTATTTTGATTGCCAGCTGATAACCCAATACAAATGCTGATCCATAATTTTACTTTTAATGAATGTGAAATCTATGGTGTGGTATGATTCAGTAACTGAATGATAATTAGACTATGTAAGGCAAATTTTCAAAGTAACTAAGCATATCTTGCAGGTGCTTGGAGCAACATATCTGACGAGCTCAAGAAATACGCTTTTAAAAAAATCAATAAAAGGATGTTTCCAAATTATGTATCTCAGATTTCAAACTGCAGCAAAGCAATTGCCTACCTCAGTCCCTCAAAGCGGGTGCAAGAAGGAGTATAACCCATTACAGTGAATCATAGGACCAAATACGACGCTCGAGACCTGCCCTAGCATCACCTAGCATCATGGGCTACCAATCACCTAGCATCTAGGACACCATGCAAAGAGCTTTCAGAGGGTGGGAGATATGTCCAAGTAAGGATTTGAACTTGAGTCTCCTTTGTCCAAATTCAGAAATGTATCCACATGGCTTATGTCAGATGCTTAGTGTCCCCAGTGGAATGACTAATGGAAACACACAAAAATTTGACGGAGTCTTACTCATGATATAGATCTCATACATATCATCGTAGGGAGCTCTGCTTCGCGTGCCGACAATGAGAGCGGCTCAGCTGTCATGTTTGCGGGACAGGGCCTTGTCATTTACTCATAGATATAGATGAATAAAGCAATCCCCCCCCCCCGAATTATTATTATAGCAGCTTTTTCTTAGCTGCTGCAATTTAGACAATGTCAGGGACTTGTTTTTACAAAAACTTTGATAAATGAGGATTAGCAGCGTCCCTACTTTCATGTATATAATAATATATATTGATTTCTGTCAGAAGAAAAGGTGCAGAAGAGGGCAACCAAGATGACCAGGGGGCTGGAGCACCTTCCTTATGAGGCAAGGCTACAGCATCTGGGGCTTTTAAGTTTGGAAAAAAGGCCACGACAGGGAGACATGATAGAGGTGTATAAAATTATGCATGGCGTGGACAGAGAGAAATGTTTCTCCCTCTCTCCCAACACTAGAACCAGGGTCATCCCATGAAACTGAAGGCCAGGAAATTTAGGACCGACAAGAGGAAGTGCTTTTTCATTCAGTGCATAATTAATCTATGGAATTCTCTGTCATGGGATGTGGTGATGGTCACTAGATTGGATGGCTTTAAAAAGGGCTTAGACAAATTCATGGACGATAGGTCTATCAATGGCTACTAGTCTGAGTTTGAATCCAGGCAAGATGGAAGTGCTGCTGAATCCGGGCAAGATGGAGGAGAGCCATTCGGGAGGAGGGGATTCAGCTGGTTCTGGATGGGGTTGCACTCCCCTTGAAAGAGCAGGTACTCAGCTTGGGGATATTGCTGGACCCGGCTCTGCTTTTGGAAGCTCAGGTGGATGCGGTGGCCAGGGCTGCCTTTACACGGCTTCGACTAATGTGCCAGCTATGCCCCTTTCTCAAGAAGGCAGATCCACAATTACCCATGCTCTAGTCATGTCACGACTGGATTACTGTAACATGCTCTACGTGGGGCTGCCTTTGAACAATATTCAGAAAGTGCAGCTAGTGCAAAACGTGGCAGCTAGGATTTTATCTGGAGCTGCCCACTGGGATCATATGACACCCATTCTGAAAGAGCTACATTGGCTGCCAATGTGTTTCCTGGTCCAATTCAAGGTGCTGGTTTTGACCTTTAAAGCTCTTAAGGGTTTGGGCCTGGAATACCTGAGGTACCACCTGCTCTCAAGGGTTGTTTTTTAAACCTTTAATTCGCTTTCTATTTTTATTTTCCCATTTAATATTTTTATTGTGTAACTTTTAATCGTCTTGTATTGTTTCAGATGTATTGTAAACACTTTGGGATTGTTTAATGAAAGTTGATATAAAAAATTAACAATAGAGAGATTGACAATAGAGGCCACTTCCAGCCTCAGAGGTAAGAGATGCCTCTAAATGTTGCAGGGGAGCAACAACAGGAGAGAGGGCATGCCTTCACCCCTTGCCTGTGGGCTTCTCAGAGGCATCTGGTGGGCCACTGTTTGAAACAGGATGCTGGACTAGAAAGGCTTTGGGCCTGATCTAGGAGGGCTGCTCTTATGTTCTTACGTAAGAACCATGTTAGATCACAATAAGAGTCCATCTAACATCCTGTTTCCATCAGTGGCCAATCAGATGCTTATGGGAAATTCATAAGAGGGGCATGAGGACAATAGTCCTCCTGCGTCTTAGCATCTGGTTCTCAGAAATACAAATGACCATTTTAACATACATTTAACCACATTGTGCTGGTACCACTTGTTAGGATGATACATCTAGGTAGTACATATATGACACTGTCTTATGAAGTCGGACCCTTGGTCCATTTAGTTCAGTACTGCTTATGCCAGTGATCGTCACTATTCTTCAAGCGGAAGCCACCTTAGCAAAAAACTCTCAATACGAGAGTCACTTCCTACTGCATTGAACTCTGCACAGTAATGTGCTTTTATCAGTGCTGGGAGAGCCCCTTAAGGGACCTCTTTCTTAAGAGCTCTATGGGAAAAGTGCTGGGAAAGGCTACATTTCCCAGCACTCCATGCACACCTTCCAAGGCGGTGCAGGGGCTCAATAGGGTTCGGTTTCCCTTAAAGGAGCCCCCAGTGCTGGCCAAAGTGCAGCCCTGCACAGTGAGAACGGTCGCCTACACATGGTGCTGGAGGGACTGTGCAGAGTACTCAGCTTTGCCCAAAACTTCACACAGGACCGACGAGGGAGTTACACTTCAGGTTGATGGGAGCTGCTACTAGCTCACACAAGCCTTTCAGTTCCAGGGTTTCAGATGGAGGTCTTTCCCAGCCCTCCCTGAAGATGCCGGGGCTGAACCTAGGACACTCTGCACACAAAGCAGTGGCTGTGCCTTTGAGCTGCAGCCCCTCTCCAAGCTACTTTGAATTAGCTGAATTGCCAGGAAGAGATACTGGCCATCACTACACCTTCAGTAGTGGGTTTCGTAAGGTATTTGTGGGCTGAGTCATTCCTTTTGTCAGCAATTCTGACCCTGTTGCCAGTTATTATTATGGGGTAATTCTGAATGTTAGTATTATGAAAAGGGGAGAAACCATTCTCTTTAGTCACTCTCAGCACCATTCATATTTTTATGTACCTTTATCATGTCTCCCTTAAGATCAAACTAGCTGATTTGCCTCTCACATGAGACCTGTTTGATTTTCAAAGATAAATAGCAGCCACGTGCAGCTCTGATCTGTCTCAGAACTGCATTGCAATTGCAGGGGGCTGGCGGCAGAGGGAAGTACTTTAACGCTTTGCCTTCCCTGCAGTCTTAATCTGCAATGGGGCCCTCTGCACAGCTGCTACTTGTATTGTGCAAAAAGCTCCCACAGGCACCAATTGCAAGTATATAGTTATAACTATGAAGTTCCAAATGTTGCAGAATGATTGGTCAAGGGAATAATGAAATGTTGACATTTTTCTGAATTTTGGTTGGGTTTTTTTTGCTCCCCGTATGTGTATATTTAAGGTCATGTGAAGAAAAATGCTAAAACACACTCTACATAATCACTTTGAGGTGCTTCAGCTCAAAAAGCTCATTAAGGAAGGACACATAATTCTGATTTTTTAATAACGTTACAGAATCATGAGCAGATGGAAGTTATAATTGATTAAAATATTGTTGCAGAAATTCTACAATTTGCTGTAAAAAGGCATCCATTTATGGGGACATGGCATTAACATTGCTGGAGTGCCTCTGCCAGTCAGTGTAGACAATTCAGAAATCCAAAAACCTTCAGTTTAAGATGAGAGTTAGGAAGATGCTTTACATTTTCGCTCATGCTCTAAAAAAGAATGGAAATTACAAATTAAGGTAATCCTAACTTCCACACCGTATAAGCTGTAAAGACTTTGTACAATGTGGTATATGGTGATGGCTTTATAAATGAGGCTCCACGCACCCACACTTTGACTTGATCTTTCAGCTGGACATTGGGCTGGTGAGGGATGCATCCAGGCAGACATTTAACAGGTGCAGCTTCCCTAATCACTTCTTAGAGATGCCCCTGATGAATTTCTGCCTGATGCATCTCTGATCAAGGCAAAGTGTAGGTGCATGGAGCCTCATTTCTAAAGCCATCGCCATATATCAGACTGTACAAAGTCTTTACAGCTGATATGGTGCGGAAGTTAAGATGGGCACTTTAATTTGCAATTTCCATGCTTTTTAGAGCATGAGTGAAAATGTCTAGAATCTTAACTCTCATCTTAAACCGAGGTTTTTGGATTACTGAATTTCCGGGCGTTTTAAAAAGGGAAATCAGATTAGACACTATGGGGAAGAGGTTGCCCAGTCTGGTTAAGTGGAGTCTTCCTATTCTGAGGCAGTATATCTCAGGTCTCCACTTAATGGTTAGGAGGATAATGGCTTACTCAAAGTAGTCTCATTGGAATTAAAAGGACATTAGGCATTCCTTAACATGTTCTTTTAATTTCAGGAGAATTACTTTGAATAATGTTCCTCCTAATATCAGTCACTGAGGCTGTTCTCACGAGCAGCCAAGGGCAGCTAAGCCCCCGCTTGGCTGCGCTTGAGAACCGGCAGGAACAGAGTCCCTTCCTCCAGCACCACCGTGGCAAACCCGCCTACGGAGCCTGCCAGTTAGCTGTGGTTAAGGGAGCAGGCTCCCAGCCATCGCCAGGTGAAGCAACACAGTGCACCGCACGCTTGTGCAGTGCCTTGTGGGATCTCCGGGGACTGGGACCACGCACCCTGACTGTGGCACTTCTGTGCTGCCTGGGCATGCAGTGCTCACGTCCTGACCCAGCAGCAGCTGGACCGTCTGCAGGAAAATTGAGCTGCTGCTGCTGCTGCTGCTTTCCCCACCGCCCAGGATCTCTTTCTTGCTGTATTCTCTACCAAGTAGGAGAGGAATGGATTGTTGGCATTTTTGTTTTAAATGTACTAGCAGGACTTATTCTCTGTGGGATGCTTTGGGTAATGTCAGATTCTTTGAGAACAATCTGTGTGCTAAGTGGGGGTGGGTGGGTTTACCTCACATAATTTTTATATTGTTTTCCACTCACATTTTTAAAAGGACCTTTACATTATTCTCCTCGCCTTCCCAACACCATTTTTCAGGGATTGTTTAACTGCCCTCATTATATGGAAGCAAGTCCCACTGAGTTTAATGGAGTTTACTTCCTTCACATAGAATTGTGCACATAGAATTGCAGGTTCAGTTATCAAAATGCTGCTGAGAAGACGTGAAGAAGAAGAAGAAGAAGTTCTCAACTACATGCTTCCAGAAAGTTCCAAAGAAGCGCAGCAAGGAAATCCCAGAAAGCATTCCCACCCAGTGCCAACAAACCATTATTGTGGTGTAGACTGCCCTTGAACATGGGGGTTCTACATGAGAACCAAACTGCCTGTGAATATGTAGGCTTCACTTTTTATGAATGGCCAAGTGAAGTTTCCATATTCACTGGCAGTTTGGTTCTGATGTAGAACCTCCATTTTCAAGAGCAGCCTACACCAGAACGATGGTTTCTTGGTGCTGAGTGTGAATGGGTTTTAGGATTTCTTTGAGGTTCCTTATTTGGAACTTACTAGCACAGAGTCCATGGTCCCGAGACTATACATTTTTACTCAGAAGTAAGCCCCAAAGAAATAAATGGGGCTCCCCCTTTCCATGCTTTGCTGAGGGGTTGGGGGGAAGGGAAAAAATGAGAACCCACATTCTTGCCTATATATTATCTGTGGTGAAAAAAATGTTGCCAACACTCTGAACGCTCTTCTTAGGAGTTAAGAACTTAAACTGCGGTATCTCAGACACTTTGCAAATTTGGAGGGGTCTTGATCTCTTGTCCCCTAGTTTATTATGTGCACAGTTTCATGGGGATTGGATGTATACTTTTGACTTTATAAGCAATCGAGTGTTCAGGGCTTATAATGGTGGAATGTTGAAAACACTTCTCCTCTTAACTATACTGGCACAACTGCGCCAGTATAATAATACTGAGCCAGATGACCAATGGTTTGACTAGCTAGAAGTTGTTTTCCTGTGTTTCTAAGTAACATTCAAAATTCCAATTCCTGCATTTGTGAGAAGTGTGCATTTAAAAAAAACAAAAAAACTCACCAGGGACCAAAGGTTCGTTTGTGGCAACCAGACCATTAAGGCGCTTCACCTGAGCAGCCAAACCCAGGCTTAGGAGTTTGGCTGGCTCCTTGAAGCACTGGGATCGAGCCTGATCCTGGACTGCCTCCCCTGTAAGCCCGGGAATTTATCCCAGGCTTTACTCTGGGTTAAAGGGCATGAGCGTGCACTTTAGCCCAGGTTTGGGGTTGGAGAGCCGAGCTCCTAGAGCACCCGATTCTCAGGGGAATCCCTAAATGTGCTGTGCTGCTTGCATGGTGCATTTAGGGATTTCTGGAGGCTGAGGCGCATTTTCCCGGCCTCCAGAGATCCATGCTGTCGGGAGCAGCGCAGATCGTGTCGGGAGCAGCGTGTCTCACATGTTGGAATCATCTGAGGAAAGGTAAGCTTGCTATTGCCTTCCCCTCGCACCGTCCGCCCTGGAGAAAATGGTTGTGTGCATGACCTTATTGAGTGAAGCCTTCCTGAGAATGAACCAGAATTCCCTTAATGCAGTTCATGCTGTGGTTAACAGGAAGCATCCCAGGAGTGTTACTATCACAGAGAGATCATTAACCCATTCCTAAGCACTGATTGGCTGGGAGTTTGTATTAGCTGGTCTGCCACACAATTGTAAGTAGACAAAGTGCCTGTCTGTCTTTTCAAGTGGCTTGTGTCATTCCGGAAGTTGCTTGACCCTTAGGATAGCTGCTTCCCTTTGTTTTACAGCCCTCCTTCCGTGCCTCTAGCCTCTTTCTCTGCCTTTGCTCTTTTTTCCAGTCAGCCAGTATAGAGTGTACCTCCATTCTCAGTCTAGAAAAATGTACTTTAGATATCAATATTTTTGGTATATGCAGTACCTGTGATTGAATTTGAGCAGTTTCATGAAGTGTTTAAAGTCTCCTTAGTGAAAAAGTATTATTAATAAAGCACGTACATGATGCTGATAGTACTTAACATCATTATCTCTAGAAGACAGGAAGTGTCTCCCTGGGCAACTTGGTGGAGTGTCCTCCTTCTCCTTGCACTTAGGTCAGAGAGGAGGCAGTCTGGCGAAGTCATAATAGTTCTGTTAATACATTAAAAAGTGGACTTTTAGGTAGAGAATAGTGACAATTGTACATTCACATGGATAGCCAAGTTATTACTGTATTCACCTGAGTCCAAGGCAAGGAAGCTATTCATATGCACTCGCAAAACCGGGCTAAGGAAGCCCAGCCTGGTTTTGCCGGTGCATGTGTACCACCAGGATTGGGCCCACTCCCAGCGGTGCCTCGGTGGCAAACCCACCTCCGTAGCCACCCTCAAGGACAAGGTTCCTAACTCCGTTGTGGTGATGGTCTGCAAGCCATGGCTGCTTGCAGCCAGGCCTGGCGGACAGCGGGGCTCCTGGCCAGCTTCGGGGAGGGGGGATCCTCATAATGCACCTCACTTATGTGGTGGATTATGGGAGCCTCGGGGATGGGGGGACACAGAGCATCACATCCTGGCCCTCCGAGGTACCGGCAGCAGCTGGTAGTCGTCTGAGCAGGCGATCCACACACCAAAGAGGACACCATCAGGGTAACCGTTGAGGGCCCTGTTGTCTGCGGGGAGCAAAGCTTTTTAAGGCTTCCTCCCTGCTCATGAGAAAGGGCTCCAGTTTTTTTCCATGCTTTTTGATATTAGAAATTGGGATTAAATGCAGGTATAACCTGTGTTTAACCTCTACTTTTAAAGGGTGTCATCTTAAATTCAGAGCCATCTTCTGTTCGGGTAAACTACAGTAAATCCAAGCTGTACAATTAGAGGGTTCATGGAAAGCAACAGCTTATTTTACTCGTCTCCCAGGGCAGTTAACAACAGGATAAAAACAATTCAAAAGAGTACAAATACAGCTAGAAGTTTAAAAAGGACAGCTGATTGGCCAAAAGCCTGGATAAGCTGGGCAGTCTACTCTTCACTTCTCTGCTAAAGGCTGGGAGACATAAAGCCATGGAGAAATGCATCATTGGTGATAAGCCAGCACTGCACCAAGCAGAGGAACCTGCAAATATTAGCCTACCTGCCTGGCAATCACACCATCACTTTTCTGTGAGTGTATCCAGCGTGGCTGAGGTGACAGGTAAATGACCCAAACACATGGCAGGGCCTAATTGCATGGGCCTGGATCAGAACCCTTCAAGAAGATGAGGACCAATTTCATGGACCCCTCCTGTGTGATTTCACCTGCTCTCACACTTGAATGACTCACTCAAATCATTTCAATCTTACCCCAACTGCTCTGCAGATAAGTGGCTCATTAGGAGGAAGAGTTAATCTGCAGTGCAGTTCTTGTTTTCAGCAGCCCCCTGACCTCATATTAAATGTTGGAAAACAAAGCTAGATCTGTCCTGATACCAGCTGCATGGAGTGTAAATCTGGATGTACTCTAGAGACTGATATAAATTAAATGGGAATCTTCCTGCTGCAGAACACCATCCCAGTATCGGAATTAGAAGTATCTAGAGCCATCCCAACAATTGAAATGAATGCACAGGGAGGTTGTGGTGAGCAGTATGTAATAGTTCCGAAGATAAATGAGCAAAGTCTTGCTGTTGATAATTAAGATAAGGTGGCACATTCATTATAGGAAACAGCAGTATAAGAAATTTGTGGTGATGAATAACTTGCTACTGGGGGAAATAAATGTCCCAGTTGTTGGGGTTTATCATTTTTAGTTTGACAATTTATTACATTGGAAACAGTGCCTTTGTTATGTGGAAGAACGGTTGTATTCAGGTGCCACCAACTATTTTATCGCATCACTAAAAGGCAAAAGATTTCAATGATTCTGCTAACCTATTAAAATAAATTAATCTCTTTTAAAATTTTGACTCATCTTAACATCTAGCTTAGTTGCAGTTCTTTTTCTCATTACAAGTTTAATTCCCTAGAATATTGGACACCACTTTTTTTTTTTTTTTTCAGTGCTAGGTTGCAATTTCCATTCAATACCTTATCTGTCTTTCCCCCCTTCTTAACTTTTTTTTCTAAAGCATTGCTGCTGGTCAAATTGAAAAACCATCGCCAATTGTAACTGAAATCAACCAGGAAATGGCTTTATTTTACTTTAAACTGCAAGTGAAACCAAGCAGGACTGCATCATTTTATAAGAAAATGGCACTTCTCTGTGGGCTTGTTTGCCACACTGATTTTGTGTCTCTTTGACTTTCATATGTATTTGCCTCAAGAATAAATATCACTTTGAGGGATGGGATAGCATTCCATAGGGGTTTTGAGGACTCCTTGATGCAGAAAAGGTGCTGATGTGGAATTTTAGCTTAAAGGACTCCACGAGGCCTGGTGTGATATGTAGAAGTGTTTTGTTTATTACATTACATGTATATACCACCAAATCCTGTAATCCCAAGGTGGTTTACAACCAAAAGTTAAAACAATTAAGAACATCCACCAAAAGCATGGTTAAAGCAATGTGTTTTTGAGGCCTTCTTATAGGCCAGCTGAGATGATAAATATCTCAGCAGGAAGCATGTTCCAAAGCTCAAGGGAGGCTCAGAGTTGCCAGCAGCTGCAGGAAGACCTCCTCCAGAGATGGAGGCCGCTGCTCTGGGCCTGGGCCCTCCCTCCTTCCTTTCCTCCCTCTCTGGGCAGCATACTTGGAACAGGGGGGTGGGGGTGGAATTGTGGTCAGCATGGCTGCCTAGAGAGGCATGTTACTTTCAGGAGCAACTACTTCCTTCTCCTGCTTGGTTGTGCTCTCTCTCCAGGGGTGGCTCTCCCATGAGGCCATGGTCCATGTGAGGTGATGGCCTCAGGCAACGATTGCACCACGGAGTGGCAAGTGTTACAAGCATCACTCTACCTGCCTGCTGCTGCCCTGTCTCTTCTCCACTGCTGCCTCCCTTGTCTCTGGACCTTCCCCCTGTGCACCAGCCCCACCCCATACCTCCCAAGAGGCCCGGGTTGGTGAGGGGGCAGGGCAGCACCAGGGCTGGGCTCTGGTCCATGGCGTAGGGCCAGCAAGGGTGGTACATTGTACTTCCCTGAACAGGCCGCACGGATCAGTGCTTTCTCTTGCGCGTGCAAGAGAAAGGTTCTGCCTGGCTTGCTGGGGAGGTGGCAAGAGAGGGCAGACGTGTTTGTTTCTCCTCCGCCCTCTCTCTTTGCCTCGCTGGGGAGCCGGGCAGATTAGATGCTTGCTCTCACAGCACGAGAGAAAGCAGCTGTTCCACCAGCTAGGCAATGAGGTTGCAAGGAGGCAATGAGTGAAGGGAGAGGAGAGGAATCTCAAGGAAGCAGGAAGCAGAAGTGGATGGGGCAGGGGGAGGTGGCCAGGGAAAGTGATCCAGTTGTTATTTTGAGGGGGGGGGAGGGGAAGGGCAGCAATGTGAATGTTCCCATCTTTAATACAGTCTTTGCTATTTCAGCTTCCATGTGCTTCAGTGCATTATGTGTCCCGTCCTAAGTCGTCCTAACTTGTGGAAACCTAAGACATATAGTCCCTCATCTGGGAAAGCTCCCAATGTCTGCTAAGCGCTGCTGTAGTATCATTACAGTCCAGCCTTCTGCCTTCTCTACTGTGTTGTAAAAAGGCAATATTGTTCTAGCCACAGGGATCTGGTATGGACAAAAGAGCAGAGGAACTTGCTACCTTTACCAGCTTTACTGGAATCATCATCTTAGCTTTCCCCAGTCATTATTTCCTCCTCATAGAACATCCCCATGGATGATGTCCCTTCTAGGGTTCCAGGGCAGGCATACAGGCAATCTGTTTTCCAGTTCTCTAGCTTCCCATCCCAGATGATATTTCCTTCTGTATTCTCAAGAATGAAGTTGTAGTAAGTTTAAAGGACATATATACCCCTCTTTTTCTCTCCCCTAATTTTCACAGCACTTCCTATCTGTTTGGCCCCACCCACAAAGTGAATAGCATTGGTGAACATACCCAGCCATAACTCTCACTGGCTAGTGAAATAATGAACGAGTCTTATGTGAAATACTTAAAAGAATGGGTGGTCTCCTCAGTCTTTTTCTGTAACGTGCTAATGGCTTGTGGTTGTGTGTTGTGACTGGGGATTCTACTACTGCTGCTACATATATGCCACTTATCAACAAAGGTTTCCAAAGCACTTTACATATGGAATAAATAAATGAGTAAATAAATTAAATATGGCTCCCTGTCTCCAAAAGGGCTCACAACCTAAAAATGAAACATAAGATAGACACCAGCAACAGTCACTGGAGGGATACTATGCTGGGAGTGGATAGGGCCAGTTGCTCTCCCCCTGATAAATAAAGAGAATCACCACTTTTAAAAGGTGCCTCTTTGCCCAGTTAACAAGGATTCTAAAACTGAATAGAGCAGCTGTGTGCCACGAGGTTACCACAGGCTGATGGATGACAGCATGTAAGACTGCTTGGACCCTATAATATTTAAAGTGGGGAGTGTAGAGTTAGGAAGCGGGAGGGGGAGAAGGAGAATTGGGTGTCTTGTATTCCTAATTCCTTATATGATTTTTTGAAGCAGTAATAAGGCCAGCATGACAAATTAGAGGCTGAGTGGTTTATTTAAAGATTTATAACTGAATCCATCCTTTCCTGTGGCGAAACAAGAGCCAAGTAATGCAGTATATTATACATGAAGTTTATGGTTCTCCTTTGCATATAAATATGAAGAACAAGTGTAATGCCCACGTTGGCAAGGTGAAATGATGTGCTAAGAAATGATGTTCCAGGTTCAGTCCATATCTCTGAATGACAGGAAGAGTTACCATAAAGACTGAAGACAGGTTTTCTTTCTTTCTTTCTTTCTTTCTTTCTTTCTTTCTTTCTTTCTTTCTTTCTTTCTTTCTTTCTTTCTTTCTTTCTTTCTTTCTTTCTTTCTTTCTTTCTTTCTGAAAGGATTCCTTGAAAAGAAAACAACTGAATTGAAACACGGTTATAAGAATAGCTGAATGAGAGAGCAAAGCAGCACCTGTGGCCAATGGCCTAAGTGCTTGAAGTGGTCAGTCCCCCATCCTTAGTGCACTGACCTTTTTCTGTGCCAGTATTCTTCATTGTAAGGCCTGGGGGCCCAGTAGCAGCCGCCATCAATACTATGTGTGACTGCCTGACTAATTGTCTCTTGAGCCTGTGTGCAGCTTCAGCCGAAGCTGAATATCCTGCACAGTCCCCCTCGCAGCCTGCAGAGACAACCGTTCCCACCATGCAGTGCTGCCTTTTGCCCAATGCCAGCGGGGCTCCTTTAATGGAAATTAAGCCCTCTTGAGCCCCAACACCATCTTTGAAGGTGTACATGGCGTGCTGGGAAGTGTAGCCCTTCCTAGCACTTTCCCCTAAGAGCTCTTAAGTGTTGGAAATTCTCTGTGGTGAGAGAATCCCTTTCTCATTATAGCAGAGTGCACAGAGGCACAACACAGCGGAATGTACTTTGGCATGCATGTATGCTGAGAGTAAAGTAACTTGGAGCCAGTTCATAGTTTCAAATCAATATAAGTGGTATTTATTAAGGAACTCCATTCTAGATAGGAAAGTGAGGAGTTAGGATCGCTAATCTATCTATCTAGCTGGATGCAGATGGATTCTGCATCCTCTCTGCACGTATGGTGCAGGGAGAGAGGCTTGCCATGTTGCAAGGTAGGAGGACAGGTAGGGAAGAGAGGAGAGGAAGGAAGTTGAATCCCTAAGAGTAGCTATCTACATTTCAAAGGGATAGCATCAGAGCAGTGGAGAAGTGATGACCAATGTCTTGACTCTCTAGCCCTCTGACTCACTAGTCTGTCCTCCACTGTCTGATACAAGAGACAGCGCAAAGTCCTTTAACTTCCAACATTAAGAGAGGGCTCCACCTTTCTTAAATAGCCTTCCCAGCACTGCGAAAAGCACGGGGCTGTGTGCAAGTCAGCACAGTAGGAAATGGCTCTCCAACTGAAGACGCCCCCACCCCACTATAGTCACTGTTCTAGGCCATCTGATAACCTTTTCTTGCTTTGTTGATCTATCTCAGATAAACTGAGGAGAGGAGAGCTGGTTTGGAGAGGAAGGTAGCAAGCATGACTTGTCCCCTGAGCCAAGCAGGGTCTGCCCTGGTTGCATATGAATGGGAGACTTGATGTGTGAGCACTGAAAGATATTCCCCTTAGGGGATGGAGCCACTCTGAGAAGAGCATCTAAGTTCCAAGTTCCCTCCCTGTCAGCATCTCCAAGATAGGGCTGAGAGAGATTCCTGCCTGCAACCTTGGAGAAGCCGCTGCCAGTCTGTGTAGACAATACTGGGCTAGATAGACCTATGGTCTGACTCAGTATATGGCAGCTTCCTATGTTTTTATGTTCCTAAGCTGCTACTCACTATCCTTTGGATTCTAGCAACTTGGATCAAAAGAATGTAGTTCTCAGGAGGAGAGAGTTGTTTTCCAGGTCCAGTATTATAATTATCATATTTCTTACCTATTGTGTGACAACGCTGCCTTTAAGGTGCACAGTAACTGGTGTCTAGTACACAGCTATTCTTTCTTTCTTTCTTTCTTTCTTTCTTTCTTTCTTTCTTTCTTTCTTTCTTTCTTTCTTTCTAGGACCACTTCCACACGTTACATTTTTGGTATGTAGAACAAACACATTCATATGGAGATGTACATAGAGAGCCATGGTTGTCTGAAGCTCCTTCAGTGTACACTGAGTGGCAACCCCAGATTTTCCTTTTTCTGATGTGTGGAATAGCTATTAGACTGTGTGAAATGCTACTATCTCTGGGTGGGGAGGGGGAATCCCCTCCATTCCCTGGATCACTGTGTGGAGAAGAGAAGCCTCAAAGAATAGACAATTGATGCATCCCTGCTCTATGCACTAAGAACTGATGGCACTTGTGACACCTTCATGTTTTCTTTTTTTTTAAAAAAAAATCTAGGTCTAAATTGGATAATTGCAGCTAGAGTTATATGTGCTGCTGATACTTCATTTGGCAGGAGTTTTTGAGACAAATTGTGGTTATGTTAAGCATCCATGGGAGCGTCCCTCCCAGGCAAATAGCCAGGTGCGAGTGGGATCTGGATTGGAACTGTGGCAGGATAAAAGTCCCCCACCACCGCCACTTTAGTTCTGATCTAAATCAGAGCTGTTATTTGAAGAAATAAAATACGCATGTCTGCACCAACCACATGTTACTGTAACATGCAGTTTGGCCTTTGGAGCATGATCCAGACAAAAGTAAGCTATTTTAAGTACTATAGATGTAAGTGGAGTGTACTTAAATCCCTCTTCTTGAAACCAAAGGGAATTAAAATGGTTACCTTTGGTTAGATTCTGCCCTTAGTTTTATTCATTCATTCATTCATTCATTTTTAAGGGATCAATAAATACACTACCAGAATACAGAACCCTTTCCCCCCTTCATGAAATAGATATCTATCATTCATGCACAACCTTTCTATTATTGCAGCCTTTAAGTTTGGCTTTTATGCTGTTTGAAGTCCCTCCTTATGAAAGACTATCCTAAAATGTACAAAGGTTTTATTTAATGCATTAATTCACGTGCCTTTCTATTCTAGAAATAATGAAAATAGCATATGTTGGTTTGTTTCCTGCAGCAGCAGTATGGCCCATGGGATCCCGAGCTGCATTATGTTGAGGCAAACAAATGTGAATAAAAACCCAGACAATAAAGCTAGAAGCTAAGCTTCGTCCAAGGTCACAAATTATTTATGAACTTAACATTTCATATTAGAACAGAGAAGTTGTTTTCCGGGCAATGATTATCCCGTGTGCTATGATGCCTGTTTTGGCTAGATGGCGCTATGGTATAAAGGTCTCCAAGACTGAAGTGACCTGCTTTATATATTTGCTCCGTACACAGTGTGTTTTATTTCCTGTTTAGAAAGAAACATCTTATACTAGATGAAGATGTTGATGCCTATGTTTTTGTTGTTTAAGTCGTGGGTCCTACTTCTTTTGTACCAGACATTAGTTTCACCCTTGTAAAAGCATCCACAACCAGTTTTCATCCTGTGTCTTCTTAATCTGTCGAATAAGTGGCACAAATATGAATGGGTAACATGGGTAATGGTGTACTTGAGGGCCCCTCAAGATAGACATGCTTCTGTTTCCATGGCAGTGGGGATGGACAATATGAGCATGTGCTTCAGGGCATGTATTATGCAAGGGAAAATGTCGAGTCTGATGAGGGATGTTATGGTCACCCATCAAGTTCCATTTCTGATAGGAGAGTGCTTTCAAGGCCTTCCTTGTGTCCAGTTCTACTGTTTATTACTTTCTGTGAGGGAGGGAAAGAAGGGCTGGATGTGCACAGACCTTTGTGCAAGCTAGTTGTGAGTGTATGTGTGGGGAACCGAAGTTGGAATGTTTTCCTCAGAATGTGCATCCATGCGCAGATGTCCACAACTCATGCACAACTTGGGCAACTAGTCACAGATAACTATGGGGCACTAAAACCGGATCAAAGTGCATATGGACAAAGTCTGGTGTTCCACATAAATAGTGGGGTTCTTGAACCTATAGCCAGCACATTCCAGGGCAAATTGTGGATATATTCTGGCAGATTCAGCTTTTCTACCCTTCTCAAGCTGTGCATTTCTGATCACTGAATTTTTATTCCATCTTTCTCCGAGAAGTTTATGGCAGTGTAGATGGTTCTCCCCCCATCCCCAGCATTTTACTTGCAATAACCCTGTGACATGGGTTAGGTTGTGAGACAGTGACTGCCCAAGGTCATGCATTGAGCTTCAGAGCTGAATGGGAAGTTAAGCCCTTGTCTCCTTGATTTAATCTGACACTCTAACCACTATACCACCCATTATACATACACTCATTCCTCAATGCAAGGCAGCAACATGGAATGGGAATACAACCAACAACAGCGTTCATGCATTGGCACAGTAAAATATCAATAAACATGCACCATGTTGTTGCTGTTACATGTTTTGGTCGTACAACTGCTCTTTAGGAGGAAAACACAAAAACCGTGTGTGTGTGTGTGTGTGTGTGTGTGTGTGTGTGTGTGTGTGTGTGCAAAAGGTTAAAAAAAAGCACAGGGATCTGAGACACTCCACAGATTTTTTTTCATGAATATCCAAGCAAAGCAGAAAATTCCATAGGAATAAAGAGACAGCTTCCTCATACCTTCAAGTGTGGTGCCATAAAAGTTAAGCACTTTAAACTCCCATTAATTTCAAAAGGACATACTTTACCATGGAGTTAACTCTCCCACTGGAATCAGTGGGACTTGGCAGTACTGAATGCTGACAGACGCGTACCCATTGGGTGGGTTCAGATGTAACAGAGAAACCTGAGGTTGCCAGCACTTCTGGAGCATGTGCTCCCTTTCTACCCCTATGCGAGCCTCTACTTCTGGTCTCAGTAACATAGGAACATAGGATGCTGCCATATACTGAGCCAGACCATTGGTCTGTCTAGCTCAGTATTGTCTGCACAGACTGGCGGCGGCTTCTCCAAGGTTGCAGGCAGGAATCTCTCTCAGCTCTATCTTGGAGATGCTGACAGGGAGGGAACTTGGAACCTTCTGCTCATCCCAGAGTGGCTTCATCCCCTGTGGGGAATATCTACCGTGTTTCCCCGAAAATAAGACAGTGTCTTATATTAATTTTAGCCCCAAAATATGCACTAGGGCAATTAGCGGTACATCAGAAATTACTGCTAGGTCTTACTTTCGGGGTAGGTCTTACTTTCGGGGAAACAGGGTAACAGTGCTTACACATCAAGGGTCCCATTCATATGCAACCAGGGTAGAACCTGCTTAGCTATGGGGACAAGTCATGCTTGCTACTACAAGACCAGCTCTCCTCTCTAACAATATGCTGAGATTGGGCATGTCATACAAATCCACCAATCTTGATATAACCTACCCTACTTGTGGCAGGAAGCCCAACATCTGTCACTCATTTAAAATCTAACAAACAGAAATCAGGTTCCTGCTGCAAGTAAGGTAGGACATGCCGAGACTGAGTGTGTTGTATGAACCTCGGCATATGAGTACCAGGACTGGAAGCAGAGACTTGTGTGGGGATTGGCAGAGGGGGGTGGGATGTGCTCCCAGGGTGGCAGCAACCTCAGGTGCTGCTGTTAGGTCTGAACGTGCCCATTGAATGTCTCCCCAGCTTCTCATTGCTAGCACCTTTGGATAACCAGAAAGTTAAAGCCACTACTAAAGTGATCAGTTCATTCAGATGCACCAATGATTGGAACCATTACTTTTCCCCTTTAGCATGAGGACCCCATCCTCTTATTTGGCATATATGCCTTCTCATGTAGCTCATCTTTAAGGAGCCAGCGTGGCGTAGTGGCTAGAGTGCTGGACTAGGACCGGGGAGACCCGAGTTCAAATCCCCATTCAGCCATGATACTAGCTGGGTCACTCTGGGCCAGTCACTTCTCTCTCAGCCTAACCTACTTCACAGGGTTGTTGTGAGGAGAAAACGCAAGTATGTAGTACACTGCTCTGGGCTCCTTGGAGGAAGAGCAGGATATAAATGCAAAATACTACTACTACTACTACTACTAATAATCTTTACTATGGAATCTGTGCATTGTTTCAAAATAGCCATATAAATAATGTCCTCAAAAAAAGGTGGTTATTTTTTTTTTAAAGCAACTTCGCTGTTGATGATCATTTGACCTTGCTGTCACCAAAGTCTTCAGTTCTGTCCATCTGTCAGGTTCCCTTTCAGAATGATCATCAAAATGATTGTCCAAGGGCTGCTCGTCATTGCTGCGGAGAGAATGGCTGCACAAGGACTAATGATTTGGATATTTCTGATAACATTTTCCTTCCGACTGCTGTATGTAGCCATTCTTTCCCAGCGCATCTCCTTGTTTTGCTTCTGTCTTAGTCTCTTCCCTCCCGAGAAAATGACATAGGCACAGAATGAGATCACAATGTTGCCTCTGAGATAATCCATCAAGCAGGGTGGTGTATGGCAAATTTCAGGGTGATACTGAGTAATGCTCTTTAATGTGCGGATGACCTGGCAAATAATTAATACACATGTTGCTGATATTTATGTCTCACTTTATTCAGTTTTGGGATTTGTAGTCTGCTTCCCAGCGACTCTTGACAGTGGTTCCGACTTGATAGTACAGAGCGTTGGATTGTACTTCCACGCATGGAGATGGATGGTTCTCAGATGATTACACTAGCCTGTAGGGAATGCACTGTGAAGATGAAGGAATGGCTTGGATGATCTAATGTTGCTGTTTCAACTCTGTGTTCTGTAATTCTCAGATACAATATGTGCCTGACAACACAAAATAGATAAAAGTAATGAAGCTCTTTAACGCCGCTACTAGTACACAAAATTATATCTGCCACCACTGGAGTGAAAAATACCTTTGTTAATTAAAGCCAGCTCAAGTCCCTGTTCTCACAAGTATAATAAAGTGGCATGGTGGAGACTTTGTAATATACTTCAAGATTCCTAGAGGGAAACCATTACCAAAATATAGGGCACAACCCCTTCATGAACCAGTTTAAATGCAACTGTGCTGCTGGGAAAATGAATTATTTGTGGGTTCCTCTGAAAGAAAAAATGAGTCACAATGTTCTTTTAAAGGCAAATGTGGCTTGTGAGCTTTGCAATCCAAGAGCAAGATGGCCCATTTTGTGATGGGGAAAAATGTATTGTGTAATCATTAAGTTCAGTAATCTGGCATTTATGTGTTGCATCTTGGGAAAGAAGCATTCATTTATAAAATCCCACACAGCAGAATATATATCCAGCCACATGGTCATAGCTCAAAGCCAAGTATTTTAGACTACTTCAGCCTATGTGGGGCTTATGCCTGCTCTTGGGTTTCCACTCCCAGGTGCATAATGTACAGAGGTTTCCTAGAATGGTTCTTAGCTACCCAGTTTACATTTATGTGGAAGTACATTCTGATTCTAGGAACATACATAGGAAGCTGTCGTATACTGAGTCAGACCATTGGTCCATCTATCTTAGTATTGTCTACACAGACTGGCAGCGGCTTCTCCAAGGTTGCAGGCAGGAATCTCTCTTAGCCCTATCTTGGAGATGCCAGGGAGGAACCTTGGAATCCTCTATAATAAAAGGCTTGAGTGTGCGCCCGTGTCCTTTTCCGGCCCGTGTCTTTCTCGGCCATTCCGTCCGTGAAACGGCCGTTCCGTCCGAGAACGTCCGTGAAAGATACGGCCGCCCAGACACGGGTGGCCATGTTGAGCGACAGCAGGGGGACCGGGAGGGCTGAGGCAGCAGCGGGGGAACCGGGAGGGCTGAGGCGGCAGCGGGGGAACCGGGAGGGCTAAGGCGGCAGCGGGGGAACCGGGAGACCAGAGGCGGCAGCGGGGAACAAACAAAAAAAAAAACCGGCGGGGAGAAAAGAAAAGAATAAAAAGACAGGCCTGCGGGGGGACCGGGAGAACAGAGGCGGAGGAGGTCGGTGGGCGGCACGGGGGTGTGAAGGGAACGGCACAACAAGCCACTTCTGGGGAGGAAGAAGCAAAGAAGGGAAGGGACCCCGCCAGCAGCTCCGCAACCACACAAAGGGAACCCGCCACGGCCTCCTGCCTTGCTTTGCTTTCCCGCGAGTGCCGCTTGCCATGCTGAGCCGAGCCCAGCCAAACCCGGCCCCTCGCCTTACCCAGCTAGCCCTGCCGCTGCTGCTGTTCCTCTGCCTCCTGCAGCCACGGCCGTGCTCAGTCCCCGTCGCTGCCACTGCGGAGGGCAAGAGAAAGGGAGAAGACTGGTGCCGCTGGTGGCGGCGGCGGCCGCGACGTGGGACTGGGCCCGCTGGCAGCCCAAGGTGAGGCCAAGAGCAGCACCCCACCCCCACTAGAGCCCGTTATTAAACCGGGCTTACAAATACTAGTGTAATAAATAAATACATTAAGTAAGTAAATAAATAAAATAAAATAATTTGGAATTGCTCCTCTACACATGTTCCAAACCCCTCTACAAGTGTAGAAGGGTGATAGTGATAAACACTCCTCACATGTGATTAAAGGATGTGCCAGGAATGCATTGGCACATCCTTTAATGACATTCGGGCAGGCACATTCCCTATACGTTCCTGCCTTCATTCCATGTAGGGGGCCAGTAGGGGCCATATTCATCTGAACCAGCCTGGTATTGTCTAAGAGAACTCTGGTCCATTTTCTGAACTGCATGACAAATGACCAATTAAGAAATTTGACTATCACGGGCACTGAAAAAAAGTTGTCAAAGTCTTTTTATCTGAAGAAAGTTGTAGACAGATCTGCAGCAGCAGTATTCAGCTTCATTAATAAGGTGAATTATTATCTACTTATAGATAGGAGCCCACCAAGGAGCCCAAAGCGGTGTACTACATACGTAAGTTTCTCCTCACAACAGCCCTGTGAAGTAGGTTAGGCTTAGAGAGAAGTGACTGGCCCAGAGTCACCCAGCAAGTATCATGGCTGAGTGGGGATTTGAACGCGGGTCTCCCTGGTCCTAGTCCAGCACTCTAACAATTGCCTTACCCCTTCAGGTATTTAATGTATAGCAAAATCCTCACTCCCCTCACCCCTGCTTGAACTCCGGTCAGTCAGGCTCCAGTAGCTTACTTTATAACGAGCAGGAATGTGGATAAAGCATCCAAGAACATTTTCTGATGTCTTGCTTGAGAGAGTCACTGAAATTCTCTTTGAATTTCAATTTCTACCTAGAGGGACCCTGAAATCCTTTTTCAAATTTCACTCTGGAGACATTTTGGCTCAAATCCTAATCATGAGTAACAGATCTTAATGAGGAAACTCAGGATGGTCTCTCCACTTATTGGGGCAGGCAGATTGGAAAGGAAACAGAAAAATTGGGACAGGAAGTCTCAGTTTAGAGCTCTTCCCTCACTGCAGCTTGCTGAGATCAGACTTCAACTGGTTTGGATGGAACACAAACAAAAGACCATGGTCAGTGCCCATGTCATGACTAAGGCTCATTGAAATGGGTAGGTTGTCCCATTGCTGTCAGTGGTGCTTAATCATCATGATTTGCTAATCTGGATGTGGGCCCCTTACCTCTAAGCTAATGTCTCCTATAAGACATTAGCCACTTATGCTAATAAAACATGGTGGCTGTGGTTCCTTTAAATCCCCTAGCGTAATTTTCACAAGCATCGACCATGGCACATAGACCAAAAAACCCCAAGGGCACTGGTTTTTGTTCACCTCCAGTACCCCAGGTGCTGTGCCTCTGCAGCAAACCTAACAGAGTAGACTTTGCAGTGGAGTGGCATGCAGGCTGCAATAACTGAGTACCTGTCAGCTGACCCCACAGGTCAATCTCTGCTCACCAAGAGCTATATAGTCCTAACCTTAGATTTTGTTGATCAGTATGAGCAACTTGTCCCTTGGAGCAATAGTATGGACTCATAGATCCCTGTAACAGCTGCCATCTCCTTGGGAACTTAATTTTGGCCCAGATCTGCTCCTGCCTCTGGACCCTAGGATTCTGCTCTGATTTCTTTGGAACTCAGTTTTGACTATTTTACAGTTTCTTCTCCTGGGTGGGACATGTCTCACCATTGCTGAAGTCATGGGACCTTGCATTGGCCAATCAGTGACCTCTTGGTGGTGGCTTTATAAGCCCACCCTGGCCCCATTATTATTTAGGCGAACTCATAAACTGATATACACTTGTGGTGTAGTTATTAGGCCTTACAATTTCATCATAAGCTTTGTAAATCACTTCTAAAGTATTTTAATACTGTTATATTTGCACTGACAAACACACCAAGTGAATGACTAAACTGCTGTTCAACATCCTGAAATTAAGGTGATACGGAAAGAGAGGGGATGTTCTCCTGTTAACTATTGCCACAATTAACATTCATTTGGTTATTTAAGGATTGTCATTCCATTTTGTTAAAGTACTAATGCAAGCACAGTCACAGATTGAAGAAAAGTTTTGAACATGTAATTGGTTTTCATTGTCAATAAAACTTAAAATTCCATTAGCCATTAAAAAAAACCTGTATTGGTTTTTTCTAATGATTTACATAATTGGATTAACAGATTTCTTCTTCCCATTCTTTTTCTCTTATATATAAGTTTAAAACACATCTGCTGGTTGTTCTGTAAAGTTATGATTTGCATGAATTTCTCACCTTCAGACTTACATTACTGCTTCTGTATCTGCTATCCAAAAAGATCAGGCGCTTGGAATGAAATAATGTCAACAGCGAGCACTTTCATTTTTCATCTATTGGCATATACTCAGAAAAAGCCCAAGGCATAGTGTTAGACCAGTTTAGGGGAGAAGCATGCAACATCATCATGTATGCTGTTTGGGTGTGTAATTCTGTATTGGTTTTATATTGTAGTGTAGTTTTGTATTGGCAGCATATATCAGAAAACAAAACTTCTACACAACCTAGTCCATTTCAGAAGCGGATTGAGACAAGCCTTTTCCCTATCACATGGCCATTTTTCTTGGGCGAACCTTGATACTTAATTTGCAGTGTGAGCTCGCTATCAAATATTATAGTTGCACCGAGATTATGCAGTGTGAGGACTGGGGAAACTGCCATGTGGAAAGGGTCCTCTGAACCAACTTTCAATCTGGATCACTTTGTATCAGGTTTTCTGCCTTTTGCGGGGAGGAAAGCTGGAGGTCAGGGAAGCCACAATGTTTGCTAACCCACTATAAAACAAGCAGACTGCCCCAATGCTGATCTTTTAATGTTTTTGCTATGTGACTTAGAAATGCTTACAATATGAAATGGATTCCAGTATGGTCCTATACCTGGCACATCTACTGTAAAGCCGATTCAATCTATGTAAAAGTACAATTAGTTGTGTTTTTCCTTGATTTTCGGTCTGCTTGTTATTCTCTGGTAGTAACTCATAGAATACCTCCTAATTTATTTATTTTTTACTGTCAGGTTGTGGAGGCATCTAGAACTACGCTTGTCTTAGATGTTAATGTATGACAGCTGGTGTGATTCAAAAAAAATTCAGTGACAAATCAAAAACTGGATGATCAGCTTTGATCCAACCACCAGCATATATCACAGAGGGGGTTTAAAGCTGTGGCTTTATTGATAGCAGTGAAAAATCTTTGGTGGGCTAATCTGGGTGATTCCAGAGTTACAACCTGGAGATGAAATTCCCCCTACTAGGGAATAGGATCCACAGTTTTCATTAGATTTCTTGGTGAATATGTGTGGTGTGCACTTTAACTGGCAATTGAGGCCAATTCCTTTTTCTGGCTCTTCTCCGAAACCTGTGGCCCCAGGGAGCTCTGAGAACATTCTCTCTAGGATTAGGGGGCTGCTGCTGAATGCCAGGTCAGTTCAATGTAGCGAAGGAATTGCTCCATACATCCCTCCAGGTAATGGGTGAGGGACCATCTACAGCCTGTTGTGTTCAGTTTGCATGTCACTTTGGAGATAAAGCCACTCACATCCATGCTGATTTGGACACCAGAATTTTGGCAGTTCAGGCAGACATGCCTCAGGTGCCATCTGGTCCTATTGTGTTGGATTCCTTTTAGTTAGTACAGCCTAAGGATGTGGAAAATATCCTGGGCAGTGTGTGGGCAATATCATGTGCTTTTCACCCTTGCCCTTCATGGCTAATAAAAACTGCCAGGGATGGTCCAGACAGATGCTTGGAGGTGATTATCAATGCTTCATTAAGGGAGGGTAAGATGCCATCATACCTCAAGGATGTGATGGTAAGACCATTATTTTAAAAAGCTCCTCCTTGATCCCTCTAGCCTAGGTTAACTATAGACCTGTCTTTAACTTTCCCTTTTTAGGCAAGATGATAGAGCGCGTGGTGGCATCCCAGCTGCAGAGGGTTTTGGATGATACAGATTATCTAGACACTTTTCAATCTGACTTCCATCCTGGATATGGGACTGGAACTTCCTTGGTCGCTCTAGTTTAGCCAGGAGCTAAATGGGGAGTGCATCCCTGTTGCTTCTGCTGGACCTCTCAGTGGCATTTGATACCATCAACCATGGTATCCTTCTGGACCGCCTCTTGAGTATAGGGTTTGGAGGCACTGTTTTTGAGTGGCTTCAGTCTTTTCTTGGGGGAAGGGTCCAGAAGGTGGTGCTGGGATACTATTGCTCGGCTCC
Organism: Hemicordylus capensis; assembly: GCF_027244095.1. Classification (NCBI taxonomy): domain Eukaryota; kingdom Metazoa; phylum Chordata; class Lepidosauria; order Squamata; family Cordylidae; genus Hemicordylus; species Hemicordylus capensis. Next base: position 271,388,491 of record NC_069657.1, on the reverse strand, counting down.
GGGGCCATTGGCCTGTGGGGTCCCATTTGTTTTTGTCCTACATGCTGTTTAACATCTACATGAAACCTCTGGGAGACGTCATCCAGGGACTTGGACTGAGTTATCAGAAATATGCAGATGACACTCAGCTCTATCTCTCCTTGTCACCTGATGCTAGGGAGGCAGTGGGCGTCCTGAATTGGGGGTTGGAGGCAGTGATGGGTTGGATGTGGGCTAACAAACTGTGATTGAATCTGGACAAGACGGAGGTACTGTTGGTCAGTAGGAAAGCCAATCAGGATGAGGAGATTCTACCAGTTCTGGATGGAGTTGCACTTCTCTTGAAAGAGCAAGTGCGCAACCTGCGGGTACTGCTGGACCCAGCTCTGCTTTTGGAAGCTCAGGTGGAGACGGTAGCCAGGGGTGCCTTTGCACAGTTTTGGCTAGTGCGCCAGCTGCATCCCTTTATTGAGAAGGCAGATCTGGCACTCTTACCCATGCCTTAGTCACATCATGGCTGGATTACTGTAATGCTCTCTACGTGGGGCTGACCTTGGAAGAATATTCGGAAACTGCAGCTAGTGCAAAATGCGGCAGCTAGGATGTTATCCAGAGCTCCCCTCTGGGACCATATTACCCCATTTTGAAAGAGCTACATTGGCTGCCAATCTGTTTCCAGGTCCAATTCAAGGTGCTGGTTTTGACCTTTAAATAGGGATGTGCGAATCAATGCAGATACAAATCGATTTGTACATGAATCTAGCTGTTTTGGACAATTTGTAGACAGAACAAATCACCTCTGTGGTCAATTGGCCAGATTTGGGTCCAAAACGAATCACCCAGATTCTGATCCAAATAAATTCGGAGATTCGGACCTCCATTTTGTGGCATCTCTCTTGCTTTCCATTTTGTGTGCCTGCAATTTGTTTTGAAAATCCTGCCCTCCAAGCTTCAGTCTGATGACTTACAAGTGGTAACGATTGGCTGGTGATTACCCCCTGGTTCCAGAATGGCCTGTTTCCATTCAAAACTGTGCCAGGATTGGCTAGGGGGAAGGGACAAGGCTGGGGGGAGGCAGATGAAGGGATTTTCAAATGGGCTATTTCTGCCTTGTGGGGTGGGGGAGAGTCAGAGAAGAGCTGTTGCTTGCCTTGCCTTCCTTGGATTCTTCTGCTGCTTTTGCTCCCCCTTGAAGGTTGAGGAAAAGAGAAGAGAGTCTCCTTTTTTTCACCCTCTTTCCTGCCTGGTCTGTGGAGAGAGAGGTCCCCTGTGGCCACTGACCACCAGGCCAGGCCCCTCCCACCCTTTATTTTTAATTTCCCTGGCTTTTGCCCCTGGGTGGCTTCCCTGTCAAGAGAAGAAGAGAGACGGAGGAGATCGAAGAGGAGAAGAAGACTGAACTGAAGAAAAGAAAAGAAAAGAGGTGAGAGAGACCACCAGACCAGACCAGGCAGAAGGGGACAACTGGGATGCTACATGGCGAAGCCCTAGACTGAGTACCTCATTTTACACACACATACACTACACACATACAGACATAGAATAAAGTATTGTTTGATTTTGAATTGTGTATTTTTAATTGTACTCTTCTTCTTTTTTAAGCTGGGAGGGAGGTTGGCCTTTTTTTTTAAGGGTTGCATTTTTTAAAAAGTTGTATTTAGTTTTTAAATACAAAAAAAATAATCCCCATAGTTCTGTCTCTTTTTCCCAGTCTCCCCCACCCAGAGAGTTTTGTAAAGTATATATTAAAAAAAAGCCTCCAAGCCTTTTTTCTCTGCAATGAGTCTCCACCAGCAGCCCATTGGCACTCGGTGGGTGGGGCACACTCTGCTGATCACTCCCCCACCCCCCAAAAAACACTAGCCAGCCCCCTTTGCTCATTTGCTCCTTGTATCTACAGGGGCAGTAGACCTACTTTGATGGTCTGCCCTAGGTGCCTTACAGATCCTGATCGTTTTCAAAGGGCTCTTGGGGATATTCCCAGTGATCTGGTGGGCACCTCTCTAGCGCAGCTCTTTGAGGCCTGGAACATCGAGGCCACGAGGGCTCTGGATGAGATTGCCCCTAAGCAGCCTCTCAGGATTCGTGGATCCTAGCTTCCTTGGTTTACTCAGGAGCTTAGGGAGATGAAGTGCCTTAAGAGGCTCCTGGGGCTTTGCTGGAGGAAAACTAATGCCAAAGCTGACCGAGCATGGTTACTCTCTTATCTTCAGGAGTGTTCCATGGCAATAAGGGCGGCGAAGTCTGCTCACTTCTCCGCTCTTATTGGATCAGCTGACTCTCGTCCATTGGCCTTATTCCAGATTACCCATTCCTTGCTTGGGGATACTGATCCAATGGAGGTTCCATCTGGCCGCTGTGACATGTTTGCTAGATTCTTCACTGATAAAGTCATTTGCCTTTGGCACCTTATCCAATGAGATGACAGAGACTTTGAACCGGGTCTCACAATCAGTGAGACCCGGTTTGTAAAGCTAAGCGGGGAGAGTGGTCTAAGTCCTTTATCCCCACAGACGAGCAGGGTGGGAGCCCTGGGCGGCCAGATTGGCCACCCACACGACTGCTGGCTCCATGATGGAGCCAGCAGGGGCTGGGGAGTTCAGGGTCTGCATGCCCCCCCGGAAGCTCCAGTATGCCTTGCGCGAGTGCACAGGGCTTACTGGGGAGACCCCCGTGCGGGGAGGCTGCTTTTCAGCCTCCCACCGGGGGTCTACTCATGAGTAGCCGTGGCTACTCACAATTCCAAAAACCGGGTTTGTGGAGCGCTCGCTCCACAAACCCGGTTTAAGGGGCGGGCTACTTGAGCGGGTTACCAATTCAAGAACCACCGGGCTCGCAGCTGAGCCTGGTGGTTCTCACAGTTGTGGAAAATTGGGCTAGCGGAGGCTAGCCCGATTTTCTACAATCATGTGAATAGCCTCATTGTCTTGTGATGTCATCTAGGATACTTTTGAGCCTGTTGAGGCTGGGGATATGGACAGGATTCTCTCTGGTATGGGTGCTGCGACCTGTAGCCTTGCCCCTCCTGGCTTACTAGAGTAGCCAGCAGGAATTTAAGATCCTGGCTTTGGGTGTTGGTGAATTTTTCTATTCGTGAGAGGTCTGTGCCAGCAGCCTTAAAAGAGGCTTTGGTGCACCCTCTTTTAAAGAAGACTTCTCTTGACCCCGAGGTCCTTAATAACTATAGACCAATCTCCAATCTCCCTTTTCTTGTGACGGTTTTAGAGAAGTGTGTATGTACCAAGCTTGAGAGAGCTATGGATGAAGCTGATTTTCTAGATCCTTGTCAGTCGGGTTTCAGGCCACGGCATAACATGGAAATGGCATTGGTTGCTCTGGTTGATGTCTTGTACCATGACCTTGCTGAGGGTAGCACCCTTCTCTTGGTCCTTTTAGATCTCTCAGCGTTATCCTTCTGGAGTGCCTACACGGGTTGGGTATTAGGGGCACTGTTCTGCAGTGGTTCCGTTCCTTCCTTAGTGGGCGCTTTCAGTCGGTGTGCATTGGTGGCGAGTGCTCTGCCCTGTGGCCACTCCTTTGTGGGGTGCCTCAAGGCTTGGTTCTCGCTCCCATTCCTTTTAACATCTACATGAAACCGCTGGGGCAGGTCATCCGTCGGTTTGGGGTGAAATTCCATCAATATGCCGATGATACTCAGTTGTATACTGCCACCCCAGGCCGCTCTGGAGATGCCGTATTTTTGCTTGCCCAGTGTCTGGATGCTGTCAAGGTCTACATGGACCAAAACAATCTCAGACTTAATCCCTCCAAGACAGAGTTCCTTTTGCTTACTCCTCGATCTTGCCAATTGCCGAGTCAGTCTCTCCCTGGACAGGGTTGCACTGCCCCTGAAGGAGGTGGTCCGCAGGTTGGGGGTCCTCTTGGATTCTTGGCTCCTGCTTGAGCAGCAGGTGGAGGCTGTGGCCAGAGGTGCCTTTGCCCAGCTTTGGCCAGTCTGCCCTATCTCGACTGGCAGGCCCTGGCAATGCTAACTCAATGCTTCATCATCTCTTGTCTGGATTACTGTAATGCGCGCTACCTGGGGTTGCCTTTGAAGATGACCCAGAAGCTTTAGTTGGTCCAGAATGTGGTGGCCCATTTGCTTATGGTCACTCAGAGATATGATAGTGTGACACCTCTCTTGTGGTTACCTATTTGCTTCCAGGTCCAATTAAAAGTGCTAGTTCTCACCTTTAAAACCCTTCGGGGCTTAGTACCTGCTTACCTTCAGGACCACCTCTCCTAGCCAGTCCTGTCCTGTCCTGTCCTGGGAGATCTTCTCAGGTTGCCCTTCTTTCGGCCCTGGTCTCAGAGAAGTCCATAGTAGTAGGGCCCGTGGAAGGGCTTTCTCTGTTGCTGCCCCTTCACTTTGGAATTATCCTACCCCCCAGATTTGGTTTGCTTCCTCCGTTTCAGCCTTTAAAACCTTATTGAAGACATTTCTTTTCCGCTAGCCGTTTGCCCTTTACTTAAAAAAATAAAATAAATCTCAGATGCTGTTCTTGTTTGTACACCACCCTGAGTCTGTGGATTGGGTGGTATATTAAATCTTTTAATAAATAATAAATAAATAAATTGGCTCCCCCTGCCCCCAGCTTGCTGCTGGTGCTCTGACATGTGTCAACCTGTCTGTCACACAGAGGACATAGTATTCTGAGGCCATGGCAAAACATAACCCAAACCCTAATCCTTTTGCACAGCACACACAGGTATATGATATTTTTTTCTCCATCATTAATCATTAGCAGTATATGTATGTGTAATTAATTCAAATGCCTTGGTTCATTGTTTTGCCTGCCTCTACCTGTATTTTGGTAACCTCATGTTTTGGCACAGGACAGGTTCTGTGTTTGTGACATCTTTGCAATGAAGATTGGGTCATATTGTGATTTGTGTTCAAGAAGCATCATCATTTTATTTGAACTAGATTGTTTGCACTACAATAGGTTCTGTTGACACAGGCTCCGTTCCATTGCAGAATTTTTGTTGTTGAAATGTGTGCTGTTGTTGTCATCCTGTTTGTGTGGGTGGGAAGATGAGTGACCTTGCTGTGCCACTGCCAGCCGTGTTTTGCATCCAGGGATCTAAACTTAATCTCCTTAAGACTGGGTGCCAAAGTAACGCGCGCACACACACACACACACACACACACACACACGTACGTCTCAACTTTGCATATATATTGAGGCCCTTCACACAATCAAAACTTGTGCTCTATCTGGGTTTGGGAACTGTATATGCTCACAATTTTTGGTTGTGTGGGAGCAAGGTTAGAGGAAACCCTGGGTAGAAGTGATTGTGTGGAAGCAAGGTTGGAGGCAAAGTAGCTTTTCCTCCTACCTCCCTTCCACACAATCACTTCTACCCAGGGTTTCCTCTAAACTTGCTCCCACACAACCAAAAATTGTGAACATATACAGCTCCCAAACCCAGATAGAGCACAGGTTTTGATTGTGTGAATGACCTCAACGTGTAGTGGTGTGTTGGTTGCTGGAGAAAAAGCCAAAATATTGTTATTGCCAAATAAATAATATATACCTCGACATTTGCTGTGTAGGTCCACAAGGTGGTATGTAATATATACAAAATACAATAAAACAATCAAGGCATGTTAAAAACACCTAAAATGGTAACAGACCTCCTCAATCTGTTCTTTCTAAACAATGTATAATGTGAATTGACGTGTCAAGGCAAGGAAAGCCAACTTATGTAGATGCCTGTCTTGGGAAAAATAAAATATTGTGATCGATCTGTGGAAAAAGAAACCCTGAAAGATTTGTTGTGAATTTGTTTATCATGTATTTGATTTATGTTTTCTTTCTCTTATCATCTCATTCATCATAGTAGTCCAGCGGTTAAAATTTTTAGTCTCCAGATGCCCTGATATAGATAGGTTTCAGTTACATGTCCCAAAGAAAGCAGTGAAGGAGCCTGTTGACCTCCTTAAGGAGGTTGTCCCATATGGCAGGTGCCACCACCACTGAGAAAGCTCTGCTCTTCAGGACCACTACTCTGTCACCTGATGGCCATGAGCAGGAGTTCATTAGATCATCCACCCATCCAGTTCTTCTGCCTTCTGGAGGAGGCAATTTATGCACAACTGTGTGCATGTGTAGGAGGAAGATGCTCCTTAAAGTTCACATGATCAAAAACAATTTATGGTCTTAAAGGTATGAACCAACAAGTTAAGTCATGCTGGAAAGCTAACTGGCAACTTTTTACACTTTGAATACTAACTTTAGCAGCTAACCCAGGTCAGTGGCTGGCAGCACAAGACAGCCCATCTCTGGCAGCAGATTTTTTTGCGGGGGAGTGGGCGGTACTATTAAAAGACAATGTCTGATGTTCTGACTTATGCAGCATGGGCACTCTTATCATCAGTAAGGGCATCACATTAGCCTCCGCCTGTGTTAGTCCTGAAACATGGCTGCTCTTGTACAAGAGTGCAAAGACTTTTGGAGCTTGCCTGTTAGATTAGAAACACATTGCTGAGAGCCAGAAAATGAAGCTCTTCTCACGATCAGTGAAAAGAGCTTTGGGGCTAACTGCATCGGCTGCCCACACGACCAGCCGCTCGCGATTGGTGCAAAAATATGAGGTCAATGGAGCACTCGCTCCGTTAACCTCATCTTCAGGGAGGGTGTTTTAGGCGGGCTAGCCGCCTCGGAAGCACTGGGCTCGCTTGTGAGCCCGGTGATTCCCGCGATCCCTGGAAAGCGAGCTAAGCTCCCTTAGCCCGCTTTCCAGTGATCGTGAGAATAGCTTCAATGTGTTTCTGCTCCAACAGAGTGCTTCCAGAGTGCAGGCACTTTGGGGGTAGCACGGAGTAGGCTCTGATGTTAGGAGCGCCCATGCTGTGTTAGGATATCATCCATACACACACACACAATCAAATTCCTTGGGCGATTTCAGTTGGAATGTGTTGAAAATGGACAAAGATTATTTATTTATTTTGCATTTATATCCCACTCTTCCTCCAAGGACCCCAGAGCATTGTACATGGTTACAATAGCAACAGCCTTGTGAGGTATGTCAGGTTGAGAGATAAGAGATTGGCCAAGTGTCACACAGTGAGTTTCCTGGCTGAAGCGGGATTTGTACTTGAGTCTTCATGGTCCTAGTCCAACACTCTAACCACTACATCATGATCAAGACAGTGGACAGGACTCTGTCTTTTAGTTTTCATCATGTGCCTTCATCATTAAATGACACCTAATGAGTTCACTTCCTATCGTTCAAAATAGTGGGATTCATTTAGGAACATCTGTTTTTTGTAGGGGGAGGGTAGCTCTGATTTGCATGCTTGATTGGCTTGGCAGAGAGAGTTGTTAACATTTCTTGATTTAAATGGCTTTGCTATGTTTTTGGGCTCTTTCAGCCTTTTTCCAATTTTTTGACACCAAAAAGAAGCACTGCACTTCATGAGCTTTTAAAATGAGGAGAAAATGCTATATAATTATCATAAACCGAGCAACAGATTGCACACCATCATCTCCAAAAGGCAACAAATCATCATTACTAAGCATAGTTATTGCAGCAGTGCCAAGGGAGCAACCAAAATCACACTCAGCTTTGCTAGGTACTGTAAAAAAAATAAAATCATTTTCTCAACTGCCTAATTTACAAATTAAGCTGACAAAGAGCAGGCACACACATGTACACTCTAATGCAGTGATCCAATTTCCCACTTTTTTCTGGATTAAAATTGGAGGCCTTCTTGCTTGCACCTGAAAAGGTTTTTGTTTTAAATGAAGTAAAATGTATTATAAGTAATTATACGTATATAATTATAAGAATAACATCCCTTACCAGGATCCCTGTTGACGTGTCTGAACATATTGAATGCGTGTACTGAAGTTTCAGGACCAGGGATAGACTGGGACTTCTGTTGGTGTACCAATCACCTCGCTGCCCAACAGTGTCCTGAACTGAGCTGATGGACTTAGGCTTGGGCTCAGCATTGGAGTCTCCCAGGCTTATGGTGGTGGGGGACTTCAGTGTTCACTTCAAGACCAATTTTTCTGGGGTGGCTCAGGAGTTCATAGCAGCCATGACAACTATGTGCTGATCCCAAGCGGTCTCGAGACATGTTGCTGGTCACACGCTTGATCTGGTCTCTCACTCTGATCAGGGTGGTGTTCTGTGGGTGGGAACTCCTGTGATTTCCCCATTGTTATGGACAGACCACCATCTGGTTAAAGTTGGACTCAGAATCATGTCCCATATCTGCAGGGTTGAGGGGCCTATTAGGATGGTCTGCCCAAGAAGGTTATTGGATCCAATGGAATTCCAAGAAGCCTTGGAAGGATTTAGTGTTGGCTCTGCCGGTGAGTCTGTTGGTGCCCTGATGGAGAACTGGAATGGCAAACTCACCAGGGCAGTAGACATGATTGCTCCTAAGCTTCAAAATTGACCCCTTGGTATACAGAAGAACTATGGGAGCTGAAGCAGCAAGGTAGACAACTGGATCACAAGGGGAGAAAGACTCAACTTGAATCTGACAGATTACAACATAGAGCACATTTGAAGACCTGTGCTCGGGCAATACATGTGGCAAAGATTACACACAGGTGCAGGAGCTGGGGCATTGTTGATTTTCTGCACTTGTGAATAGATCTATTTGAGGCTGTCCCCACACCTTGAAAATCTCAAGAAGTGTTGCAGATTGGAGTTTCCACTCTTGTGAATGTATATGAATCTTGCTCAGGCTTCCTCAAACTGCGGCCCTCCAGATGTTGCTGAACTATTTATTGTGGCTGGGTATGCTGGGAGTTGTAGTTCAGCAACATCTGGAGGGCCGCAGTTTGAGGAAGCCTGATTCTTGCTTAAGTAATGCACTACAACATTCCTCTGACCTTGAATATGAATCACAGAGAGATGGATCTGATGAAGAATGGCCCAGTCCCAAATTTGGAGAGACAATTTTAGAAGGTACCTGGATCCCATGCCGTCTTGGTAGTTGATGTAGATTTTGGCAGTCATATTGTCTGTTAAGATCTGAATTTGTTGGTTTGCAATTTTGGGTAAGAAACCCTTTAATGCCTTCTAAATTGCTAGTAATTCCAGATAGATTATGTGGTGACCTGCCTCTTGTCTCGGGTGGTCCATATTTCATTCAAACATAAACCCCATAGTGGGCACCCCAGCCAAATTCTGATACATCCATAGTGATCTGGACATGAGGTTCTGGTATCCTGAATGGAGAATTGCTCAGCAGACCTCTTAAACAACCCCACCACCTGACACTCCTGAGAATTTCATGGGGTTTGTATAACTGCACATTTTGAGGATCCCTGAGAGGGTCGAAAGAATCTATGAACCATAGCTGAAGGTATCTCATTCATAGTTGTGCAAGTGGTAGGACAGCTGTAGTTGAGGCCATAAGGCCCAACAACCACTGGACTTGCTTCACTGAATGACAAGGTGTTGATAGGATCAAAAGTGCTTCAGTCTGTATTTATTGAACACACTCCACTGGTAGATAAATAGAGCTACTGCAGAGATGAACATGGTCCTGAGAAACTTTATCCTCCGTGAGAGCCGTAACTGAGACTTTTCCAAGTTGATCTTGAGCCTAAGTAGTGTAGAAGATCTATGGTGGTGGTGAGGTGAGAAAGTAGAGTGTATTTTGAATGAGCTTCTAAGAGCCAATAATCTAAATCAGAGAATATCTGGATCCCTCTTTCTTGCAGGTAGGTGACAACAACAACCATGCATTTTTTAAAGACCTTGGGGCTGAAGAAAGATCAAGGGGCATGGCTTTGAACTGGCACTTCTGGAACTCTGAGTCCAAAATCTGGTGGACATTCAAAAAACTCTGTGGAATAGCCTAGATGAATGACAAGTATCCAATTGTCTTTTGTTATTGCTTGCCAAGTGTCCAGATAGGTGCCAAACCAGATTACACCAAAGCTATGGCGTCTCAAAGCTATGGAGCTAGCCATGGTTCTTGCTGAACGGTGGTGTGTCTAGTAATATGAAGAAGTTGTTACTTAACTTGAAAACTTCCTTCTGTAACCTGATGGCTGAGTCTTTTGTCTGGAGCTAAGAAATCCAAATATGGCTACAACTTCTCCTATTAGAAGTTATTATACCTTTGTGATCAGAAACCAGGTGGTATATAATCACTTCAATTAATATGGATGATGTGGAATACAAGCATCTACCTATGGAGTCTAACTTCTCTACCTCTGTATCAATTGGGATAGACAGAGCCCTCTTTTGAGACTGATTCTGGGCTGCTCCCACAACAATTTAATTAGGAACAGAGTGTTTCTGAAGAAAGGGCCAGTCCTCTAATCACACCTTATAAAAATTTTAAACTCTCTTGGATGTTGCAGTGACTAGGGGTATGCGATCTGGCTCACCCCCAAACCAGAACGGGGGTAGGTGGTTGGTGGAGTGGGCTTGGTCTGGTGGCAAGCCAAGCCCCCCCTCCCGTTCATGAGCTGGCTCAAGGGCCATGTAAAGGGGAATCCAGCCAGGATTATCTTTGCAAGTAAAGGGCTGGTGGTGGGGGGAGGTGAGTGGAGTGTTCCCCCTCTAATCTTAAAAAAACCCTACCGCTGTGCAGTGGGAGGGGCGGGGGGAGGACTGTGGTGGTGGGGAGAGGGGTCCAGGCTCTACAGTTGCAGGGATTACAGAGACGGTTACACTACGGGCTGCTGCTCTAGATCCCACTCACCGTCCCAATCTCACTCCCCATGTTGGAGACACTCAAGGTCCCCTTACAGAGAATATTATTATTGTTGTTGTGGTGCTTTTGTTTACACAGTCAGACAGGTGTTATTGACTGGTTTGTTTTATCCAGACATCAAGTCCTTCCCAAGGACCTGGGATGGCTGAATTTTATTATCAATGTTGTTGCTGTTATTATTATACATACAGTATCGTCACAGAATATAGGCTGTTCCCAGTAAAGCTGCTTTTTGTAATTGGCTGGTGGTGATTTCTGTGGCCCCTATGGTGTTGAGGTGCTCTTTAAGGTCTTTTGGAACTGCACCCAGGGCGCCAATGACCACTGGGATTATTTTGGTCTTTTTCTGCCACAGCCTTTGAATTTCAATTTGTAGATCTTTGTATTTGGTGATTTTTCTGTTTCTTTTTCTTCTATTCTGCTATCCCCAGGTATTGCTATGTCGATTATTTTGACTTGTTTTTCTTTCTTCTCGACTACAGTTATATCTGGTGTATTGTGTGGCAGATGTTTTTCTGTTTGTAGTCGGAAGTCCCATAATATATTTGCATCTTCATTTTTTTCAACTTTTTCAATTTTATGGTCCCACCAATCTTTGGCTACAGGTAGCTTGTATTTTTTGCAGATGTTCCAGTGTATCATCCCTGCTACCTTGTCATGCCTTTGTAGTCAGTCTGTGCGATCTTTTTACAACAGCTGATTAGATGGTCCACGGTTTCATCTGCTTCTTTACAAAGGCAGCACTTGCTGTTTGTTGTTGACTTTTCGACTTTTACTCTTATTGCATTTGTTCTTAGTGCCTGTTCTTGTGCAGCCAGTATTAAACCCTCTGTTTCTTTCTTTAAGTTGCCATTCTTAAGCCATTGCCAGGTCTTGGTGATGTCTGATTTTCCACTTATATTGTGCAAATATTGACCATGCAGTGGCTTCTTTTTCCATTTTTCTGCTCGGTTCTTGACTTGTTCTTTCTTGTAGGCCTGCTTTGTTTCATTGCAGTTAAATAGTTTCTCATTATTGACCATTTTAAGTGCATCTTCTTCACTGTTCTTTATATATTCTTCAAGGCCTCTTTTCTCCTCCTCTACTGTTTGATGGACTTGCAGCATTCCTCTTCCACCTGAGCTGCGAGGGAGGTATAGCCTATCTACATCACTGCGGGGGTGCAGAGCATGATTGATGGTCATGATTTTCCTGGTCTTACGATCGAGCGTCTCTAGCTCTGCCTGGGTCCAGTCTATTATTCCTGCAGTGTTTCTGATAACAGGTATAGCCCTGGTATTTATGGCTTGTATGGTGTTCCCGCCATTGAGTTTGGACTTGAGGATATTTCTAACTCTCCTGATGTATTCACTTCCAATTTTTCTTTTAACTTCAGTATGTGCGATGTTATCAGCCTGGAGAATGCCCAAGTATTTGTAATGTTCTTTCTCTTCCAGGTTCTTGATCTTGCTTCCATTGGGCAGTTCTATTCCTTTTCTTTTTGTTATTTTCCCTCTGTTCATTATTAATGCAGCACACTTGTCTAGTCCAAACTCCATTGCTATATTGCTACTGAATATACGGACAGTGTTTGTTTGTTTGTTTATTAAAACATTTTTATACCGCCCAAAATTTACTTCTCTGGGTGGTGATTAGCAGTGATTTGATTTCTGACTGGGACTTTCCATACAACTTCTGATCGTCCATGTACAGCAGATGGTTTATTTTACTTGATGTTTTAGATGTTTGATATCCGAGGCCTGTTTTGTTTAATATTTGTGAAAGTGGAGTCATGGTGATTACAAACAACAGAGGGGATAGTGAGTCCCCTTGGAAAATACCTCTTCTAATGCTAATCTGTCCAAGTGTCTCACCATTTATTGTTTTTTCTTCTTCCCCAAATTCAATTTTTATTGATTTTAACAATAGTAATATTATCATTAACAAATAAACAAAAGTGTACTTCCCGCACACATCTCTTCGTGAATCATCAGCTATAAGATTTACCCTTGCTATAATAATAATTCAAAACATAAATTTAAACCCTTAGAAACACAGTTAGTCTACCCAACCTGCAATTTTTACTAAATTTCAAACCCTGCTGTAAAGTCCATAGTAGGAAAATAGTTCTTTAGATACAACAAAAATAGTTTCCAATCTTCTTTAAAACATTCTAAGTTTTGGTTGATTATCAATGTTGTAAGTTTTGCCATCTCCGCATATTCCAAAATTTTTATCAGCCAATCTTCTTTTGAAGGCATTACTCTTCCATTTCTGTGCATATATTATTCTGGCCGCCGTAGAAGCGTACATAACAAATGTTAAATTAGTTGTAGAAATTACACCTTGTGTTATTCCCAGCAGGAAGGATTCTGGCTTCTTAGGAAATGTCATTTTTAAAATATTTTCTTTAACTCATTACATATCATATCCCAATAGGCCTTAGCCTTCCCACAGGTCCACCACATATGAAAAAAAGTACCTTCAGAATGTCCACACTTCCAACATTTGTTTGAAACATTTTTATACATTAATGCCAATTTTTTTGGTGTCAAATACCATCTATACATCATTTTATAATAATTTTCTTTTAAAGTATAACATGTAGTAAATTTTAAATCATTTTTTCATAATTTTTCCCAGGCTGCCATTTCTATGTTACACCCCACATCTTGAGCCCACTTTATCATTATCGTTTTAACCACTTCCTCACTTGTCTCCTCCAGAAGTAGAAGTTTATACATTTTAGAAACTAATTTTTCATCATTTTCACATAATTCCTTCTCAAAGTTCGAAGTCTGATCTTCAAATCCAACTTTAAAATCCTTCTTGTATAACTCATTTAACTGATGGTACTGAAACCAATTTCTGACCAAATTTTGTACTTCAGTTAAACTCTTTAACTTACAGTCCTTGTCCTGAAAATATAGCAAATCCCTATAGGTACCCCAATGCAGTTGCATATTTACTTTTTTACGTGATAAAGCTTCAATTGGAGATACCCATAACGGAGTTTTAGGTTCCAACCATTTTTTATATTTTAGCCACACCCTCATTAAACTCCTTCTCACATAATGGTTCAAAAAATCTCTATGTATTTTACTTTTTTCATACCACAGATATGCATGCCATCCAAACCTTCTATCAAATCCTTCCAAGTCAAGTATTCTAGGGTTTCTTAATGTTATCCATTCTTTTAACCACGTTAAACAAACAGCATCAAAATACAACCTTAAGTCCGGGTAAGGTAAGACCACCTCTTTCCTTTGCATCTGTTAAATTCTTAAAATTAATTCTTGGTCTTTTCCCTTCCCAAACAAACTTAGTTATATCCTTCTGCCATTGCTTAAAACAAGTTGAAGTATTGATTATAGGAATAGTCTGAAAGAGAAATAACATTTTAGGCAGGACATTCATTTTCACCACTGAGATTCTTCCCATTAAAGACAAATTCATTTTAGACCATCTTTGTAAATCAATTTTCACTGTATTCCATATTTTAACATAATTATTTGTAAACCACAAAGAATTATTGTTTGTTAGCCAGACCCCCAAGTATTTGATTTTCTTCACCACTTTCAGCTCACTTATTTCAGAGAATCTATCCTTGGACTTCTGATCCATATTTTTAGTCAGAACCTTAGTTTTGGCCTTGTTTATATAAAATCCAGCCAGCTGGCCAAATTGTTGTATTTTTTCCAAGAGTCTTCCAATCTTGTCAATTGGATTTTCTAAAAAAAACCACAACATCATCCACAAAGGCTCTCAACTTGTAGTCTTGTTTCCCAATTTTGGGGCCATATATTTTATCATCTTCTCTAATACTTCTACAAAGCACTTCTAGGACCAATATGAAAAGCAATGGGGAAAGTGGACATCCTTGTCTGGTCCCTTTTTGTATTTCACAATTGTCTGATAATTCCCCATTTACAATAATCTTAGCATATTGATCCGAATAAATTGTCTTAATTGCCCTACTAAAGTTGTTGCCAACACCCATTACATCTAATGATCTCCACATAAATTGCCACGAAACATTATCGAAGGCTTTCTCTGCATCCAGAAAAATCATCGCCATCTGTTTGTCATTATGTTTTTCATAATACTCCAATACATTCAAGACTGTTCTCACATTATCTCTCAATTTTTGGCAAAAAGCCAGCTTGATCTTCATGAATAAAATGTCTTAATATAACCTTCATTCTTCTTGCCAAAATTGCAGCAAAAAGTTTGTAATCATTATTTAAAAGTGAGATTGGTCTATAATTTTTAACTAACGTTAGGTCTTGATCAGGTTTTGGGATTACTGCAATATTTGCATACTTCCACGAATCCGGCATAATCCCTTTTTGTAAAATATCATTCATAGTCCATTGAAAAGGCTGTAAAATTTGGTCTTTGAATGACTTGTAATACAAAGCTGACAATCCATCAGGTCCTGGGGCCTTGTTGGACTTACTTTGATTTATTGCTTCTGTTATTTCCATGATTGTTTTCAGAGCATTCATAATTCACCATTTATTGTTAACTGTGTATTCCACATGCTCATTTCTTTTTAAATAAATATCTGAATGTTTTTGCTGACACCAGTTGTTTCTAAACATTTTAGTATCCATGTGTGAGGCAATGAGTCAAAGGCTTTATTGTAGTCAATCCATGCAACACTTAGATTGGTTTTTCTTCTCTTGCAATTTTCTAAAATCATTTTGTCAATCAGCAGCTGGTCTTTTGTGCCTCTGGTGTTTGGTCAAATTCCTTTCTGTTCAACTGGAAGCTGTTTGTTAGTTAATAAGTGTTGCATGACTTCATCTGCTATTATTCCAGTTAATAATTTGAACATGGTTGGCAGGCAGGTTATCGGTCTATAATTACTTGGAACTGCACCTTTTGCTGGGTTTTTCATGATGAGATGAGTTTTCCCAGTTGTTAGCCATTGTTCAATATCACCTCCTTGCAAAATGTTTTGATAGTTCTTTATGGAGGCTTGTTAGGTGTTTAAGCCAAAAGCCATGCAGTTCATCATCGCCTGGCGCAGTCCAATTTTTAATTTTCTTTGCTCTTTCACTTATTAATTCTGGTGTTATTATTAGATCTTGCATTTGTTGGTTACATTTTTCGACCTCTTTCACCCAGCCTGCTTTTTTATTATAATCTATTGGATTGTCCCATAATTTCCACCACCACCACCACCCCCCCGAATTGCACTGTTATTTGGTGTTTCTATGTTTCTTGCAGTTTCTCCTTCTATGCTTTAGAAACGTCTCTGATTTGACTGGAATTGGAGATTCTGCCTGTGTTGTGTAACTCTGGCTTCATATCTGCTAATCTTCTTTGACACTGCTGTTATTTGCTGCTTTATTATTTCCAGGACTTCTCTAATTTTCCTTGAATCTAGGTGGTATTTTTGGATCTGATACTGTTTGGTGTTTTCATTCTTCAGCTTCTTGTCTTTCATATCTTTCAGTTTACTCGCATCTGATCTAAGCCTGGAGATTTTATTTTCTAATCTAATCTTCCATTTAGGTGATGTACTGCTTTCTTTTTTTACAGGTCCACTGATCTTATATCCCAGCTCTTGTGTTGTTATTGTTGCTGCAATGTACATTAGTTGGTTTGTTTCTTGCAAATTCTTGGTTGTTATTTCTGCAAGTGCAGCATTGACATCTTTTAATGCCTGAGCAAGTTTTTTCTTGGCAACTGTTTTTAGAGCTGGAATTTGAACCCTGGTGGTTGTTTGGTTCATGTGCTCAGTTATTTTTTGCTTTAGTTCTTGTTGCCTTTCTGTTAAACGGCATTTGGGTTTTTGAGGTGAAGGCAAAGGGGAGGTTGCCTGGTTTTGATTTTGAAACAGTTCAGCAACAGTGGCATTCTCTATTTCCAACACCTCCTCCTCCACCTGCGCCTGAGCAACTTCTTCAGTCGGTGGTAATTCTTCTTCCATATCTTGAGGCTGTGTTGGTCTTTGCAGTTCTTCCAGCTCAACTTCTGGGAATACTTTATTTCTTATTATGAATCTTCTCTGGTCTGCTAGCCTTTGTTTTGTTTTTTCTGTATCTGGATGCTTCTCTTTCCAAATTTGGTACATTCTTTTTAAATAACCTCTTCTAGTTGGACTAGACTTGTAATAGCAGATCATTATTTCCTTGTTGGCGTTTTTCGTATTTTTTTCGGTTAAGCAACGTTTCTTCCAGTAACCTTGCAGTCTCCAGCCCTGGTTACTCAACTGAAGATCCTGAGTCCTATAGCCCACTTGCCACCAGATGTCCAAGAACTCTAGCACCTGGCGCGGTCCTTGTTGACCCGGGTGACGACCGATCCGGTATAGATTTACTAAAGTTATGTCTCACCATATTGTTGATGGGAGAGGCACTCTTCGTCTGGCTTCTCTGGTGAGACCTATCCAGTATGTTTGGACCTCTGGCATAGCTCTCACCTTCCTCAGACCATGCAAGCCCCACAACCACACCAAGGTATTGCCTCACTGGGGGCCAAGGTTGTTGTTGTTGTTATTAATAATTACATTTATAAACTGCCCCATCCAGAGGCTCTGGGCAGTGTACAACATATTATTCATGTTGCTAAAGGGCTCCCTCTTCCTTCATCAACATTTTCATGACAGGCCTCTGATGTACCCAGGGTGCTGCAGCTTACAACCAACCCACTAGAAACTGAGTCTACACAGGCTCTTTCGGCTCCTAAACCTCACTCCTCTGATCCATTGAAGTGATTATATACCATCTGGTCTCTGATCACAAACTATCAAATGTGCATGTCTAGGTACAATAACTTATAATAGGAGAAGTTGCAGCCATATTTGGATTTCTTAGCTCCAGATAAAAGTCTCAGCCATCAGGTTACAGAAGGAAGTTTTCAAGTTAAGTAAACAACTTCTTCATACTACTAGATATACCACCGTTCAGCAAGAACCATGGCTAGCTCCATAGCTTTGAGACACCATAGCTTTGGTTATTTGTTTATTTGCTTTGTAATTAAAGCAATGATCATAGAAGTAGCTGTATCTGGAGAGCAGGAAGGACAAGAGTAACTTTCCCTGCAATTCTTGCTGTGAAAATGAGTGGGGAGAATTTGCATAGTGATCTGATCTTTACCATCTGTCGGAGGCAGGGGTGTAATCCCTCTGTAGTGATGGGCTGGAATAATTAGATTCTCTGTCACAGTCAGAAGGATAAAAACATTTAAGGCAGCTGGGCAGCCCACAGGCCCCTCAGGTTCTGTTTGTAAACTAGAGTGTTGCTGTCCACTTGGTGTCATGGCAGGCTTTGAGAGAGACTTTGAGGGCCTATGGTCTTTTAAAGCTCCTTCTTAGACATTGCTGTGGAAACCTTAGATGCTGAGTCAGGGGTGGAGTTAGAGGGCCTGCCCCACTCTCAAAGACGGTACTTTCTTTTGCTCTGGAATGTGTTCATCAATTGGAGAAAACTTTTTTTTTTTTTTTTTTTTTTTTTGCTTTCAGTGTGGGCGCTAGAGAAAGCACTGTTGGAACAGAACTGTGATTGGTTCGAGCCAGTCCCAAGGGAGCCAGGGCTACTTGGTTTGACACTGAGGAGATGAGGCTTTCAATAGTGCTGGAGAGAGGCTTGAGATCAGGGAACAGGTCCCAATTCAGAGGACCAAGACTCAGAACCTATGACAGTACCTGAAGCAATATTTGGTGTTTGGGGCAGAGCATGATCTGCCGATGGATTAGTCAGAACATCCATGTCATTTGATTAAAGGAGTGCTTGTTCCCACAGACTAGCTTGGAGCCTGGGAGCCCTATTATGATGCACCTATCTGGTGAATCATTGACTGTGCACTCAAGCTTGAACAATATGTGTTTCTCCTAAACAAAATAAACACAATTGGTGGCCGCCAGAAGAGGGAAATTTGGCCTTGCAGTTAATACATCTTTTGAAAGAAGATGCACTGGCCATTAAAAAAAAAAGTTGGAAAAAATGAGGAGAGGGCTGGTCATGTGATATTAGATCAGAAGCAGGTGGAGCCACCACCAAAAAGCTGAGAGATAAGGTTAGCTTGGAAAGTTCCAGGTTTTACCTTCACACAGGTGCAAAGCCCAATAGCGTGAAGGAGAGAGACTACTCAGAAGAACCAACTTTACTAGGATCATAATGACACACTGTACATTTTATATGTTGAGCTCTTGGTGTCTCCTCCTTATATACTGCCTTGAGGTTATTCTTAATGAAAAGTAGTAGATAAGTATAAAAATAATGATAATAAATCAGTGTGTGAATCTTCTTTTCATAATAAGAGGCACTGTTTGTTTGACATGTTTGTACCACCTTCTGAGCTTTATTTTGCTCCTGGATTTATTTATTTGCTTATGGATACATCTGCAAGGCATATAATAAAACAGAGTCCTTAAGTGACTTTGGTAAGTAGTGTCACTTTATGCAGTCTTTTCCAATGAGACTTTTTATGCATGAGTGCTCTAGCACACGCATGCATAAAAAGCACTCACGCCTAAAAAGTCTCCATCACCAGGCAATGGAGGCTCTTCCATGATAACCATTTTGAACAATTGCTTTGTCTTGATGATGTCTGGCGCATCACTTGGTGTCTTCTATAAATTGCCACAACAGCCATACTGTAATACTGCCCCAGCTACCTGAGGTTTGTGTTACACCTTCTCTGTACATTAGCACTTTATCATCTGGCTCCCTGGATTTCTGTGCAATGAGTAGTGAGGGGATTTCAGGTAAATTTCTGTTAGTTTAATTCCAATCTGCTACGTCAAACTCACAAAATAAGTATTTTGGCACCTTCAAGCTTAACAAATGAACTGTGGTACAAGTTTTGAAAGATACATCAATGAAGTGGGCTCAAGTCCACCAGAACGTATGCCACAAAAAAATCTGTAAGCCTTGAAGGTACCGCAAGGGTCATTTTGAGGTGTGATAATATAAGGTGTCTTTCTCCGTATGTTGCTCACGCTCTCTCCTCGCTTGCACAAACTCTATTTTCACACCCTTTCTTATCCTGTCTTACAAACTGATATATCCACCAGTCAACTTGTCAATCTTTATTGGGGAACTGCATTAATGTGCATAAGTGTTTGAGGGTTTTATTTAGACTCTGCAGCGCATGGTTTCTCAAACTTTTGATAGCCAAGGACAGTGGCAAACATTCAGACTAATGGAGCACTTGCACAAATGTGTTGTGCTAGCGCAAGACTGTTGTGCTAGCTAGTTGCACTAAGCTTAGAGCTTGCATTCCAGACTAGTGCTGCAATAGTGTAAAACAGTTGGCGCTTGTGCACAAGGTGTGCACCCTGTGGCATGCTTAATATGTTTTTCACAGAATGTCTGTGCAATAGCACAAGAGCACAGTTTTGAGCATCCCTGTGACTTTCTGCTCCCATTTCTTTGTGCCCACCACCTGTCTTCTTTAAAGCCCAAGATCTTCACTTCTGTCTGATGCTTTAGTATAGCTGTGCTTTATCACCAGAATGCCATCCCAGTGAAAATGTTTGTGGCCTATTCCTCCTTATCTTCAAACAGTACTCAAAAACTTGTTCTCCCATTTCTGGTTTTTGGTTTATTTATTTATTTTATTTGTCAAATGTGTACACTGTCCCAAGCGTTTGTCTCTGGGTTGTTGACAAGGACGTAAATCAAGTTAAAACATACACAAAAATCTTAAAACAATTTAGACAATCTGAAAGTTAAAGAACAGATTAAAACTTAACAATTCAAAAAGCTGAAAAAGCTTGGCTGAAGAGATGGGTTTTCAAGTGCTTTTTAAAAATGGTCAGAGGTGGGGAGGATCGTGTTTCAGTAGGGAGCGCATTCCACAGGCTTGGGGCAGCAACTGAGAAGGCCTGTCCGTGTTGCCGAGTAGGCAGCAACTGGAGACGGACCTCTCCAGATGACGTCAATGGGCAGTGGGGGTCATAATGAAGAAGACGTTCTCTTAAATACCCAGGGCCTAAGCCATTTGAACGTAATGCTTTGGAGGATGGGTGCCAGAAACATTTTTTCCTCATCTTATTTGTTTGTTATTTTCTGTGTAAACCGCTCTGAGCCATTTTTGGAAGGGCGGTATAGAAATCAAATTATTATTATTATTATTATTATTATTATTATTATTATTATTATTATATACTCCAGAATTGCAAGAATGGTCACCTTTTCCTAACTCTGTTAATTGTTGTCACTGCTGTTGCTTTTAATTTGATTTCTATTTTGCCTTTCAGTTGGGAAGGATCCCCAAGGCAGTTTACATCAAAGAATAACATACAATTATATTGGTTTTCTGCCATGGCTGCCATTGTTTTCCCTCTCAGCTGCTGTGCCATTTCTCTTGAAAAGGTGAAGCATTTTGTTTCCCTCGGAAGCAATCAGTGAAAAAATTGCCAAACGGGGTGGCACGCTTTGTTGCTGACAAAAATGTTTGTGGAAATCTCTTCCCTTTTCAGATCAGACCTATTGCTGAATCACCTTAATCTAAAATGCAAGGCTGAGTTCTGAACTCCATTAAGTTAATAGGAGTTCTGCCATTTACTTCAATGCTTTCAGAATTTCACCACAGGCATCCATGATCTCAGCTTTAAAAGTTTATTTTCCCCACCATTATCTGGTATAATCATTATTATATAAAAGAGGCCATGTTAATTAGCAAAACACATTTTCTGTGTACGTTCGAGGTAATTTGGACTTTAATCAAAAGGTTTGGTCTTGGAAAGAGTATCTTAACCTTGGATGTATCCAGGTAATGAAGTATATTGCTAAGAAAGATTGTGAAGTTTCTAGTTTTGTTAATTTTTTAAAAATGGATTGAAACACAGAAACTTTCAAACATGAGTGTCCTATGGCTTCACACAGTGGCTGCCATCTAGACTAAGCACACACAGCAACACTGTAAATGTTTATATACCACTTTTCAACAAAAGTGCTCAAATAAGATGGGTTGGAGAGGGATGATTTTAGTTGATCTCCCCTTTCCTTGGTCACTGCTTGTGACTAGGGAAATAATGCCCCTAAGGCTGAAAATCCTCAGGGACATACTTCCAGAACTCACCATCAGCTATGGAGGAAAGGGGAGATCAACAAAAATTGCCCTTTCCCTCTAGCCTCCTGATCATCATTGTTGTCCTCTTCTGTACCTTTTCCAATTCTAACATACCCTTTTTGAGATATGGTGACCAGAACTGTACACAGTATTCCTTTTTTAGCCATTCACCCAGCTGTGTGTGTCTATCAACTTTGTAATGTCTGGACCAATGTGAACCCAATTTGGTACTGTTGTAGGGACACTTCAATGATGTAGTTTGTAATAATGTCATCCACTCCAAGATGGCAGACACGTGAACATTTGAGGTGAAAATGGGCTAACGTGAACTGCTTAATGCAGGGTTAATTAACCTTGCACCCCCAGATGTTGGACTACAACTCCCAGAATCCCCAGCCACAAAGGCCATGTCTGGGGATTCTGGGAGTTATAGTCCAACAACATCTGGGGGCCCAAGGTTAAAAAACCTTGGCCTAATGTATTTGAACCAAATTTGCCACATTTGTAGGGACACATTGGGACACCTCAGTGGTGTAGTTTGTGATTATATCATCCACCCCAATTCAAAATAGCTGATGGGTAACCATTTGAGGTGCAGGTGGGCTAACAAACTGCCTAACCCTTTTGAACCAAATTTGCTGCAGTTGTAGCAACACATAGGGACATCTCAAAGTGGATGATGTCATCCACTCTAGTTAAAGATGACAGATGCACGAATATTTAAGGCACAAGTGGAACTGATTTGAACGCAGTTTGGTACAGTTGTAGGGACACACAGGGACACCTCAACTGTGTAGTTTATGATGATGTCATCCACCCCAATTCATGATGGTGGATTTGTGAATGTTTGAGGTGGAAGTTACCAATTAAGATTATAGTGAAAGGAAAGTAGGCAGATTAGTTCTTACCAGTACTTCTTGTTCTTTGTATACAGTATTCCAAATGTGGCCACACCATAGAGTTTTGTGAAGGCATTATATTATTAGCAGTTTGATTTTCAATCCCCTACCTAATAATTCCTGGCATGGAATTTGCCTTTTTTTAAAATAACTGTTGCAAACTGAGTTGACATCTTAAGTGACTGTCCACCATGACCCCCAGATCCCTCTCCTGATCAGTTGCAGAAGACCTCAGGCTGCATCAGTCTATATGTATGTGAAGGTGGGATTTCTTGAACCAGTATCCATCGCTTTACACTTACACTGAACCACATTTGCCATTTTATTGCCCTCTCACCCAGATTCCTTTTGAGCTCCTCACAATCTATTTTAGATTTCACTACCCTAAATAGTTTAGTGTCATCTGCAAATTTGGCTACCTTGCTGCTTCCTCCAATTTCTAGATAATTTATGAATAAATTAAAAGGTACTAGTCCCTGGGGGACCTCACTTCTTTCTTCTCTCCATTGTGAAAATTGTCCATTTATTTCTACCCTCTGTTTCCTGTCCTTCGACCAGTTACCAATCCATTAATAAACCTGTCCCCTAATCCCTTGACTGCTTATGCATTTATGCAATTAAGCAATAAGAGCCAAGAGTCTGAATGAATAACGTCTCACAGGATGACTTTTGGGGACTGATTATTGTTCCACTAAATAGATCCAAGAATACTTTACTGTGTTTCCCTTTCTGTGTTTGAGAGAGATTTAATGCAGTGTACTGTTGATGTGGTGCTCCATATACATAAGGCAGTTCCTCAGTGTTGCAGGAAACAGAGCATTCCTTAAGCATGTTGGTGTCCTATAATACTTCCCCACTGGAGCAAGAAGCAGCAGAACTCATGACTTTCTTTACTAATTTCCTCTCCCCTGACAACTTATTTTGCCCAGTTTAGCCTCCTTCACCAGGAAAAAGAATGAGCAGATTTCCCACATTCGTAAGTTTATTGGTCCCTGAGTTTGCTCTGCTGATTTAACTAGGGAAATTTATCAACTTAACACTGAAATTGGGGCATGCATAGTTTATCACAGCTTTTAGTTATTTTTCTCATTTGCATCTTTCCCCTCTACATTACTAGTGCTCATGTGTCTTTTGACAAAACTCTGCAAAAAAGCAGTCTTGGTGTGATCACATGGATATCTGCATCAAGATATTGTATGGATAACTGCATCAATATTTTGTGTGTGGCTCTGGTGTGCACTCCTGCACACAAAAAGATGCACATGCACTCCTGTACACAAGAAGATTTTTGATACAGCTGTATCTGTAGATTGCATGACACATGTGCATAGACCACTTTTTTGCCGCGCTTTATCAATGCATTGATAAATACATTGATAGACAGGGCAGGTGAGAGGTGGGGGGAAGACACTAATGAACTGACACCTGTGACAAACTGTGCAGGTATGAATTTGTAAAGTTTTTTTTAAAAAAAGGAACTGTGGAAGATTCCTAATGTATTAGTTCCAATTCAGAATAAAGACTGGGAAACCTGGAACTCTAAAATCTGGGGAAAGTTCTGGATGAAGGGAATTTTGGAAGCATCCCTAACCAAGAATGGATGTATCATTACATATGCCTGTAACCATTCTCACAGCCTATTCGTATATTACCTGGGCAGCCTGGCTGCTGCTAGGATAGTTTTATTCATTCATTCATTCATACATACATTTCTATCCTGCTCTTCCTTATTTGTTTATACAATTCTATCCCACTCTTCCTCCCAAGGATCTCAGAGTGTTATACATGGTTATGGTTATTCTCACAACAGCCCTGAGGCTGAGATATAAGTGACTGGCTCAGAGTTACCCAGTGAGGTTTATGGCAGAATGGGAATTTGAACTTGGATCTTCCCAGTACTAGTCCAACCACAGCACCATGCTGCCTCTCAGCCACTTCTGTAACCTCTTTTTGTGCTTCTGTGAATTACTTCCCACATTATAACATCAGAATCGACACTCCAAACCTTCGTCCCCCTGAAACGAGCGTGTGTTGAGAGTTGGCCGAAACTGTGTGGGTACAATTTCATAAAAGCTGCTCATTACGTAGAGAGCCACCCACAGTTCTACTCAGGCATGAGGCTGGAACATGTAGAGGAAAGCCAATATTACGGTGCCAACCAGCCACACACCCAAAGCAGCTGTGCATTGGGCACTTGTATGCAAACCACACATCAGAGGTTTTCTCTGCATACACTAGGCCAGCCGGGGTCCTAAATTATGTGGAGAAAGCCTTTGTACATTCAGCGCTTGTTTTTCAGACAAGCTCTGAATGAACAAATATTCAGGAGTGTGACTAGTTGGCATGTCACCACAGATGTGTGTGTGGAAATTCAGCATGTAATCATTTCCCCTCACACATTTACTGTGTGTGTGTGTGTGTGTGTGTGTGGTGTGTGTGTGTGTGTTTAAGTAAACTGAAGAGGGGTCATATGATTCTGGTTCATGCTGACATATGAATTAAGCTTAAAGCTATGCATAATGAAGCCATAGCAGAACTAGAAAACGTGGGCAGCATCCATACTATGTCAGCCATGACTTGGCCCCATTGAAATTATTGGGACTGAACTAGTCATGACTAACTTGTCTCATTGATTTCAGTGATGCTTGTGTAACCTATTTCTCCCAGAGTCCCCACTCCAGAGGCCATAAGGCCATAAAGGCAGCCTAGCCTGGATTAGGCTGTTCATGTGGAGTGCTGGGATGGCTCCCAATCCTGATGCTTCCACCCCGCCTAACCTGACTTTTAACCCTGGCATTTAGTCATGTTTAAAAGAGCCAGCGTTCTCTTAACCCCTCGTCGGGGTCGTGTGTGCACTTCCGCCCTCCTTCCCCAGAGAGGTCGTGTGCATGACCTCCAGTACTGAAAACGATGTAGAGGCAAATCTAATAATTAAAAGGATTAAATGTAACCAACTTAAACAAATACACATTCTACACATGTCGTATATACAGGACTAAAAACAACAACCCCAATCCCCAGTTCAGAACAACAGAAACCAGTAAAACATAATAGGCCACAGGAGTCTCGCAGATTTTTGTAATGCCCACAGGATGGGTGAAGCAGCCACTCCTCAAGCTTTTCCTGCAGTTCTTAGGTCCAGCAGTCTCCCTGGCTCCTGCTGCTGACTCTGACAGAGTGGTGCTGGGGAGAAAGCTGCTGTTCTCTTTTTTCTTGCTGCCTTTGCCCTTCCTCTTCTTCTCCCAAACTCTTCTCCTTCTTAATCTCAGTCCTCCTCAAGATCTCCTTCTTTTCCTCACAAAACATCTCCCTCAGAATTCTCTCCTTCACGGTCAACCCACCAGAGTAAAAAGGAATGGCGTAAGTAAGAATTAACAGCTCTCCCCATCCAACAGAGGGCTGCACAAACTCAGGATTACACTTAATTATGACTAATTAGCCTGGATGCTGCCCAGTATGTGGACACCATTACTGTACTAGACCATATTCTCATGTTTTCCAAGAGGATGTAAGCTTATCCTTGGTATCTTCACCAGAATTATGGGCTACCTTTTGGGTGTCCCAGTTGCTCGGGAGACCATTGTGTCTCACCTTGCACAAAAGCTCCTTGCAAAACTAAACTGAGACTAGGAATGAATTTTCTGTTCAATTTAAAAAAAAATGTAATTTCCTCCTTTTCTCTTTCATTCTGCCCTTCCTTCTTTGTTTCTTCCTGGACAGTAAATTGGGGTGGGGAGAAATAACCAGCAACTCACTTTTCTCTTTCGCTGCTTAGTCTCTACTCCCGCTGTTGCCAATGGATCTATAACATGAAGGCTCTTCTCACGAGCAGCTTAACCCAAGCTACGGCAGCCCAGCCTCGATTAGGCTGCTCATGTGCAGTGCTGGGATTCCTGTAGATTCTGGTGCTGCCCAATCGCCTAACCCCACTTTTAAGCCTGGACTTTGCCTGAGGTTTGAGCATGGTGCTGGGATCCCGGTGACGGATCGTGTGTATGCTTGGGCTGCTTGCAGCCTGAGCGCGCACAAAGATGGGCCCCTAGAGTGCCCGTCTCACAGGGGTGTTCCCCAATGCAGTATGCTCATTGCGGGATATGTGGAGGTCAGGACACATTGTCCTGGCCTTCGAAGATCCGCGCTACATGCAGCAGTGTGAGTTAATGCAGTCTACGCTTCCACCAACATTGCAGAATTGTCTGGGGGAAAGGTACATTTTACATAGCCTAGCCCCCCCCCCCGCCCTCCCCACCTCCCGGTCCTGTGAATAGCTTTATGGGGGGTGTGTGTGTTTAAAGTGCCAGCTTAAACAGATCTTTTGGATGGACACTGCACAGATCCATTTCCTTTTGTGGCTACTGGTAGTAATGAGCATGCTTTGAAAAGGAAAATGCTCCAACCAACAGTGAGGCCTGGGACACCAGGGAGTAACTTAAAAGAGAAGGTCGGGAATGGGTGGATACAAAAGAGATAAGGTTCAAAAAGTGGGCAGATTCAAAAGAAAAGATAAGATTGAGGGGAGACTGACGGCTGCGCGGCCATACAGAGAGTGAGATTGTTGCTTTCTCCTTACAGAAGAGCTAAACCTCCTTTTATTTGGAAATGTTCACTGGTACTAATCAGTGCCTTCCAGCCCTTTAGCTTGACCCTGTCTCTCTAGTACATTTCATATTACAGTTGACAGGGAAAGCTTTTGACTGCCCCCCTCCCCCAGTTCAAAGTAAGTGTGTGTGTGTGTGTGTGTGTGTGTGTGTGTGTGTGTGTGAGAGAGAGAGAGAGAGAGAGAGAGAGAGAGAGAGATGGGGGAACGCCTTTCACTGCAGTGCTCTCCTTCCACAGATCATGTCCTCCTGCTTCATGTCAAGGATTACATCCTTTGGTTTTCAATTTCTTATGCAAGCTCTGAGAACTATAATGCACTGCTTAAAGGCACAGGGTGGAATCAGTTCTTCATTGCAAGTCAATAACAAGCTTGCATTAGTTCCTAAAGAATATTTTTGTCATGTCCCTAAAAACCCTCCTTTCTTATTCCTCGCTTTCTTATTTTGGTTGCTGTATCCTGCCTTCCTCTTCATTATTAGCATCTCTCTCCCTCTCCCTCTCTCTTTCTCTCTTTTAGTGCATCCGTTTCATGAAGCAAACAGCTGTTCATTTGTTTTGTCAGTAATAGGAAAAAGACTCGAACAGCTGATGACAGGTAATTTGGGCTGATGTCGAAATTCTTATAATAGAAGCAGCGTTGAAAGCTATTACTTCATCTTATGCTGACTGTATATGTGTGATGAGACTTTCCAAATAGGAAACAACAACATCAGACCTGTACTTTGCAGAGAATAAATAATAAAAATGGAGACCTAGAAAGTAGGAAACTTCAGACTTGGTGGAGTTGCTCTTGCATGTTTTTTAAGCGGTACTGTGAGTAACAGAGTTTTGTCTAGCCATCGTTTCTCATACACTGGGTTTCTTCTGTCCCTTCTAAGAATATTAGAGCTGCACTCCAATATAGAGCCTGGAAGTGCAGGAAGTTTATCATGATTTAGTATATCCATGCTTTCTTCTTTTAAGAGTGCGAGCCCCTTTTAGGAACTATCGGAGAGGATAGCTGGCCTTGTGGTAGCGAGCATGACTTGTCCATGTTGCTAAGCAGGGTCTGCCAGGGTTTGCATTTGGATGGGTGACATGTGGGCAATGTCTGCTGTAAGATGTTTCCCTTAGGGGATGAGATCATAGCTCAGTGGTAGAGCATCTGCTCACATGCAGAAGGTCCCAGGTTCAATCCCTAGCAGCTCCAACTGGAGTGCTCCAATCAGGAGTAGATTTTTTTGTGGGGGGAGCCCTGTCTGTAAAACCTTACAGACAGGGCTTCCCCTCCCACAAATCCACTCCTGATTGGAGCATGCCGGTCCACATGTTCGCTGGATTTAACCTGACCTCCCTGCAGGCTATCAGAGACCAGGACAGACAGGGCTTTGTTTTGCTCCGAAGGGAGGCTGTGAATTCTGGCTTAGCCCGAGTTATGTCCGGATTTTTAAAAAAATCCTCTATTTTCAGCAGCTTGGGGGGGGGGAACAACTCTGGGGCTTCTGCTTTCTCTGAAGGTGTTGATGGAGGTGCTGATGGCTATGCAAATGGTCCATCTAATCCCTCGAATTAAAAAATTAAAATGCCTCGAATCTGCAGCAAAGCAGATTCGCTCTTCAGATACCCCGGGGCACAGAACCATGTGTGAAAAACCTCCTGGGTCTGGGAGAGACTCCTGCTTGGAATCTTGGAGAGCCACTGTCAGTCAGTGTAGACAATGCTGAGCTAGATGGACCAATGGGCTGACTTGTTATAAGGCAGCCTCCTATGTACAATACCTATGGCTGACATGTAGACTAAAGCACCAGTACTTCTCACAAAGTGCTGCTGCTGATCTGCTGCTCACATGGGGGGGACAATTTTTGCAGATCCCCCATGTCCCCAAAAGTGTTTGTTTTGAGGGACCTCCTTCCAGGTTGCACAGATTACTTCTGGGAACAGGGGAGATCAGTGAAAATCATTTCCCCTCAGGGCACATGCACGGCAGTACATAGAACAAGCAGCACCACACCATTGGAAGTGCTGATGCTACCTTAGTCTGCATGTCAGTTAGTAATAACAGTGGCTGCCATCTGGACTAGTATTGCACTAGTGTAACAGTGCTGAAAACCAAAGTAATGCTGCACTGTTGCATGAGTGGGGAGGGACAACTTTTGCCAACCCTCCTTCCCTCTGAAGCCCGCTTTGCGCCCCCCCCCCCGCCACGTCCTGACTTGGCTAGATTTGTGTTTACATATCTGAAAGATTTACATTTCTGTTTCTTCAGCTTACCAGGGAGAATACTGCTCCATGGCACGGGAACTGCATATGTATTTTAGGCTGCACTTGAGCCTGCTCATCTGTTCTCCTGGATGTCATACTTGCCAAAAAAAGGTTGATGTATGATGCTACCAGGGAGAAAAGCACGTATAATCACTTGTCCTAGATCTTTTGAGTGCTGACAATTTGTGGTGGTGGTGGGGATTCTCTACATTTGGAATGTTCATAAGCACTCCATAGCACATCAAAGCTGAACCAAGGCGGCGGGGGGGGGGGGCGTTCATTTCAAATGAAGGAAAAGCCAATAGGTGTACAAATATAGGTTATAGCTGTATTCATTTGTTCATAGGCTAATTCTCTGTGTCCATGTCTCCTGTGGGGGCAGCCTCCCTTATTTTTCCCCTGCAGTTCTACAGCTCAGTGCTTTAACGTGATATCTCATTTGCCTCTCACCACAGAAAGCATCCTACAAGATTATCCAAAGCTGGCTTTGACTTTGCAAATAGATCTGATCAGCCAACTGTGTGAGGATTAGTTGTCTAAGTTCCATTCGTGTTAATGAGAATCATTTAGATAAATTGCTCTCCTCCAACATTTTGAAAGCTGACCCCTTGATCTTGAGCCTGGTAAGACTTGAGGCTGAGGGAGGGGGTAGATATGAGCAAAAAGCAATGGATGTACAGCAAGGCTATATGCTGAGCGTTCCAGACTCCCTCCATTTCAAAAACTACTAACTGGACAGAAGGGAGTGAAAAGCTGTGCACTGTAGGGAGGGGTCAAAAGAGTACGGCTACTTCCTTGGCCCAAGACCAAGAGTAACCACCAAGCATGCCGTTCAGTGTGTGTGCTCACTTGGTCAGGTCAATCAGCAGAGCTTAAGGAAGGGGCTGGAATTGTGCAGAAGGAAACAAAGTAGGACTGACAGGTGTAAAGAGCATGGATGTGCTGGGAAATTAGCATCCAGCTGGTTAAAATGTGCCTCGGTAATTTACAGAATCCATTAGGCTCTTGTTAGTTATTTCATCCATGGATGGGATTATCAGACATTTCCATATTGGGTAGAGGAGGAGTCTTAGACACTGTCATGTCACCTCATAGCATGGGATCATAGGAACATAGGAAGCTGCCATATACTGAGTCAGACCATTGGTCTATCTAGCTCAGTATTGTCTTCACAGACTGGCAGCAGGGGCTTCTCCAAGGTTGCAGGCAGGCATCTCTCTCAGCCCTCTCTTGGAGATGCCAGGGAGGGGACTTGGAACCTTCTGATACTGTTCCCAGAGTGGCTCCATCCCCTGAGGGGAATATCTAACAGTGCTCACACTTCTAGTCTCCCTTTCATATGCAACCAAGGTGGACCCTGCTTAGCTAAGGGGACAAGTCCTGCTTGCTACTGACTCACCAAAGCCATGGTGGGTCACTGATTTACTCTGAGGTTGTTCTAATGAGTAGCCACGAGTGGACTAAGGCAGCCAAGCCTGCTCTTGGCTGCTCGTGTGAAGCAGCAGGAGGCAAGTGGCTGCCACCGCTACGGCAAACCCACTTGCAGAGCCCTCCTGCAAAATGAGGTTAAGGAAGTAAGTGCTCTCTTAACCTCATTTTCTCGGTCGCCTGCCAGCCCCGACGGCTTGGAGACTGTCCCCAGCCGACATTGGGGGAATCCCCACAATGCACCACGCACACGTGCAGTGTATATGGGGGTTTGGGGGTGGCGGCCCACCATTTCCTATCCCGACCCTCCACGCAGCCAGCGGCTACTGGCAATCGTGTGAGCGGGCGATTCACCTTCCCTGAAAGAGAAGAGGGGTCGTCTGCAGGGAAGTATGTGCTAGCAGCCTTCCTTCCCACTTCCCCTCGAGCCTTTTCTCACCAGTCCTGAGAAAGGGCTCCCTGTCTCAAATGTCTCTTTGCGCTTGGATAAAACTGCTGTATTCCATCCAGTATTTTTTATGTTTTGTTTAGATGTTTGTCCCAGTGGGGATCCTGTAGAGAGTGTGGGGGGGTGGAGTCACAAAGGGAAAGGGAGGGGGAGAAAATGGAGTGGTTTCTGAATAAGCTCTTAGTTAAATCTACATAGGATTACTTTTGTGTTTGAGAGGGAAGCAGCTATAAAACAAAAACCTTCTCTCTAAACCCTGCAATCCACCTAGTTACCTGCACAGCATTTCACATCCTTACAACACATCACACAAGCATATTCTTTCTTTCACTAATGGGCAGTTTCTCACATAGATCTGTGTTTCCTGACCACAGAGGCACACTCCCCCCCCCCCGAATTAAAATGAGAGGCATGTTTCTTTTGCACAGCTCAAAGTGAGCAGATTTCCTCCATTCAGTTGCTTTATTGTTCCCTGGGTTTGTTCTGCTAATTTAACTGGAATTGGAGCATGGGCAGTTTGCTACAGCTTTTACTTATTTTGATTTGCTTCTTCCCCCTCTGCTTTACCAGTGCCCTTGTGTCCCTTGATAAATCATGGCACTG
Source organism: Hemicordylus capensis (assembly GCF_027244095.1). Classification (NCBI taxonomy): domain Eukaryota; kingdom Metazoa; phylum Chordata; class Lepidosauria; order Squamata; family Cordylidae; genus Hemicordylus; species Hemicordylus capensis. The sequence goes on along the minus strand of NC_069657.1, from coordinate 271,356,588 downwards.
TAGTGTAATCTTGATGGATAACCGCAACAAACTTCTTTTGACGTGAAGTCCTAGAAATGCACATCTGCCCTCCTGTGTACTGGTAAAGCACCACACAAAAATATTGTTGATACAATTCTGCATGCAAGATTATAAGATATTTACACTTAGGGTGGGTTCACATGGCCACCACCTGGTCTGAACGGGGAATATATCAGGAGGCAAGGGTTCATGTCCCCAGAGTGACATCTGAACCTATCCAAGTCCACTTCCTGCCCTGCTTCTCCTGAGATTCTACTCACTTCTCCTGGCAGGCCTGATGTCGGAACCCATCCAAGTCCAGTTCCTGCCCAACTTCAAAACTTGCAGACAAAAGTCAGTAAAATCTCAGGAAAAGTGAGGGCAGGACGTGGACTTTGATGAGTTCAGACATCATGACACCAGGAGCGTGCGCTCTTAGGAACATAGGAACATAGGAAACTGCCATATACTGAGTCAGACCATTGGTCTATCTAGCTCAGTATTGTCTTCACAGACTGGCAGCGGCTTCTCCAAGCTTGCAGGCAGGAATCTCTCTCATCAGCCCTATCTTGGAGAAGCTGCCAGGGAGGGAACTTGGAACCTTCTGCTCTTCCCAGAGCGGCTCCATCCTCTGAGGGGAATATCTTGCAGTGCTCACACGTCAAGTCTCCCATTCAGATGCAACCAGGGCAGACCCTGCTTAGCTATGGGGACAAGTCATGCTTGCTACCACCCATATACCTCCCAATTTGGCATATTCCTCACTTCCAGAGCAGGTGGTGGTCATGTGAACCTGTCCATGAAGGCTGCTTTTTCACAGTGTTTTATCATGTGCATTGGTAATCTCGTGAGGGAGAAAGGCACACATGAATGGAAACTGGTGCATGTGCATGTGCAGAACATAGCGAGCTTTGGTCTACTGAGTCAGACCATTGGTGCATTGAATTTAGCAATGGCTCTCCAGGGCTGACAATTTTTTCTCAGCTCTACCTGGAGATGCCATGGGTTGAAAGTGGGAACTTCTGCATGCTCAGCAGACATTCTGCCACTGAGCTACAGCCCCATCCCTGGATGGGGCTATATAGACAGCTGTATACAAAGCTGGAAGTGCATTGGCAATTTCCCTGTGATACAATAGTGTGCCCTGACACACCATTTGAGTTCTCACGGAGAGGCTCACACAGCTATTATTACTTTTATTTATACATTTGTGTTGTCCCATCTGTCAACATGGCACTTTACAAACAATAAGAAGTCAGGCTTCTGCCTCAGAGGACTCGCAGTCTAAAACTGACTCAAGGCAGACAACAGAGAAAGGAGAGGAAGTGGAAGCAGAGATAAACTGGGGAAGGAGAATCCTAATGGAAGAGGAGCTTGATGGTATTGTTCTCCCTCCCTCCTTCCCCGGTATCAGTGGCTGCTCAGGCTGCTCACACTACACCATTTTTCTCAGGCACGGCTGGCTCCATGGCAGTTAGGATGTGGTTACACAATTAATCATAGGAACATAGGAAGCTGCCATATACTGAGTCAGACCATTGGTCTATCTAGCTCAGTATTGTCTTCACAGACTGGCAGCGGCTTCTCCAAGGTTGCAGGCAGGAATCTCTCTCAGCCCTATCTTAGGGAAGGAACTTGGAGCCTAGATGCTCTTCCCAGAGCGACTCCATCCTGAGGGGAATATCTAACAGTGCTCACACTTCTAGTCTCCCATTCATATGCAACCAGGGTGGGCCCTGCTTAGCTAAGGGGACAAGTCATGCTTGCGACCACAAGACCACCTGGTTGACACACAATATTTGTGTGTCCTGAGCCAGGTTGGGATAATGGTAAAAGTGCTGGACTTTGACCCACATACAGATTCCCACTCAGACACAAAACGTACTGGAGGAGCCTGGGCCTGATCCTGACTGCCACTGCAATGACTCTTTAATTAAAAAAGAAATATGAAGCGTCAACCTATGTATAACTGGCCCTTAGACGAGACATGACCGTGTGTGTGTGTGTGTGAGAGAGAGTGTGTGTGTGTGAGAGAGAGAGAGAGAGAGAGAGGGTGTCCGTGTCCTGGCCTGATCTGAACTAGATGTGAACCGTTGTGGCTGTAGTCTCTCTGCTGTGCTGTTCTCCGAAGCCCTTCCCCCCCCCCACTACTCTACCTCACTTCATATCTTAATGTGGTGAGAGAGATGCAGAGAGGTACTCAGCAAATCTCACATTAAGGAGTGGAGTTCAGTGCCCAGGGATGCTGGGAGCCATAGGGAACACAGTTTCCCAATGTCTCTGTATGCACCTGCACGTTTACTGCATCCTCCAGGGACTCTATTCTGTTGAACTTCAGCTCCCTCTCACCTTGGTGAATTGCATGACATGAGAGGCAAGTATCTCCTTGTCTCCCTCTTGCTTAGACAAATGTATAAACCAGCCTTGATTCATAACATATGAAAAGAAGGAGAACATGAACTTTGCTGAACAGTGGCGTACACCAGGGTTTCTTAACCTTGGGCCTCGAGATGTTGTTGGACTACAACTCCCAGAATCCCCAGACATGGCCATTGTGACTGGGGATTCTGGGAGCTGTAGTCCAACAACGTCTGGGGGCCCAAGGTAAAGAAACCCTGGCGTACACTTTGCCTTCTGATCCCTTGCTAAAGCCGTTCCAAAAGAACACATATCACATTTGATATGACTTCATTTCCCCCTCAATTCTTCCTGCCCTCCAAGGAATCCCTTGCCAAGATTTTATACACTACTTTCACAACCCTTCATTTGCCATGTCATGTATTTACTGCACCAGCTTTTTCTTTTGTGGTGGTGTTTGGAGGACTCCCTGGTGTGTGACTTGCATTTTAACTTTTTTATATATATTTGAAACCCAAATTACAGACTTGGTGATAGTCATGCACTTTACTGTACAAAACCTTACTCTTTTTGCCAGTGCCTTCTTTCAAATGACTCACAGGTTCTCCTGATAAAATAATAATTATCTCCAAATGATTAAAATAAAAATAATCTGCACTGGCTCTTGCTGCTCTGGAAGAGTGTTGGATAACAGGTTAAGTGCAAATGAACTCTTTTTTTTTTCTTTTTTTTTTGCCTCCTTCTGGCTTTCTAATTTAGAGCTAAAATTACAATTCTGTGGATTTATGTTTCTCCAGCTTCGAAAATCTTGACATTTGTGTCTGCCTTCTGTGCTACCACCCGCCTTTCTCTCCTGTGCCTAACCATGTAAAACCTTCATCCTTAAATGAATATAATTAAAATAGAAATAAAAAGAAATATGGAGGAAAGGAACTTGTTGTTCCTTGGACTGCATGTACAAGATAAAGACAACGCCAAGAAGGCCTTCGGAGGTAGAGCTGGGATCCCTCTGGCAAGACTGGCATTCGTACTTGGTGAAATGATACATGCACACAAAGAGAAGGTCACTTTGCTGCTGAAGATGCTGCACTTCATCTGGATGTCCTGAATGTATTTCTGTCAGGGCAAATAATTATTACTGAGCTTGAGATTTCAAATGTGACAGGATTTTGTACTGGTTATGTGGGCCACGTAGAGGAAGGGTTCTAGCACAGTGAGAGAACACATCCTTTGCAGAAGGTTCCAGGTTCTATCTCTGGCACCTGCAGGTAGGACTAGGAAAGACCCCGGTCTGATAGCCTGGAGAGGCACAGCTAAGCAACATGGACAGTCTTGAGCAGGGATCTTCAGATAGGGTTGGGAAAGACTTTTGTCTGAAGCCCCTGCCAATCATAATACTGAGCTAGATGGAACAATGGTCTGATTCCGTATATGTTTCTAGGAGGTAGGTGGACCAGTGATTGAACAAAAGCCAGCTTCATATAGGCAAAGCATGTGCTCTGTTGGTGACCCCACTGGCTTCTGAGACTGGGAAGGGGGCTGTAGCTCAAGAGCAGAGCACATGCCGTGGTAGAACATCCCAAACACAGAATAGTCGCTTGTCATTCCAGTCGTTGCTTCTTCCTGCTGCTGCTGTTGTTACTAGTACAGCTGCTTATTCAACAGTAAGAAAATTATCCCAGTACAAACAGGTGAAGAGAGCCTGTATAATACAGTGATCCTAGGGCATTGTGCCTCATTGAGGGGGCCCTGTCATTGGAGGTCTGACCACCCAGTGTCAGGGGAGGGGAATGTTTGACCCCTTGTAAATTTCTCTCTCTCTCTACAGGAGTGAGGTTGCCATTCACTTACATCAGAGAAAATAAAGGCATATAGTGGGATGGAGGCTAAACTGCTGCTTGTTTTTAGTAGGGATGTGCAAATCGATTCAGGTACAAATCAATTTGTACCCGAAGCTGGCTGATTCGGGTGGTTTGGAGATAGAACAAATCTCCCCTGTGGTCCATTGGCTAGATTTGTGTCCAAATTGAATCACACCAGATTAGATTTGAATCAATTCAAGATTGGGATTCCTCCTATTCATCTCCCCAGATTCCCAGCTTTCATTTTTAAAAGAAGCTAAGCTCTAGCCCTTGTAGAAGTGGAGTTATGGAGCAAAATGTGTGGTCACTATTTTTCAAGTGTTTGGATTTTTTAGTGTATAATAACTTGTCCTCCAAAGAATCCCTATGAGGATTCATCACACAACTTCATTTCTTCTATTCATTTTGACTTTCTTTGGACAGTGCCAACAACTGCCATGTGCCAACTACACCCTCCTCTCACCCACAAGTCAGTGGAGTACTACTCAGTTTATGTTCTAGGATTTTTTTCAAGTGTTTAGACTCTTTGTCGTCTAATAACCTTTTCTCATAATGAATCCCAATGAGGATTCATTACACACCAAAGAGTCAAAACACCTCAAAAATTCCTAAAAAATAAACTGAGTACCCTTGTGTGGGGGGGTGGGGGGGTTGTGCAGTTGACATGTGGCAGTTGACAGTTGGCACTGTCCAATGACAGTCAAAATGGACAGAAGAAATGAGGGCATATAATGAATCCTCATAGGGATTCATTATGAGGAAAAGTTGTTAAGACACCAAAGAAAATAAACACTTCAATATTCCTAAAAAAAATAAACTTTTTTGCCTTGCAGGGGTGTGTGTGTGTGTGTGTGTGTGTGTAGTTGGCACATGGCAGCTGATAATTGGCACTGTCCAATGATGGTCAAAATGAACAGAAGACATGGTTGCGCAATGAATTCTCATAGGGATTCATTATGAGGACAAGTTATTATACACCCAAGAATCCAAACACTTGAAAAATGGTGACTGCACATTTTGCTCCATAACTCCACTTTTACAAGGGCTAGCACTTAGCTTTTTTTTATTTAATTAAAGCTGGGGATTCGTGTTAGCGTTAGGATGAGGCAACTTCAAATCCCCATTATTTCCTATGGTGGAAATATACAAAATCAGTAAAAACAAAAAAAAATCATTACAAATCAACCAAGTGCCCCCACTTCCTTGAAATTTTGGTGGTAGGTGGCACCCATGGGGACTTACCCAGCACCCAAATCTGGTTCATCTAGGACCTTGTTAAGTGGTCCAAATTGATCTGAATCTGAATTGAATCAACTCCAAATTGAATCTGGGGTGATTTGTGGGGACAGATTCAAACACAAAACAAATCAAGGGTGATTTGATTCAGGCACAGACTGAATGGAAAAAAATCGATTTGGGCACATCGCTAGTTTTTAGTGACCCAAATTTTGGGGGTGTGTAAAGCAGACCCGATCCTTACCAACTGCAAAGCCAATAGAATTCATTTACATGGCCAATAGAATAATCCCACTTTCCTTTCTACACAGTTGTCCTCTTCATCTGCAGAGCATAATTTAAAATCTCCAGCATGGTTGAAGGACATATCATAATACATTAAGAAATGTAAGTACTTCGGTCCAAACCCTTTGCATGGCTGGATAGCTCTGGGAGGCCGCAGTGAAATAAATCCACACGCCAAGCCAGCCAATAAGAGTGTGAATGGGGAAAAAAAGTTTTTAAAAGGCAATACCCCTTTTGTATTTGACATTAAAGCTTTGCTTTGTTTTTCTGCTCATTTGTTAATTTGCTTCCATTTTTGGTAGCTGTTGGAAAGGAGCCTGCTTTACTTCTGGGGTGCTGCAGAGATGTGGAAGGGAGGGAGGGGGAATTCTCTCTCCTTCCCACTTTTCTCCACTGCTACTTCTCCCACAGCAATGTTAGTTAAGGGCGGGTGAGGTGTTTTCAAGGTGTCCTGGTCTGGAAAGCGGAGAGCTGTGTGTTGGCAGGTAAGGGCGATCCTTTTCTGGGCTTCATTTTGATGCAGAAAATGATCCAATTTCTTCCTGATTTGAGGGAGAAGAAACCAGATCAACACTGAGTTAATATGAAGTGAGCAAGAAGGAGCTCATCCATCACCACTCTGAGGTCAATATCAGGACCAGATTTAGATGTAACAGCAGCTTCACAAATGCAGCAAAAAAGCAGTTCCTTTTATAGGTGCTCCACATGGGTAGTATAAGGTTTGGAATGCAGTTATGGCCTCACACACCAGCCCACATGCATGCACATGTTTGAACTGAATTGTCCAAGAGACAGCTATGCTGGTGTTGAAACACAGCAGTGTATGGGCTGGCACATGGATCTTTTGAATGTTACACTGATTGTGTGGAGAATCAACATGAGCAAGTGATTTCCATGACCTCTATGTGGCCACTGTCACATTCTGTGCCTGTAGTTGCATAGAATGAGGCAGCCTCAACAAATACAGAGATTCTTTGACAGCGCATTATACCATGACAAACAGTGCAATCATGTTCCTGAATGAAACTCTGAGTATAAAATGTTGTGTAAATGCTGACTTCTTATTTAAATTCAAATTCTAGCAATAATGTGCAGACCTCATCTAATGACTGCACTGCAACCTTTGAAACCTGACACTGGGATAGTTCACAAATAAACCTCTCCTTTTTTTTCCTTGACTGACTTTGGATGTTGGAAATCAATTATGAAATTGTTGGCTTTGAGCGAGAAAAGCTGTTCTGCTGATGGGCTGGATTTAGACATGACATTTGAGACAACCTTTCATCTCCTGATGTACTAAACATTGTCACAAGCGACACATTAGCGGGAGGGCATCCAATTGCTTAATAGGCAAATGACTAAGTAATAGCCAGATGGTTTCTTTGAATTTTTAATTGTCCCTGGAGGATCAGACTAGGGATTTATTTCTTATAGTGAGAAGTTATCTACATTAAATTTTGCTGTCATTTGTTAATGGCTGACGTTTATGTGCATTTGGGTTTGGCTCTCTGCCTGAATGTAGGGGTCCCTGCAAAGGGGCTGCTGCTGAACCAGCCCTCACACACACACTGATGCAAGTAAGTTGGCAATCGGTACTTAGCTAGCATCCTTTGGGCTTGTTAATTTTTTGGATGGTGGTACTAATGTTTTTGAGTTACTCATGTACTGTGGATGCAGTTTGTCATCGGTGCAAGAAATGCAGTCCTCTACACAGGGTAGGAATGGCTGACACTGCTCCATCCTGGTTCTTGTAGGCTCATCCCCCCCCCCACACACACATATTTGGCTTTACAAGGATACAACTACATCCTTATCACACCCAAAGTGTGAAATTCACTCCTGTGGGACATGTAACACTGAGGCAGCTTCCTTGCTTGGCAGCTTGTAAACAATGACTGAAAACCATCCCCCACACCTGACAAAACCTTTTAATTGTTTCCCTTTATTTAATCACAAAACTGTGTTTTGGATGCTATGCTGCTGCTCCTACAGTAGCTTTAATGTAAAAAAAAAAAAAAAAGAGTCGGTGTCGAATTTTATTGTGCGTGTATATGTGTGTTTGTGTGTGCCCTCTGTGTGCGCCCTTCTGAAGCCCTCTATTCCTCCAAAAATATGTCCCCACGGGTCCTGCAACCCTCAGGAAATATTTTCAGCAGGCACAATAAGCTGCAGAGAGAAGGGGTGAGAGTTGAAAATAGCTGCTCTCCTGTTGTGTGTATGATGAAACATTTTCTGGTGTGCAACTTTAAGCCTTGGGCTTGATCCAGTAGGGTTCTCACTCTCTGTTCCTATAAATGTCCCACAAATCTGGTATCTCACAGTTCCCTTGCTTGATTCGCCTACTTCCTGGTTGTGGTGAGATCTGATCTTTTGCTACTTTCTCCTCCTTTTTAGCCTACTTTCCAGTAACACCCCACATTCCGTGTGTGTCCATGTCTGTTTGTGTTTGTCCCCCTATCAACTTCGCAATGCCTGGACCAATATGAACCAAATTGGGTACAGTTGTAG